>NW_028274820.1:2574768-2877798 GCF_037043125.1 Eumetopias jubatus
ACAGAGGGAGAGGGAGAATGCCCAAGCAGGGGGAGCAGCAAGGAGAGAGGGAGAAGCAGACTCCCTGCTGAGCAGGGAGCCTGACATGGGGCTCCATCCTAGGACCCCGAGATCATAAACTGAGCCAAAGGCAGACACTTCACCGACTGAGCCACGCAGGCGCCCCCAGACCTTCAAATTAACTACAGGATTAATAATATAATAACACCATCTTAGATACTACCCTTCTGACAAATAGGCATTAATGTCTGGTCCCAGTTGTATGGACTAATTTCTTCCTTGCATTGACACTCAGGTTTTTTGCAAGCCCGGGATCTGCCCAGCAGAGGCGTCTTCCCCTTTGTCCAGGCCCTTCTTTGCAACACCGGGTCAGCCTGCAGGAACATGAGCTACGCGGGGCCGACGGAGCACCATTTACGGTAAGAGAAATACAAGCACCCTCTTCCGAATTCATGCGAACAGGCATGATGCTTTTAGGAGAGCCTCAGTAATTTGGGAGAGGGCAGAGAGCATACGCATTACAGAATTTACAGTTACAAGAAAATCAGTTGTGTTAAATGCAGAGTCACGTGAGAATGTCTCCAGCTAACAACTGGTTTTGGTAGGAGGTCTTTCCACTGCTGTTCTTGGAACCACAAAGTGACCGCCGATTTGCAAATGTCACTCGCACGTAAGTTTGTTTCTTTGTGGATTAAAAGTCTGGCTTCAAAATTACTTGCTTGGCCAACTATGCATTTTGGTGCCAAATGCAGCCAAACCAGTGATTGTGTGAGAGAGCTATCCACAGGGGTTTTCCTGCTGGGCGATTTCTGACCGGGATCCTCTTCGTGGCTGAGGTCAGGTGAAAATGGTGGTCATTTACTACCTTCTTGTTGACTTACATGGGGCAGGTGACACCCCTATTTGGCAGCCTGGAGGGGGGGTCCGTTGGCATTGAAGACCACACAGAGAAAGAGCCTATGTGTTTCCTCTGAGCAAAGTCAGAATAAAGGGGGTTTGACTTCGAGGATCCTGAATATTCTAGAAGCTTCTCTCAGCAGAGGTAGAGATGACGGGAAGGGGCTGATGGTTCAACAGTGCCAGGCATGAAGGATCTGGGTTTGGTTTCATCTGCACTTCCCGGCGTTGGATAATCTAGGACATTAGACTGTAAAGCGTGGTAACATATCCGATCTTCGTCTT
This sequence comes from Eumetopias jubatus, assembly GCF_037043125.1. NCBI lineage: Eukaryota > Metazoa > Chordata > Mammalia > Carnivora > Otariidae > Eumetopias > Eumetopias jubatus. Next base: position 2,575,951 of record NW_028274820.1, read on the forward strand.
TCAACTTCCAGTTACAGGAAGAAAACGGGAAGTTTCCAGATCATTTTGGACACATCTGGTATGATGTTTATCCATGGTGCTTTAGAGATATTTTTGAGACAGGTAATCTAAAAGTACGACGTCAAGAAAATCGTTTAGAAACCATCTGTCGTCATAACCCCGAAATAGTCAATGGTCTTCTTGTGTGTGAGGCAAGTATAAAAGTGTAAGAGCGTAAAAGCCTCTTCTGGGAAGCTTAGGAGGGCTCGAGCTTGCCAGCCTCTCTGCCCCGGGGCTCCTCCCGTCTGTCCCTCCCTCAGAACGGACTTTGAGGTGCTGTCAAATTACGAAAAGCTGGGCTTTCCCCCCAAACCATGGCCTTGTTCCTGTTTACTTCTGGGCATCTGTGCATGTTTCTCGACCTCTCTGAACCTTGGGATCTTGCTTACCTGCCTCCAGCGTCGTGAGTTTGGAGGACAAAATCTCTGAGACACCTAGCACCATGAAGGGCCCGGGAGTGATACCGAAATCTTATTTCTCTGCTGTAACCATGAGAGACTGTGGTTCCTCATCAGGAAATAGCTGTCATCTTCCCCTGTGCCCCTGTGCCCCCCACTTCCTTACCCCCATCTCACTTTGCTGAAACTCAGGGATTCTCCCAAACCCACTGACAGTTTCACACCCCATCCTGGGGGCCCGCTGTGCCTGGCAGGGGCAACAGGAAGCCTCGGATGTCAAAGCCAAGAATGAAATGCCTCTCGACATCTCCAGGTGCCCGAGGCAGAGGTCTGACAGGTGCAAAGTGAGGCAGGAGAAGACACTTGCAAACGGTGATGGGGATGCACGTGGGGGAGCAAGAACACCACCTCGCTCAGCTCCAGGCTCCGACCTGCCCCTTGACCCAGCTGGCTTGTTCCCATAGTGGTTCAGATGTGAACTCCCTTGACCCTCAAAGCCCTGAAAAGACTCTCTTCTGATCGCTCTTGGGGAGCCGGCTCGGCTTACACATGTCGGAGAGCCCAAGTGTCCATTTCAGTCTCTTTAAACATTATCGTGGTGAATTTAGTGTGTGAATTTCCGCGCCCTTTGTCATGCCCCGGGGAGAGTTCACTTTGAGCAGAAATCCCACATTTCATCTGCTGTAGGACATGAGTATGAGAATCGACTTCCTTATTCGTGGCTTTGTGGGGCGCTTGCCCTTGGCTCTGACGGGAGGCTCTCAGGGCTCCCGCATGAGTCATTCCTGCAACCAGAGTAAGGCACATTTCTGACACGGCGTCAGGAATCACTCCTGTGTTTTTAAGGCAAAGCCTCGGCACAGAAGCAAATCTCACGCCCATGTGTCCATTGCCCCCTTTTCTCCATGGGTGACCTGCCGAGGCTGGCGGACTCCGAGCACCCTGGGACTGTCTTCGCTCTGGCATGGGGTGGCCTGCCCTCCCGCGGTCCTCACTGCCTTCCCGTCGGCTTTGTCCTGTTTTTTCCTTCTCAGGTCTGCCCCGAGCCCTTGAGGATCCCCTCCTGTCCCTCCTGCTCCGCGGTCGGACTTTCTGTCGCTCCTCCCGGCTTCTGGGTTTGCTGCACGTGCTTTGCACACTGTCCTGTGTGTCGTCCCTGTTTCCATTTTACCACTTTTGTCCGTCCCAGGGTCCTTTACAAATAGCCGAAGCCTCGATCTCCTTCCAAGACATCCAAGAGTTCCAGCCTTGTCCCTTAAAAGGATGGAGGACGTGGGGGACGTCCAGGAGTATGGGTGCTCGAGAGGGAGCTCAGGAGGATTCTGGCCGTGCTCATGGCCCCATCTGTCCTTCTGCGATCACACACTTCTGTCTCCTCCCCCTTCATGCTGTCCCACCTCCAGCCTTCGCAGGGTCAGGCTGCCCCTTCTGTGGACCCCTCCCCAGGAAACCCTGGCCCCCAGGCAGCTTTCCTCGTGGCCTCTCCGTGGCGTGCGGTGTTGGGAGTGGTTCCTCCTGGATGCTTCCCCCGCCCCCCCACCCCCGGACCTGTTCCACCAGACCAGGGCTCCTGGGGTTGATCCTGTTCCAGACTCTTCGGGTTCCCCCTCCGTTCATGGCCTTGGATATGAAGGGGCACCGTTAGGGTGTTCGGAGATAGGAGCATCAGGATGCTCTTCTCGGTGACACTGACGCCTTCCCTCGCATGCCCAGCTGGAGGGTTCTGGCCTCTGCACTGACGGACCCTGCATTTTCTCGTTTTTTTTTTTTTTTTCTATTGGGCTGCAACTGTGGTCCTGATTTCCGCTTCTTCATTGCCTTCAGGCCCCTCCTTTCTCCTTTACAGACTTCTCTCTCAGGAGCCACAGAGGAAAGACAAGTCCTCAGGGTCCTGGGGTTATTTCTAGGCCCTTTTCCAGAGCTTAGCCAAGAGCGGGCTCAGCACCAGTGGGAGGATGTCAGCCTGAGCACTCAGGCCACCTGGCCCACCAGGAAGTGCTCCCTATGACAGAGTCGCCCCGATGTCCGTGTGTACCCCACACAGCCTTCTGGCACTGCTCTCTCCCCTGAGCACTCTGTGCCCAGCAGAGCTGCCTGTCGGTGGAAGACACGAGAATGTGGGGAATCAGGTGTGTTCTGCTAGCTTTCATTTGTAAATTTCTCCCCCAGTAAAACTTGTCTTATTTGTACACCATGTTAATATTCCAGTTTTTTTTTTTTTTAAGATCTTTTATTTATTTGAGAGTGTGAGCACACAAGCGGGGAGGGGGGGTGGCAAGCAGAGGGAGAAGCAGACTCCCCACTGAGCAGGGAGCCTGATGCGGGACTCGATCCCAGGACCCCGGGATCATGACCTGAGCCAAAGACAGATGCTTAATGGCTGAGCCACACAGGCGCCCCTTGTTTTCCCATTTGGGTAAGCGATTATTTTAGTTCTACCCACAAAGCCCGTTGATCTGCTTGTGGGACTCCCCATGGACATTAGGCTTTGGTTGGTGCCCTGTGGACTCCGGACTTTTCTAGATCGAGCCAGCCTGGCCTGCACCTCATGGCTTTCTTCCTAGAGCTCTCCACTGTGTTCATGTCTGGCAGGGCAAACCCTCCTACCCCGCTTTTCTCCCGCAGAGGAGTCTTGGTGCTTCCTTATTCATTTTACAAACTTGTCATCAAGGTCAGCGAGAAAATCCTGCTGGGATTTTGATTGGCGTCGCGTGGAATCCCATGATCGCGATGAGCATCTCTCCATGTGGCTCTTTGATATTTTCCTGTGAAGGCCGTGGATAACTTTCCTCAAACTTTTTCCTAGTTACCGTATATTTTTTGTTGCTATTGCAAATGACATCTTTTTAAAAAGTTACACTGTGTCCTACTGATTTTCCCTCGTGCAATGGAAATACAATTAACTTTCAAAAACTGACATGAATCTATACAATGATCAATGGTTAAGTGCCCAGTGAGCTTTGGCATGCTTGTTTAGCTAGGCGGCCACCATGGTGATGGGGCTGGAGAACGTTTCCATCATCCCCCAATCCTCTGTGCCCCCTCCCAGGCCAACCTGCCCACCTACCCCCCTTACAGACCCAGGAACAACGTACCTGCTTGCTGCCATCCGGATTAGATTTAGATTTGTCTTTTTAAGAACTTGGTGCACAAGATATATCTTTGGTGTACATGGTTCACGCAGCAAAATGTTTCAGGATGCATGCATGCGTAATGAAGGTGCACACAGAAGTCGTGTCTCCCCACAACGCTGGCTCTATTCAGTCCTAAAGCAAGGGTAACATAATTATAACGCGGGTTCAGGATTCCAAACTCAGTGACATTTCACACGTGATGAACTTGGCTGGCTCCTTACGCAGCACGCAGAGCAGAACCCGAGACAAGCTGCACAACAGAGGAGGTAACGCGGGGGTAGGGAGTTGACCAGGCAAACGCGAAGTCGGTCTGTGGACGTAGAGCTGAGCGAGGCGTCCGTCCTGGGTCAGCTCTCGGCACTTACTGCTTCTTATGTTCGAGTAGGGAAGGATCTGTTCTGCTCAGAGATCCACTGGGCAGAGCCTTCGTCGGCAGCTGCCCTTTTGGAGTGGTCAGAGAGGGGTCAGTGTCTGGAGAGTCTGAGGGTTTGCTGCAAAAATCCTCCCTTGCTAAAGGGGTGTAATCGGTCGCAGTCCCTGCTGACCTCCTCGGGCTCTGCTGGTCCTCAGTTCTGGGGGTGTCATGGGCTGGGGCGGGTCGGGGCCGTGTCTCGTGGTTTGTGGTGCGATGGCTTGACGCGAGTGACCCCATCTTACTCTCTCCATACTGCTCAGTGTAGACGCCCCCCATTGTGTTTATCCATTTACCGCTCATTGATGGGCATGCCCTGTATCTCCAGTTGTGACTGTTCATGAAGCTGCTATAAATGTGGAGAAAATGTCTCTGTAGAGAGCGGAGTTGCTGGGACAGGTGTTTCGTGGGCGTTTAGCTTTATAGCACACTTCTGCGCTGTTTCCCAGAGCGTTTGTGCAGTGGTCCACTCCTCACGTCGGTGTACCAGGGATCCAGACGCTCCACTTCTCGCCATTACTTTTGGCCTTTCTCATGGTGGAGTCGTGTTATCTGAGTGTAGTTTTAATTTGTATTTCTTTTTTTAAAATTTTTAAAAAGATTTTATTTATTTATTTGACAGAGAGACACAGCGAGAGAGGGAACACAAGCAGGGGGAGTGGGAGAGGGAGAAGCGGGCTTCCCGCCGAGCAGGGAGCCCGATGCGGGGCTCGATCCCGGGACCCCGGAATCATGACGTGAGGCGAAGGCAGACGCTTAAGGACTGAGCCACCCAGGCGCCCCAATTTGTATTTCTGTAATCATGAGTGATGGTGGCGATACTGTGATTTATAAGAAACAGGTACGTGGTCATCTGAGTGAAAAATCTATTCCTCTTGGTGTTTGGTCTTCATCCCTGCTTTCTGGCTCAGGGCCCCCAAATCCCTGGACATTTCCTAAATGCTCAGGATTTAGCACTTGTGTCTTTGTTATGTTAATGATAGTGACCTTCAGACCCTTCCTGGGGGCTGGGGGTGGGGTACTGGTTGCCGGGGGAACCAACCTGGTGATTAGAGGGGTGGGTCTTTCAGGCTCCGCTCCCCATCCCCGCCCCTCACTTCCCAGGAGGGGTGAGGGGCTGAAGGTCCAATCAGCCAATGGCCGTGATTTAATGAAGGGAGCGCATGTAAGGGGGCCCTCACGGGAGCCCAAGAGGACGGGGTTCGGAGAGCTTCCGGGGTGGTGAGCACAGGGAGCTTGGGGACAGTGGTGCCTGGGGAGGCCTGAGAGCCCTGCGCCCCTTCCCCAGACTTCCCCTGGGACAGCTCTTCCATCGGACTGTAGATTCGTATCCGTTGTCATATCCTTTAATAAACTGGTAAACATAAGTGTTTCCCTGAGTTCTGTGAGCCAGCAGGTTGGTCAGAAGCACAGGTGACAGCAGCCTGGGCTGGCGTCTGGAGAGGGGCTGGGCCGGTGTTGAGGGACCGAGCCCTTTGCCCGTGGGGTCTGACGCTGTCTCTGGAGAGACGGTGTCAGAAGTGAGTTGGATCCCTGGACACCCTGCCGGTGTCTGACAATTGCTTGGTGTTGTGAGGGGGGCGGGGAGCCTCCCACGTTGGAATTGGGTCTGGGAACCGTAAGACGGAGGGTGAATTATCTTTTCATGTATTTATTGGCCATGGAAACTTAGTGTGTGTGAAGTGTTGGGTCAGATCTTTTCACAATTAATCGCTGAATTTTAATCTTTGTTCTTATTGAATTCTTAGGGTTCCTTACGTAGTCTGGATACAAGTCTCATATCAGAAAGATGTATCATGAATACTTCCTTCCCATCTGTGACCTGTCTTTTGAAGAGCCGCAGATCTCTTGTTTGTTTTGGTTTGTTTTGGTTTGTTTTGTGCTTTTTTGTGTTGTTTCCTAACAGGATGATTAACCTCAGTGAGGGTCTTGAAGCTGTCCTCCTAGAGGAACGATTTTCTCCTTGCAGGGGTATTACAGGTTTAGCTTTTGTTTAGGTGCACGATCCATTTTGAGTTAATTTTTGCACATGACGTGGGACAAGCGTTGAGCTGCATCTGCTTATGGGAGCTCGGTTGTGCCAACACCATTTGTTGAAAACGCTACCCTATGTACTTGTGTTCCCGTACTCTTCTATTTTAGTGATCATATGACTTCCCTCAGGCAAATACTCTCAGTAACCATCGCTGTAGAGAAAGTGTCGAAATTGGGTGATATAAGACCTTCATCTTTATTATGTTTTCCCCAAAATTATTTTAGTTCTTCTACCTCTTGAATTTCCATGTAAACTTTATTTTATTTTTAAAGATTTTATTTATTTATTTGTCAGAGAGCGAACACAAGCAGGGGGAGGGGCAGAGGGAGAGGGAGAAGCAGACTCCCCGCTGAGCAGGGAGCCCGATGCGGGACTCGATCCCAGGACCCCGGGATCATGACCTGAGCCGAAGGCAGACGCTGAACCGACTGAGCCACCCAGGCGTTCCCGTGTAAACTTTAAAATCGGCTTGTTTATTCTTACAAAAAAGCCTGCTGGGATTTTGCTTGGAATTACATTGAAAATAAAGCCTTAGAAAGATTTAATTCACATACCATAACACTGACGCTTAATTAAGGTATGCAATTCAATAGTTTGTGGTGTATTCACAGAGTTGTGCAACCATCCCCACAATTTTAGAACATTTTTCATCGTTCCAAAAAAAACCAAAAAACAAAAAACCAAACCATCTGCATCCATTAGCATTTACTCCCCATTTTCTCCCCGTCTCCCCCAACTCCTAGCCTACGATGCATCCACTAACCTGCTTTCTGGCTCTAGAGATTTGACTGCTGTGGAGATCTCGGAGACGGAATTAGGCAATTTATGGGTGTTTTCGTAACTGGCTTCTTTCATTTGGTGTGATGCCTTGAAGGTTTGTCTCAGGGGGCGAGTGTCAGTCCCTTCATTCACATTCATTGCTGACCATATTCCGTTGTGTAGCTGACCTACATTCCGTGCATCTGTTCGCCAGCTGATGGTCCTCTGAGTTGTTTGTACATTTTGGCTATTGTGAATTACACTGCTACGAAGTTTATGTAAGTATGAACTTCTGTTTTCGTTTGTCTTGGGTATATGGGAGGTCAGATGGTGACTCTGTGTTTAATGTTTTGAGAAACTCACTGTTTCCAGGATGGCTTCACCTTTTTCCCCCTCAGCTGCGGTCTATGAGGGTTCAGTTGATCCACATCCTCCCCGACACTTAGAGTGTAGCCATCCGGGTGGGTGTGATGTCTCTTTGTGGTTTTGATTTACATTTCTCTGGTGGTTAATGATTTTGATGAACCTGGCCAATTTTTTTTTTTTTTTTAAGTAGGCTCCATGCCCAACGTGGGGCTTGAACTCATGACCCTGAGATCAAGAGTGGCACTCTTAACCGACTGAGCCACCCAGGTGACCCTGTTTAAAAATTTTTTAATATGGACAATCACTGCTAGTGGTTTTGTAATATATCCCTTAGGATTTTTGGCATACATGATCATGCCATCCGGAAATATAGTTTTACTTCTTGCTTTTCTTGCCTGGATGCTTTTTCTTTCTTTGACTTAGAAAGTGTAATGTATTCTTGTTTACCTACTTTCTCTATGTTCAAATTTAGATCATTGATTTTAGACCTCATCTGTTGTAAAGATTAAAAACTTCGTATTTCTTTCTGGATACTGCTTTATGCCATCATAAATTTTGATGTGATGTATTTTCGTTTGTAGTAAGTTCAAAATATTAACTGAATGCCACTCGTGTGTGATTTGTAGGTCAGATGCTTTATTTCTAAACATTTGAAGACTTTCCTTAAATTTTTTTGTTACTAATTTATACGTAATCCCACTGTGGTCAGAGAATGTTAGGTGGCTTAGGTCTTTTTAACTTCCTTAAGGCTCTTTTTATGGCCTTAGGCTATGCTCTCCTTCAATGAATATTGAACGTGAACCCGAAGAAACGATTTGCCTTCCACTAGTGGGTGGGATGTTGTGCAAGTCTTCAACATCTTTACTGATTTTCTGTCCACTTGTTCTATAAATTAACAAGAAAGGAACCGAAGTCTCCATTCATAATTGTAGATTTTCCTATTTTTCTTTTCAGTTCTACTGGTTTTTGCTCCGTTTACTTCGAAGCTCTGGTGTTAGCACACACACATTTGGATTGTTACATTTTCCTCATTGACTCATTTCACGTGACCTAATGATGCTGTACAATGACGTATATGATGCATAGAATGTGTTTTATTATATATGCAACAAATAATATGCATAATACACAAAATATTATAGAAGTATATGGAATCTCTTTCTCCCTGGTTATAGTCCATGTTTTGAAGCTTGCCATGTTTGTTATTTATGTAGACGTCGTTTTCTGTGGCTTATTGTCTCATGATAGATCTTTTCCCATCTTTTAACTTTTTGGTTGCCTGTGTCTTTGCAAATTTACAGTTTAGACAGCGTATAGTTGGTTCTTGCTTTATTATCCAGTCTGACAATCTTTGCCATTTGATGTATGGACTGTTCATACTTAATATATTGGATTTACATATTGGCACTTGCTTTCTGCTTTTATTATCTCTTCTGTACTCCGGTTTTCCTCTTTGTGGCCTTTTTTATGTAAATGGAGTATTTTTTATTTAACTTTCTTCACTATTGACTTATTAACTCCAGCGTTTGGCTGTGGTTTCCTAATGACTTTGGCCATTTCATACTTGCGTATGTGTAGCTGTAGGAGTGATTTCTAGAAGCAGAATTGCAAGTCAAGAGGTGAATACATTTTTAATTTTGGTGGTGTTTTCCAAATGCTCCTTTATGAGGACTGTAATATTCTGCCTTCTGTCTTCCAAGATGTGAGGATAGCTTTCTCCCCGTGATGAGACCAGGAGAGTTCTGGTTGAACTTCTATATTTCTGTCAGGAAACTGAGGGGAAATGATGTATCAGTGAAGTTTCATTTGCCTTTTTCTTATTATGAGGACGTTGAGCCTATTTCTATATCTCCGTGTATAATTTATACTTATTTTCCTATGAAATATTTGTTCATGTCCTTGGTCCATTTTTTTCTCTTGATTCATTATTTTTCTTCTTGATTTCCAGAGGCTCTTTACATATTAAGGAGTTAAACCCTTTGTCATATAGGTTGTAAATATTCTTGCCTGAGTTTGTCATTTATTTTTTGACTTTTTTTTTTTTACTTTTATCGTGAAGTGATTATAGACCTAAAAGAGTTGTAAAATAGTTTGAGTTCAGTTTCCTCAAATAGTGACATCCTCTGTAACTCTAGTATGATATCAAAACCAGGAAATTGACATTGGTACCATATTGTTAAGTAGACTATAGGTCTCATTCTGTCTTCATCAGTTTTACACCCACTCATTTGTGTATGTGTGTGTGTATTGCTATACAATTTGATCTCTTGTATAGGTTCATGTAACTGCCATCGCAATCAATTATATATCTTGATGTGTTCAATCAATATCGTATTGGTTTGATCAGTGCACAGAAAATCCCCACGCTCTCCCCTTATAGCTGTGTTTACCTCTCTGTTCTCATCATGTCCCCAGCAAGTTCTAGTGTGTTCTGTACCTCCATACTCTTCTCCTTTGGAGATATAATTATATATAAATTATGTTATGTATAATTATACAGAATTTAGAAAAATTTATGTAAGGTTACATAAGTTGAACTACATAGAATGTAACTTTGGAGATTGGTTTGTTATTTTCCACTGACTATGATGCTCTTAAGGTCCATCTGTCTTGTTGGGTGTGCCAATTATTCATTCTTTTTTTTTTTTAAGATTTTATTTATTTATTTGCCAGAGAGAGAGAAAGAGAGAGAGAGAGCACAAGCAGGGGGAGCAGCAGGGGGAGAGGGAGAAGCAAACTCCCCGCTGAGCAGGCATCCCCCGCCCCGACGCGGGGCTCAATCCCAGGACCCTGAGATCATGACCTGAGCCGAAGGCAGACGCTTCACCAACTGAGCCATCCAAGTGTCCCTGGATCTGGTTGTCCTAAGAAATAATTCTAATTCTGTAAGAACCGGTCTTATTTGTGAGCTGATGAAGAAAATTGGCACAGACGTTGATAGACACACGTATTTTGCTTTATCTTGCTTGCTTGTCCCTGCAGCTCTTACGCTGAAAATGGGTCCTATCCCCGCATCAGGTGTGTTAGCTCTGCCCGTCATTCTTATTTATAGACAGCTGGGTGCTGGACTCTGGGCTGAGGTCTTACACACCTTCCCTCTGCTGACCCTCTACCAACCCTCTTAGGGGGATAATATCAGGCTGTTTTAAAGAGGATTTTCTGGGGTGCCTGGGTGGCTCAGTTGGTCGAGGACCCCATTCTTGACCTTAGCTTAGGTCATGATCTCAGGGTCATGAGTTTGAGCCCTGTGTTCCACACTGGGCACGGAGCCTACTTGAAAAAACAATGTAATAAAGAGGATTTTTCAAGGGAGACACCACTTGAGAAACACTCTGACCCCAGGGGAGCCCTCGGTGGGGAACTGAGGGGTGGGCCTGAGCACTTCTCCCGCTTCTGAGATCCTCAGGCCCTTCACTGGGCAGGAAGGTGTGAGCATTGCTAGAGTAACCCTTGGTTCCTGGTCTTTTGAGAGGGCAGTTTCATTAGGGCTCTGAGGGCTGAGAAAGAAGTTCAGTCACCTGGCAAATGGCCTTTTCTTTCTTTCTTTTTTTTTTTTCCTGATTATTTTGCAAGTGGCCTTTGCATGTGTGTCCTGATTCCCCCCCCCCCCCCACAGCATTCTGTACCTTGCAAGGTCAAACGTCCCTTGAGAACAGACCAAAGACACGCCTGGACTCAGGAAGGTGGAAACTGCTGTCCACCCCAATCCTGTTACAGTTCTGGGATTTCCCTGGGGCACGCTTGCTTGCTTGCTCTCTCTCACACCTGCGCACGCGCACACACACACACATCAATATTTAATCTGGTATTTTTTCTGCTGTAAACATTTCTCGCATTCGTAATAGTTCATAATCTGGTCTTATGGACAAGCGAGGTAGTTTTGAAATAATAATTAGAAAAAGAATGTACAGGGGTGCCTGGCTGGCTCAGCTGGTGGAGCATTCGACTCTTGCCCTTGGGTTGTGAGTTTGAGCCCCATGTTGGGTGCAGAGATTATTTAAAAATAAAATCTTAGGGGTGCTGGGTGGCTCAGTCAGTTAAGCATTCGGCTCAGGTCATGATCTCAGGGTCCTGGGATCGAGTCCTGCGTCGGGCTCCCTGCTCCGTGGGGAGTCTGCTTCTCCCTCTCCCTCTGCCCCTCCCCCTGCTCATGCTCTCTCTCTCTCTCTCAAATAAATACATAAAATCTTTAAAAAAAAATCTTAAAACAAAGAAAGAAAAGAAAAAGAACACACAACCAGTTCGTCATTACAGGGAAACTTGCCTTGAATTACAGCAATTTCTATAACGTGCTAACTTGATGGGTTCCCAGGAGAGCTTCCAGGGTCCTTTTAATCCCTTATACAGAAATAGTAAGTGCTTTCTTGTGCTTTTGGAATTCCGACCCCTTGGAGGTGAAGACCACCCTTTCACAGGTGAGGTTTCTGTGGGGTGTCGGTGACAGGTGACAGATGACAGCCAGCGCATGGCGGGGTGGGTCTGGTCCTGGCTCAGCTGTGTCTGCGCTTGCTTCCAGCAAACCCACTTCGACTCTCCGGGCCTCATTTCCAAGTGGGCTCTGACCCGAAAGGCCTTGAATTGGTTTTATCCATCGGTCAGTGTTGGATCTGTTCTTTTTTTTAAAGATTTCATTTATTTATTTGACACAGAGAGAGAGAGAGAGAGAGAGCTAAAGAGGGAACACAAGCAGGGCGAGCGGGAGAGGGAGAAGCAGGCTTCCCGTGGAGCAGGGAGCCCGATGCAGGACTCGATCCCAGGACCCTGGGATCACGACCTGAGCCGAAGGCAGATGCTTAGCACCTGAGCCACATGGGCGCCCCAGTGTTGGATCTGTTCTGACCTCATTAAGGTTAAATGACCGTGACTGAGGGAGGGGTCACACAAGCCTGGTCATTATCTCAGAGCAGATTTACCTGTGACAAATGTTGCTTCGTGGTCACCATGTGCTCTAATTTGTAAAGTACAGGAATTGGGATCGAACAAAATCCAATGAGCTCTGCCACTTCCTAGTCAGGAAAAATGTCCCCCAGTTTTCATTGTTTTTTTCTCTTGGATGTGCGGCCTGTGAATGGACACCTGGTCACACTCCTAGCGGTTTGGGAAATGATTTCCTATTTTATTTTAAATCTACTGTGTCTTATTGATTAAAAATAAGTTCCTGCTGAATTGGAGCCTCTCTGTAGACCGAATGGCCAGTGTGGATTCCAAAGGTGGCGCGACGGTTCTCTCTTATTGACTAGTTAAAAAAAAAATCTCCTTCCCTCCATAGGTGAGATATATAAGGTTAAGAAGAGGTTAGGATAGCAATTTGCCCTCATTTTCCGAGTAGAATTGCACGGTGTCGTGCATTTTCCCACGCACGAGGTTAGTCCACACACACCGGTGTCTGACCGCTGGGAGGGGTGGGTTTCCGGTGGGGATTTGCAGCCCGAGCGGGGAGGCGGCACCCACCAGTTTCCCTAGTGGTCCCTCTGTTCGCTCCACTCCGACCACCCCCATGGGACCCACCTTCCAGGGGACACTCCTTCAGAAGCACCTGTGGTTGTGCATGTGACTGTTCTCCTGGGATGTGTCCTGGTATTTTTCTCTGAGGTCGCTGCTCTGATGAACGATATTGCTTATGTATTTTACATCTTTTGTCCACTAGTGGTGAGATTACTCAGAGCTAAAATAAAATCAAAGGCAACTAAAAAACCCAAGGGCTTATTTCTCCCAAATGTGACAAAGCGAAGGGATACTATGTTTAAAACCTCAGTAAAGAAGACAGTGAACATCCTAATCGAAAATGGGACAGAAGCTTGAATAGCCAGACCCCGGCAGACCCCCTCCTCACTGCAGACTGCCCCCCTCCCCCCAGGGAAGAGGCTCCCTGGCCTCTGTCCTGGTGTCCGCGGGGCATCAGGAGCACCCCGATGGGACACCTCAAGTCTGCCCCGCACAGCGGTCATGCCACCCTGGGGCGGAGACCCCCCCCACTGCTATCCTGCACGTCCTACATCCTTCCTTCTCCCCAGACCCCCTGTCTTCATGCCTGAGATTTGTCCTATGAGGCGTGCAAGACATGCAGACATGGAAATCACCCCCTGGTGAGCCCTCTGCTATGTCTAGGAATCGCGTCACTCTGGGAGGGGGTTGGCAGCGGTCAGCAAGGCGCAGGGGTCAAAGCCTCAGAGTTACAGAGAATAAAAGGGGTGTGGCATCACACCCCTCTGGTGAGTTCATTCAAGGTCCTCTCCATCCACTTCCAGAGGGATGCGAGTCTGTCCACCTCTCTCTTTCTCCAAAGCCTGGTTTCACCTTCTGCCCCGTCCTCCTGAACCCTGCCCGCACCCAACAGCCAGAGGGCTCTTCTAGAATTGAAAGGAGACTCTGTTGTCCCTGGCGGAGGCTGTCCCAGGATGTGCTGTGTGACAAGTGCGGAGTAAACCAGACATGTGGAGCCGCTAATATACAGATATGGTGGTTGAGCGTCACGGATGATAGATTGAGGACAACTTTCTAATTTCCACTTGGCGGAGATTTTTGAAAAATGATCATTTCCCTTCTGGATGAAGGTCGCGGAGAGAGGGCTCTGCAGGGCAGCTGGTGGAGGTGTAAACGTGTGCCGGCTTAGTCAAGAGCGCGTAGGCCCTGGGTCTCGAGAACCTTAGAAACACCCAAGAAATGGGATCCTGTGCGGAGCGTCCTTGTGATATTCATTCCATTTATTTAAAGTTTGTCTAGGTTCCAGGCTGCAGCTGGCCGTCACGAGAAGGTCAACGACCTGGCCTTCCTGGAAGAGATACAGGACCTTGCCGAGGAAATTTGTGAAATCTTGGACAAGGCAAAAATCCTACAGGAACTGTGGGCAGGAAGATCCAAGGCTCCAGGCAAGTCGGTCTCTACCTTGTCAACCCCTTGCCTGGACACGCGCTGAGCACCCAGAAGGTCCTTGAAATCCTGTTTACGCAGTAGTTTGCCTTATGGCATCAGGCTGTGGGACTGTGGGGCTTGGAAAGAGGTCTACCCTCCGTGCAGGAGGCTCAGCACCTGGGGCTGGTTGCGAGGCCCGATGTCTACCACCTCCCGCCCGGGAAGGCGCCGTGAGCAGGTGCAACCTTCAGAGGGGCTATAACCCATCCTTGCTGTCTCTCTGCATCACACGCACACGCACATTCTCCTGATTCTGTCCCCCTCCCTCTGGCTGAGTTGGATTGGTCTTTCAATGTTAGTGATGCTTTAAGGTCCTTGAGGATTATCTTGCTTTTCAGACAAACCTTTTAGGCTATGGGGCCAGATATGTCTGTTCCTTATGAAGCATGCCCACGTCCTAAGAGGCTCCGACTTATTTATCAGTCCATGACAGAGAAGAAAAATCGGATATGGAGCTCAGAGAGCCTGACTCACCAGTGGGGAGGCTTGGGCCATGAGAGAGGCCGCATCTCGCCTGGCCCCACGCCTGCCCTGGCTGTCAGCTTGAGTAACGAGCTGGAGCCCCAGCCCCCCTGTCCCCACTCCCTATCCCGCTGTCTGCTGCCACGTGCTTTAAATTTTAGCTGAGCTAAATTTGAGTTTCAGGGAGACAGTAAACGAGTTTTTAGTATAAGCATGTCTCCACGATTTTGGACTCATAGTGAAAAAGTATCTGCTGTTTACCTGGAATTCAGATTTCACCAGCCACCCTGTGTTTTTATTTGGGAAATCTGGCGACTCTAAGTACCCACCTCGAGTGTTTCTTTTTATTTAACTTGTATCTTTTCATGGATTATATACAAGGGAATGTCATGAAGAGCCTGATCGGAGAATGGACAATGAGGTGACACCATGTGTTATTTCTGAGAGAGAAAGCAGCCCTTGTCCAGGGCAGGACAAGGTGGGGCGGGTTTCACAACCGACCCAAATGCATCCGCAAAAGACCAGAATCCCTTCAGACTCCCGAGTGATGGAGTTCTTATATTAGGCACTATCACGAGCTCATTCTGCTTTTATAAAATGTGGTGGTCACATGAGGTTTTCAATATTCAGTGAAACAGAACTGATTTTTTTTTTTTTTCTAAATTAGGCTCCGCGCCCAGCGTGGAACCCAATGCAGAGCTTGAATTTACCACCCTGAGATTAAGACCTGAGCTGAGATCAAGAGTCGGATGCTCAACTGAATGAGCCGCCTAGGCGCCCCAAGAACTATTGTTTTTTGGAGAAGAAATTTTATCTCCACTTTGTTTTCAGTTTGTTGCTGTTTGAGCCACTTTTCATGCGTACGCACCAGAGAAAACCTGTACCTTCACACTTGACACTTCCTGACGGATGTGTGGGTTTGCCACTCCAAGTGGACTCCAGTGGGTGCTCTATCATTTAATTCAGTTCTGTTGCAACCACCCGATGCGACTCACACCCCACGGGTTAGGGGGCTCCATCCCCCGACTGCCCTACTTCAGACCCCCAATTCCAAGTAGTGGGTCCTAGGCACCCACAGTTTTATTTGATTTGACTACAAATTGGAGTCCTCCTCCTGGGGTTTGATTAATTTGCTAGAATGACCCATAGAACTCTAGCTGGTTTACTGTTTTTGTTTTGTTTTGTGTTTTAAGATTTTATTTATTTGTCAGAGACAGAGAGAGAGAGAGAGCACAAGCAGGGGGCACGGCAGAGGCAGAGGGAGAAGCAGACTCCCCACTGAGGAGGGAGCCTGATGCGGGACTCGATCCCAGGACCCTGGGATCATGACCTGAGCCGAAGGCAGACGCTTAACCAACTGAGCCGCCCAAGCGCCCTTTATTGTTTTTTTTTTTTTTTTATGAGATATTGTAAAGGCTACAGAGGGACCGCCAGATGAAGCATATAGGCCCGGAAGGGTTCTTCTGTGCCTGTTGAATCGGGGTGTGCCACCCTCTCAGCACGTGGATATGTTTACCAACCAGAAGCATTCCGAACCCCATCGTTTGGGGTTTTTCTGGTGGTTCCATTAGGTTGGTGTAACTGATGAACTCAGTGGTCATTGGTGATTAGCTCAATCTCCAGCCCCTCTCCTCAGCCTGGAGGTCAAGGGGGTGGGGCTGAATCATGGTCTTTCTGGGGGATCAGCCCCCATCCTGACCCTATCTGGGGGCCTCCAGCCCCCAGGCATCTCATTAGCACACAAAAGACACTCTTATCATTCCAGAAATTCCCGAAGTCTTACCTGCTCTCCTGTCAGGGACAGGGGACCAAGACCAGATATAACAAAGGAAGCTCCTGTCACCCCGTCACCCCCGAAATTCGAGGGCAGAGACCAGTCTGTATTTCTTACCATGTCCCACTGTGACTCCACAGAGAACCTGAAAAATCATAACTTTGGTCTTCTTGGCCTCTTTGAGTTTTTTTTCTTTCTTGCCCTGTCTGCTCTCTGTCCTCTCCTGAGTACTCACAATGCCTGTGGCATCAGAGATCGATAGAGTAATCAATACTTTGTTGGCCCGTGACTGAGATGTGCTTGACCAGTTAAGTCATTTTTCCAGGTGTCCGGTAAATACTTGCTTTGCAAATCCAGAGTGACTGTGTCCTTCAGACTTGTTCCCCAGTTTGGGGTGTCCTCGCGTTTTGGACTGGGATTCGTGATAGCTGACTTGGTGAACTAAAACAGGGGCCCAGCAAATGCTTTCTGATTGCTTATTGAACTAACATCTGAAATCTTTTTTGTTGTAGATTCTTCTCCCAGCTCCAGTTTTTTAGCCGTAAGTATTTTAACAAAAATTTGAAACTTAGTCTCCAGAGACTTAGTGGTTAAGTTCAAAGCACTGGTTTTTATTTTATTTTTCAAATACATTTTTTTTAAGTCATCTCGACGCCCATCGTGGGGCTCGAACTCATGACCCCGAGATCAAGAGCTGTGTGCCGCACCGACTGAGCCAGCCAGGCATCCCCAAACACTTCTTTCCAGTGATTTGATTGTAACAACAGTGTATCTGAGACAACCAGAGTCCCTCAAGAGATGGGTTGAAAGGCGAATTTTAATTTTCTCAAGTGAGACTGTGGGCTGGGTCTGCTTAGGGCTGGAATTGTGGACGTGAGGGCGCAGAGCCCAGACCTGGGCCTGTCCCCCCCAGAGAAGCCATTGGGGTTGGGGTGTGACTCCCCTGGGGGAGGTCAGTGGCTCAGGGATGCTCTGGAGGCCCCCGCTTGGTTTTTGCTTTGCCATAGCTAGCGTGTGGTATGGAAAACTCAGGCATCTAGAATGTTCCAAAGTCCCTGTACCATGTGCCAGACGCGGATGGGTGCCTTCTGACCAAGCCAACCATGCTGTTGGAATATGCGTTTTCTTCCTGTTTTTCCCATACACACCTTTGCAGTCCTGCTCTGGCACCCAACCTTCCCTGCCCTGCTTACATGGCTCATTTTTAAGCAACTGGTTTATGGCTTCAGTGAGATGGATTCTATCACCCCTTCCTTACACCTTTGCCTGGGGAGGAAGCCCCTCCCACTTCTACCCACTGGAATGCACATTTTTAATTCTTTTTTTTTTTTAAAGATTTTATTTATTTATTTGACAGAGAGAGACACAGCGAGAGAGGGAACACAAGCAGGGGGAGTGGGGGAGGGAGAAGCAGGCTTCCCACGGAGCAGGGAGCCCGACGCAGGGCTCGATCCCAGGACCCTGGGACCATGACCCGAGCCGAAGGCAGATGCTTAAGGACTGAGCCACCCAGGCGTCCCTGGAATGTTCTTTTAGCTGTGATTTTTGATTTTCCTTCCTCCAGAGCAAGGCTTTATGATTGTACCGTGAAAAGCAGAATTGGGGATAGGGATCTTTGCAGGGAGGGCGTCCAGTATTTAATTATTCACACTGTGCTCCTGTTACGGTTGAGTTCAGCTGTGCTAACAGAAAACCCTCAAATAAGAGCAGGTTGTCCATTTTTGTTCCTGTCTGAACAACTACTCATTTATTGCCAAGTCCCCAAATCTTAGATGGTGGTGTAGCTTGTTACAAAATCAGACCTCTACCTCTCTGTACCCGCCCATAGCTTCACGATATTTAAAATCCCAACCCAACGGGATGATCTTCAAATCTTGTCTGTTCCAAAGAGTGACATGCCAGGCATGCGTCTCTACCACCTGAGGTTCCGAAAGCCCACCCAGCCCCACTGTTTCTTCAATCATGAATGACATGAAAGGGGGGAAACTCTTGGTATTTTTTCCTAACAGATGGATCTCAATAAGACCGAGGAGGTGATCTCGAAATTGGAAAAACTCCACCAGCAGCCTCACATCTGGAATTTTCTACTTCTTCTGCCAAGACTGTACGAAAACAACATTCGAGTGGAAGACCGAATCCTTGATGGGGCACACCTCCTCCAGGCGGCTTTGAAGTAAGTGTAGAAGAGAAATCTAACCAATGATAGGTGTGTTGGGTTTTCTCCTCACTTTTTCATGGGGAAATCTGTATCTCTGCTTGATCTCTTGTTGGATTCAAGACAGAAATGGGGAATCATGGCGCCCTGAGATGGCTGGGACTCTTGCATCTCCATGTCTGTTCCTTGCTTACCTGTGTGAATATTTTATAAAAGGACAGTCATGTTGTCCAGAGCCCACTCTCCCTGATTTAGGCAACTTAACGTTACATCATTAACACTTCGTACATTCCCGTTGTCTTTTTTTAAAATTTATTTAATTTTATTATGTTATGTTAGTCACCGTACAATACATCATTCGTTTTGGATGTAGTGTTCCACGATTCTTTGTTTGCGTATAACACCCAGTGCTCCCTGCAGTACGCGCCCTCCTTAATACCCATCACCGGCCAACCCATCCCCCCACCCCCCTCCCCTCTAACACCCTCAGTTTGTATTTCAGTGTCGACAGTCTCTCATGGTTCATCGCTCCCTGCGATTTCTCCCCCCTTCATGTTTCCCTTCCTTCTCCTGATGTCCTCCATATGCTGTTCCTTACGTTCCACAAATAAGTGAAACCATATTGTAATTGACTTCCTCTGCTTGACTTCTTTCACTTGGCATCATCTCCTCCAGTCCCATCCATGTGGATGCAAAGGTTGGGTATTCATCCTTTCTGATGGCTGAGTAATCTTCCACTGCGTATATGGACCACATCTTCTTTATCCATTCATCTGTTGAAGGGCATCTCGGCTCTTTCCACAGTTTCATCTCATTGTCTTCAAGTGATCACTTTTATTATGATTATTTTTTTAAGATTTTAATTTTAAGTAATCTCTATGCCCAGTGTGGGGCTCGAACTTACAATGCCGAGGTCAAGAGTCACATGCTCCCTCAACTGGGCCAGTCAGGTGATTCAAATGATCATTTTTAATGGCTGCTATTTTATTTTATTTTATTTTATTTTAAGAATTTATCATTTTATTAGAGAGAGAGAGCTCCTGAGTGGGGGAAGGGTCACAGGCAGAGGGAGAAGCAGACCCCTTGCTGAGCAGGGAGTCCCATGCGGGACTCGATCCCAGGACGCTGGGATCATGACCTGAGCCGAAGGCAGACGCTGAACCGACTGAGCCACCCAGGCGCCCCCAGTAGTTGCTATTTTAATATTCCATTTTGGCAAGATATTCTATATTCTATATCATAATTTTTTCGATCATTTGTAACTGGACTTTTGGCTTTCTGAAAGTTTTTCACTATCAGAGATGTGACATGAGTATAATAATTTAATTCCCTAATAAATCATGCTGTAATTGCCCCAGGTATCATCTAGAACTGAGAAGCTCAGTTCTGCCAGTGGTAGAGTTCAGTGAGTTGGACACTGGTCTCCGATGGTGTGTCTGACACCCGGGTTACATGGGAGTCACCTCTGATCACCTTCCCGTGCTGGCTTCCCCAGGGTTTAAGAGCATTGTCTTTCTTTTTCCCCCAATTGAATTCTTTTGTGTAAACATACTGTATCAGTATGGTATTTTGTTAGTGAGGGTTTATATTCTTGCCAGATTTTTAACTGGGTCTTTTTTGCCATCAGTGAGAACAGGTAGCACAAGGGGCAATCTAGAACCGGGGAGGTCCCTGCCCCAAAGGGGGAACCCCGTGCTGGCCTCTGTAGGTTGTTCCTCTGCTCATGGCTCAGGAAGCCCATGGGCCTGCAGGGATGTGCCCACAGAGCCCCCTGGCCCCAGAGCTCCCTGGCTCCCTCCCTCCCCCAGTGAGGTCCAGGGAGCTCCAGTGGTGGCTGTTGGCAGGAGTGTGGGGCAGAGAGTGTGGATGGTGCTTGGATGTGCATGCCCGAGTGTCCGCATGTGCAAGGCCCCTGGAGGTACACACAGAGCTGGGGGCAAGGTGGGGGGATGCGCTGCCGGGACAGGGATGTCATGGTGCACGTAGAAAATTCTTTTTTTGGGGGGGGTTTCATTTATTTACTTGAGAAAAAGAGAAATAGAGAGAGCATGAGGCAGAGGAGCGGGGGGGGGGGACGCCAGCCGTCCCCCCTCGCCCCGCACTGAGCAGGGAGCCTGACTCAAGGCTCAATCCCAGGAGCCAGAATCATCACCTGAGCTGAAGGCAGACGTTTAACCGACTGAGCCACCCAGGCGCTCCCAAGGATCAGAAAATTCTAAATTTGAACATGACTTTCCAAGTTCTTAAGACTTTCCAAGTTCAAAGTCTAAATTTGAACATGACTTTCCAAGTTCTCCTGTCAAGGAGCATATTTGGACAGTTTGTTGGTTTGATTTATAACCTATGTATTTGAATATAGTGGGTGTGCTTTCTCCGGTATCTTGCTCTAAACCCTGAATATGTTAGCACGGGCAGTGAGTGGGCTCTTTGGAGACGGACAGAATATGAAATTAGAGGATATTGCTGGCGGCTGTTGAACTATATCAGCTCCAGTGTTAATTTTACTTCTGTATTTTGCTTTGGTGACACAAGGTCAAGAAAATCTGCATGCCGTCAACTATACTTCAATTAAAAAAAAAAAAACCCACAAAAAACAACTACCATTCTTTAAAAAAGAATATCGGTATTAGATTTAGAAATAAGTATTTGCGGGGCACCTGGGTGGCTCAGTCGGCTAAGCGTCTGCCTTCAGCTCAGGTCATGATCCCAGGGTCCTGGGATCGAGCCCCGCATCGGGCTCCCGGCTCAGCGGGGGG
This sequence comes from Eumetopias jubatus, assembly GCF_037043125.1. Lineage (NCBI taxonomy): Eukaryota > Metazoa > Chordata > Mammalia > Carnivora > Otariidae > Eumetopias > Eumetopias jubatus. The sequence goes on from NW_028274820.1 coordinate 2,597,153, forward strand.
TCTGCTTCTCCCTCTGCTTCTCTCTCTGCTGCTCCCCCTGCTTGTGCGCTCGCTCTCTGTCAAATAAATAAATAAAATCTTAAAAAAAAGAATGTGGTATTGGGCAAACTGATAATTTATTAATGGTCTATCTTGTCATCTTGGGATACCCTTCATCACACAGGGATACCTTGAGAAATTTTCCTTAAGGAGAAGCTACAGGGAAATAATCTGTCTGATGCATAGCTTATATACTGTTGGTCTCTTGTTGCTAAAATTTAGGCATATTCCTCTTCAGTTGAATGGATTTTCTGGTTTACAGGCCTAATTATTTATAATTATACTTAGTACAATTACTTATAAAATAAAACATTTAAGTATTTAAAGAATAACAGGAACACAATATATACGTGCACTCCCCGGAGTCCCTTGTTTTGTGAAACAGGTTGGCGACCACCGATCGTGCCCCTGACATCCTCAGATGCATGGGTTCAGACAGTGCGGGATTGGGGTGCTCGCCATTCCAGGAGGGCACCTCTAGAGTTTAAACTGATGACCTGAGCTTGAAGCAGCCAGGCTGTCTGCCCATGTGCTCTTTGGAGGTGATAGCACCTTGGACCCTGGCCGGCCGCCACTGCCCGAGTGAGCATTGATCCCCAGTCCAGAGAGTCTGGGTCACATTTGAAGCCATGGTGAAAGCTGGTAGGTCTGTGGTCTGTCCACATCCCGCAGAGGGCTGGAACCTGGCTGGTAGGTCACAAGTAAGTCTGAGTCCGTTGCGCTCGGTTTTGCTAAGCCAGCTCACGTTGCTTTGGTTTTCTTTTGGTTTCCAGGTCCTTGGCAACTTTGGAAGATTTAGATTGGCTGCCACTCAACCACACTTTCTCCACGGTTTCTGAAATCGTGCTGAACGTGACCATGTCGATGCTGACATTTCTGCAGGAGCATGGAGTGGTCACCGCTGGTATGTGTACCCAAGGGCTTGTGCAAAATTTCAAGTGTTCCCCTGGTTACGTTTATCGACAGCCACCACAGAGCTAAAATGCTGTTCAAAAAACGATGTCATGAACATGTCAAATGCCAAAAGGAATCCATTGTTTCTGTTACTAAAAGGTGGAGGTAGACTGAAAATCTGAAATTCAAACTTGAATTTGACTCTCTACCATTATTGAAATTCTGTGGCCACTGCTCATAAATGGGTTATTTTTAATTAAAAAATAATTGATTCTAAAATTCTTTTATTTGATGTCCTTGAAGGTTAGACTTATCATTTGTTCTGAGATTTGAATCTTTCTTCTCTCCTCTGCTCCTACCTGGAAAAAAATATTTGAAAAATAGGAAGGCTGGTGAGAAGAAGCAGATTGATATGGATTTAGAAAGCCCATGAGCTAAACAGACAAACCCCTTCCACAGGGAAGGGGATGGAATTCCTTAGCTCTGTTCTTGACTCACAATATTCTTTTTTTTTTTTTCACTGAAGATTTATTTTATTCTATTTGATGTTGACAAATAAAATTGCATATATATATATATATATATATTTAAGTTTTAGTTATTTAAGTCATCTCTACACCCAACATGGGGCTTGAACTCACCACCCCAAGATCAGGAGTCACACGCTCCTCAGACTGAGTCTGCCAGGCACCCCTAAAATTGTGTATGTTTAAAGTGTACAATGTGATGATTTGAGACAGGTATACATTGTGCAGTTGTTACCACACTGGAGTTAATGAGCCCATATATCACCTCCCATAGTTAGTTTACCTTTCCTTTGGTAAGAATACTTAAGATCTCTTAGCAAATTTCAAGTATATGATACACTATTATTAACTGTAGCCAACATGTAGTACACCATGCTGTACATTAGATCTCCAGAACTTATTCGTCTCATGACTAAAAGTTTGTACCCTTTGACCAGTATCTCCCCACTTCCCCACCTCATAGCCCTCCGTAACCACTATTCTACTCTCTGTTCAGGGTATTATTTCTTGAATTGTCAACTGGACCTGAACATTTTACTTTTAATTCTTTCTTTTTCTCCATTTCTGTCTCTTTCTGTAAGGGAAATTCAGGGAGCAGACTGTGGACTTAGAATTCATAGACTCATCTATCCATCATTCATCCACATATTCATCCATCCATCCACCACCCACCCATCTTTCCACACATCCATCCATCCATCCATCCATCCATCCATCCATCCATCCATCCCAACACGCATTCATTCATCCATCCATCCACCTACCCACCTATCACACATCCATCCATTCATTTATCTACTCATCCACCCACCCGCCCATCTATGTACACATCCATCCATCCACCCATCCCTCTATCTACCCACCCACCTGTCCAAACATCTACCCATTTTTCAACCCACCCACCTGCCCATACATCCATTCATCTGTCCACTTACCCATCCATTCACCCACTCACCCATCTATCCACACATCCATCCATCCATCCATCCATCCACCCCAACATCCATTCATTCATCCGTCTATCCACGTACCCACTCATCCACACATCCATCCATTCATCTATCTACCCATCCACCCACCCACCCACTGACCCACCCATCCATAATCCACCCACTCATCTATCCCTCCACTCACTCATCCATCCATCCATCCATCTATCCATCCATCTATTAATTCATTACTTATTGAGTACTTTCTATGAACCAAACACTGTCCTATGGGTGGGAATAAGAAACGGAGTGATACACGGTTCTCGCTTTCGGGGAAGTCCTGTTTGGTACAGGAAAGAGATGTGTCAATAAAGAAAAAAACAAAGCCCACAGAGTAGGGATCTGGCATCTTTCTCTGGAAGAGCATCGAGGAGAAGTTCTGAAGGATGATTCTAGTTCATCAGGGACGCGAGGGAGCACTGCCAGGAAGAACTGTGCATGAAGCTCTGGGCTTTGGCAAGGGCCCCATCTGTTTTATGCCTAGTATGCCTGGGGCAGTGGGCGATGGCAGGAGGTAATCCAGAAGGAGATCCTGGGCCAGATCACTGAAGAATGCTGGAGCAGCAGTTAGACCTGCATCGTGGGCAGACATTCCTGGTGCAGATGTGAGGGCTCGACCGGGGGGCAAACAGGCCTGGGGCCGGGGGCCCAGGATCACGTTCTCTCTGCCTGCCGCTAACTTTCAAAGTCTGTCTCCTGACCTATGTCGTGGGGTGGTTACACACAGGTTTCTATCCCTTCCAGATTTTTCTGGCTCCTTGGAACCACCTGACATGACACCCTCTATCCCCCCACTCACACCCAGGTTCTTCCTGATGCTGGTGACTCAGCGTAGGGAGGACCCCCCCCCCCAGCGCCCCTGGGTAGGAGAGTTCCTGTCCTCTGAATTTGCTTCTCCTGCGGGTGATACGGGTGGGAACCACCAGTCCTTACCCTCAGAACAGACTCTCCACAGTGACCTCCGTTGTATCAAACTCATCAGGAAGCTCAAGTGTTCGTGTATGATCCAAATTACAACAATCCATTTACCTTATAACTGGAGATATAAGTACAGCTAAGAATGTAATTAAAATAAGCTATTTTCTATCAATTGCCAGGGAGTCAGAGCTGAGGAATACAATGACAAAGCACCTCGAGGCGACTAAAAATTGTCCTTGTTTCTCTTGTCTCCAAGAAAAATCCCTTTGCCTAACGAGCAGATCATGGCATGTGGAGGGGATTGGGATGTGCCCTGTCAGTGACTTGGGGCCAAGGGCCCGGGCATGTTCTTCACTGAAGTTGTTAATTCCCGTGATCTGAGCTCTGTCATTCAGCAGTGAGTTTCCGGGCCCTGTTGTCTCTGGTCGTTCTAGAATGATTTTATAGTTTTATAGCCATCAGTGACTGGTGTCACTCTTTCTCCCCTCCTTTCTAGAATTCTGTGAGTAATCCTGATACATTCTGAGAGCAGTAGAGTTTAACGGTTACAACGCAGGGTCGGGGATCAGATCTGGGTTTGAGTCATGACTAAAGCCCGCGTGATGTTGGGTGACTCCCGATGTCTGCTTCCTTCTCCCCCCGGAGAGGGTAATTATTACACCTCTCTGGAGTGTTGTGGGGAACTCAGCAAGACTTGGCGAGGGAAATGCCTGGCCTGGGCCTGCCTCTTTGACACAGAACAAATGCCGGTTTAAAATCTCAGAACCAGGGGCGCCTGGGTGACTCAGTCGGTCGAGTTTCCGACTCTTGATTTCCGCTCAGGTCCTGATCTCGTGCAATTGAACCCCATGTTGGGCCCTGCGCTCAGTGCGAGGTCTGCTTGGGATCCTCTGTCTCCCTCTGCGCCCCTCTCAAATAAATAAATAAACCTGAAAAAAATAAAATAAAATCTCAGAAGCAGACCTTGTCCCCTTTATGCAAAGACAACTCGACTGAGAGCAAGGAGTCTCGGATTTCTGGGATCTGCCCCACCTTCAAAGCCTTCCTAAAGTTCCCTGTGGCTGGGCCTTCATTTGTAAGTGGCAGGACTGTGCCTTTCCTGTAGACCCACAGCATTAATTGAAGGGTACTGAGAGGGGCACCTGGGTGGCTCAGTCGGTTAGGCATCTGCCTTCGGCTCAGGTGGTGATGCCAGCCAGGGTCCTGGGATTGAGGCCCATGTCGGGCTCCCTGCTCAGCGGGAGCCTGCTTCTCCTTCTCCCTCTGCTCTCCCCCTGCTTGTGTTCTCTCTCTCTCTTTCTGTTAAATAAATAAAATCTTAAAAAAAAATAAGGGTACCGAGAGGTCACGCAAGTGAGGATGGTTTTGTGGTCCTTGCATGTGTGGACGCTCAGCAGAGGCTTGTGGATCACGATCTGAAACAGCTCACCTTGGAATCTGTAAGCTTTTAGGTTTGCAATCGTCAGGCCATGTTCACAGAAATTATGTCAAACCTCAGGGGAGGGGGGTCTCGGACTTGTATTCTGCACGTGCCATTTCCAGGTGGCGTTACTGGGTTTTTTGGGCGCCTAATGAGTTTTATACCTTGACTAACTCTGTTAAGGGAACTTTTATCTATGACCTTAAGTAATTTTTGGAAATGCGGTTTTATTTTTATTTTTTTTGAAGATTTTATTTATTTATTTATTTGAGGGAGAGGCAGAGATAGAGCAGGGGGAAGACCATAGCGAGAGCAGGACGATCAGACTCCACGTGGAGCACGGAGCCTGACTCGGGGCTCGATCCCACGGCCCTGAGATCACGACCCGAGCTGAAATCAAGAACCAGATGCTCAACTGACTGAGCCACCCAGGTGCCCCGGAAATGTCGTTTTAAAGACTGCTGCATTTTCTGCTGTGAATTTACTGCAATTTATCCTCCCCCCCCATGCTGGACGCCTCATGGGTTTTAGTATTTAATCAGTATAAAACGAATGCAGTGGCGTTGTTGTGCATTACCTCTTCTGCATGCATCTGGTGCGGTTTCTTGAGAAATACTTTTTAGAAGTGAAATTGTGGGGCTCAGGGATTTGAATTTCACAAAGCTCTTGAAATACGTTGTCCCATTCCTCTGGAAGCTCTGCAGTCACGAACACTAGGCACCTGGGGTCATCCTTCCAAGGTCTGCGGCATCCGGCAGTAGCTTCTGTTTGCTTCTCCGACCTGATTGTGTGAATAGCATTTGGTCTCTGTTTGCTTCTCCTGTCGGAGTGAACAAGGCACCTTCTCTGAATCGTGTATCGCACTGCTGTCATGTCAACTGACGGGTGTAACTCATCGGTTGCCTTGCAGAGTCCAGATACAACCTGTCCCTGCAAGAGCTGGTGTGGGATCCACAGACGGTCCGGGCTGACCTCAAATCCCGATTTGGTTTCGATGACCTTCGTGCAGAACAAATCCTGAATTACTCAGCTCGGCTGCAGGAGGTATGCGTTCCTGATGCTTCTCATGCTTTTCCCTTGAGAGTGCTCCTCTGGGGGTGCTCTCCGGGCGGGTGGGCGGTGGGATGGGAGAGGCAGCAGGACAGAGGGTCCTCCGCGAGCATCGGAATGCTTGGACTGGTTTGGCCCTTCTAGAAGTGAATTCTAATCTTGAAAAACCCTTCCTCTTACCTGGTCACGGTATCCCAGCCCCGAAGGCGGTTTGGAAGTTACAGGAATAATCAGTAATTCTCACTCCCGGCACCTGCAGTGGGTCCGGACGGGAGCGAGGGGGCAGGAGTGGCAAGGCTCACCAGATAGGAGCCTCCCTTTCCAAACTGTGTAAGATAAATGGGTCGGACGAGCTGATCGCTGGAGACCCTGCTCGCCGCTGCTACTCCTCAGGTTCTGCGAGGGTCTCTACCTGCACGTTCCCCTTTCGTCACCTCCGTGAGTTTGCCGGCGCTCCTGCTTTGCACGGGGCAGGGTCCAAGAAGAGCACACCTGTCTGTTTGCTGCACGGATCGCTCCGGGGTGAGGGCCCTGCTGATCGGGGTCGAGGGACTGGACGTTTGCACAGGACCCATACTCCCCTGCTCGGGTCTTGGTCTGCGCTCAGGGCGTGGGTTTTGCTCGCTTCTCTGAGCTCCCACATCCTGGTACTTCCCGGATGGCACTTTTCACACTTTCACAGCCAGTGTGTGCTTGCAGACTGTTGGTCTTCACTTCCGGGTTACCGATCTGTGCCATGAGCCTGGGGGTCAGCCACTGGCCTCCGCCCGACGCCACCGCTAGTGGCTGGGTGGCGAGGTGCCTGGAAAATTCCTTCTGCCGGGCAGGTCTCAGGCTCAGCCCGGATGGACGGGTTTCGGTTCCCATCCCGCACCTGGCACAATTTCATTAACCACTGACCTCCCGTGGGACTTGGAATTGGGCCCCGTGGCATCTGTCGTGGGCACGAGGAAAGCCAGGTGGCATTCTGAACTCTGCGACCCTGCTTTCTCATTGTTTCAGAATATAGTTTGCATCACATTACATAGAACCTTTATCTTAGAAGGGTAAGTGTTTCAAGATTAGAATTCCAGGGGCGCCTGGGGGGGCTCTGTTGGTGAAGCGTCTGCCTTCGGCTCAGGTCATGATCTCGGGGTCCTGGGATCGAGCCCTGCGTCGGGCTCCCTGCTCCACGGGGTTGGGGGGGGGGTCTGTGTCTCCCTCTCCCTCTGCCCCTCCCCCTGCTTCTGCACGCTGTCTCTCTCTCTGGCTCCCTCTGTCAAATCAATAAGTGAAATCTTAAAAAAAAAAAAAAAGATTAGAATTGCAAGGGCAATGGTTGGGGAAGTGCACAGAGCCTATGTCACAGGCGTGAGGTCCTCTGGCTGCCGGAACATGTTACCACCAGCCTGGTGGCCCCGCACGACACACATTTATTACTGCACAGCTCTGGAAGTCGGAAGCCCCAAACGGGTGTCCTGGGGCTAAAACCAGGGTGTCTGCGTTCCTTCTGTAGGCTCCAGGGAGGTGCTGTTTCCTTGCCTTCCTAGCTTCTAGAAGCCGTTGTGCGCCATGGCTCAGGTCCTCTCTTCCCTCAGGCCAGTGACGATGGGCTGTTTTTCTCACGAGGCTCTGTTGACTTCCCCTCCCTTGTGTAAGGAGCGCTGTGGTTTTGCTGGGATGTGGATGGTCTCCCCCTCTTGGAGTCTGCTGGGTAGCAACCATAACTCACCTGCCAATGCAGAACCTACTCATAGGCTCTGGGGATTCGGAGGTGAGCGCCTCGGGGGGACCACGACCCTGCCCCCCACCCGCGTGAGGCCCCTCACCAGCCAGCAACAGCAGAGCCTCCCAGGGCCTCCCCCAGTCCCGCCTGACTATGGGCACTGCCACCCCGGGCCTTTGCATATGCAAAGGAAGAGAGAAATCTCTCTGCCTTCCTTTCTCCACTGCCCACCGAGAAGACAGATACATCACGGCTCACGTCCCCATGGGACCCCCGTGTCCTCCCTCCCCTGTGACCTGTCGCAGGGCCATGGCAGGGAACCTGACCGAGCCGTGTCCACGTCTAGAGACTGGCGAGTCCTGTGGGGAGGGACAGGGCCGTGTTTCCCTCACGGGATCCCGTGGCCTTGTGACAGTGTTAGTTCTCTGCGTCCTAAAGGAAGCTTCCAAGGAACCTGTGGGGCATAATGCTTTCTGGCTGTCGCCATCCATAGAGGTTCTAGAACATGGTGCCCAGTTACTGTAAATCCGGGTAACGGGAACGCGGTTCGTTCCCACACACACGGAAGTGCTTTTACAGAGTAGCCACAGAGGAACTGCATGTAGAAGCTCATTTGGGTCCAAAATGTCAAACCGTTTCTGACCCACAAGTCCAGTTTGACTTGTCCCAGCTTCGTCCATCTTTGGTAACTGGAAGAGAAGATGTTTCTGGTGAAGCAGCTTTGGGGGTGCAAGGTGCCAGGTGAACTGGGCTGGCCTGCTGTCTGCTTTTGCCCAGAGAGTGAAAAAGAGCAGAATTTGATTCATCCCATGTCCTCGACCTGGAGAAACTGCTGTTTCCCCTGCTTGTGGACAATCCTGAAACACATCATTCCAGAAGGCTTCCCTCCACACCGACCACATAAGCGACCCTTTATCAGCCTGTCCCTTCTCCTGTTGTGCAAAGCCTGGAGCTCCTCCTTTTTATTTTTATTTTTTTTTAAGACTTTTACTTATTTATTTAACGAGAGAGAGAGAGAGAGAGAGAGGGAACACAAGCAGGGGGAGTGGGAGAGGGAGAAGCAGCCTTCCCGCTGAGCAGGGAGCCCGGCGCGGGGCTCGATCCCAGGACCCTGGGATCATGACCTGAGCCGAAGGCAGGACGCTTAACGACTGAGCCACCCAGGAGTCCCCCGGAGTTCTTCCTTTGCCAAGGTTGTGGTATTATTCTCAGAAGGGAACATTCTAGAGAAAAGCGGACTTGTAACTATGTTCCCTCTTCGTTGGCAGATTCCCACAGCGGAGGCCTTGGAGCGGATGGTGTGTTCCGTCTTGTCCCGAACCTCTGAGGACGAAGCTGACCAAACGGGTCATGCCAGAGACTGTCATCCCCGCTGGTCCGAGGCCACAGACTACCTGGTGCACGCAGTCAACTGGCTGCAAGTCTATAAGCAGGTGCTGTCCCACAGCGAACCGCTCAGCCTGTCCGCACCCATCTCTTTCCTCCCCATCTCTTTTACTTTGATTTTATTGATTTTTAGTGTTTGATTTCTTTTTGGGAAAGCAGGTAACACGAGACGTAAGTATTCACTGTAGTATTGCAAGGAGGGGCCTGGGCAGCTGCAAACCCGAGAACCTGTTCCTTTTCCCCATGCTCCGTTCCCTGTTTTGTTGCATGTCCTTTCCAGGGACAAGCCCTGGGAGCCCCACGTCCTGCCCATTAAGTGCCCTTCTCCCGCATGTGACCGCCAGCCTCCCCTCGCTGGGGCCTCACTGCAAATGTCCCTGGAAAGCCTGTCTTACACTGAGATGCACACGTGGCCATGGCAAGAATCATGGTCTGTTTTTGGCATGCAGGGTTTCCACGGGCCTCCTTGGACAACCTCCTTGGGTGTTCAGATGCAGGGGTCCAGCCCCTGGAGCTCTTGGGGGGCCATTCCACCTGTCCCTTCACTCTGGTTTTGACAAGAAGCATCGTACTCAAACAGTAACCGATTTAAGGGAAACAGTGAGACACATGCTGTGGCCCGTTTTTGTGGATGTGCTGGTGTGGCAGGGAGTCCCAGAGTGACTATGTAGCACAGGCTGGAGGCCACCAGGGGGTCTGGCTTGCTAACAGCAGGGTACTTTCCGGGGAGTTGTGGGTACGGTGTGAGGCAGAGCCTGTCTGACAATAATGCTCCATTCGTTTTAGTGGACATGACATCACCTTTTCCTCAAAGGACATGTACTGACCAAGGTCAGAATCTCCAATCGTAGATAAAAGATTATCAGACTCAATACCCAAAGAACAAATAATCCAATCAAGAAATGGGCAGAAGACATGAACAGACATTTTTCCAAAGAAGACATCCAAATGGCCAACAGACACATGAAAAAGTGCTCAACATCGCTCGGCATAAGGGAAATCCAAATCAAAACCTCCGTGAGATACCACCTCACACCCGTCAGAATGGCTAAAATGAACAAGTCAGGAAAGGACAGATGTTGGCGGGGATGTGGAGAAAGGGGAACCCTCCTACACTGTTGGTGGGAATGCAAGCTGGTGCAACCCCTCTGGAAAACAGTATGGAGGTTCCTCAAACAGTTGAAAATAGAGCTACCATACGATCCAGCAATTGCACTCCTGGGTATTTACCACCAAGATACAAATGTAGGGACCCGAAGGGGTATGTGCACCGCAATGTTTATAGCAGCAATGTCCACAATAGCCAAACTGTGGAAAGAGCCAAGATGCCCATCGACAGATGAATGGATAAAGAAGAGGTGGTATATATACACAGTGGAATATTGTGCAGCCATCAAAGGGAATGAGATCTTGCCATTTGCAAGGATGTGGATGGAACTGGAGGGTGTTATGCTGAGTGAAATAAGTCAATCAGAGAAAGACATGTATCATAGGACCTCACTGATATGAGGAATTCTTAATCTCAGGAAACATACTGAGGGTTGCTGGAGTGGTGGGGGGTGGGAGGGATGGGGTGGCTGGGTGACAGACATTGGGGTGGGTATGTGCTACGGTGAGCGCTGTGAATTGTGCAAGACTGTTGAACCACAGATATGTACCTCTGAAACAAATAATACATTATATGTTTACAAAAAAAGAAGATAGTAGGAAGGGAAAAATGAAGGTGGGGAAATCGGAGGGGGAGACGAACCATGAGAGACGATGGACTCTGAGAAACAAACTGAAGGTTCTAGAGGGGAGGAGGGTAGGGGGATGGGTTAGCCTGGTGATGGGTATTAAAGAGGGCACGTTCTGCACGGAGCACTGGGTGTTATGCACAAACAATGAATCATGGAACACTGCATCCAAAACTAATGATGTAATGCATGGTGATTAATATAACATAATAAAAAAACGTTTCCTACAAAAAAAAAGATTATTACAGAAATGCAGGTGTGACTGGTCGCTAGGTGGGACTAAAATGATCACAGGGCAGTGCTGAGCTGGCCAGCACCAGCGTGGTCGGGGGGCCACCTCTGCTTTGTGCGCCATCCAGGTAGCCTGCACCCATGGTTAATGCGCGGTGATTCAGTGCACCCACGTGCTCATCATGCTTTTGCCCGCGCCTTGTGATTTGGGCAAAAAGCATCTATGTTGGTGTCACGTTGATGATAAACCAGGATGTTGCTTGCCTTTAGTATCATCATTCCCAAGTCCATGACGAAGAACCATAACTAGCAACCATGTATTCGTTAGGATAAAATCGTGAAATATATCAACATATTTATGCTGTCCCAAACATGTCAGTTTAGTCTTCAAGGCATATGTCCCTGGTTTAGTGATGTATGTTGTGACCTTCTCTCTCTCTCTTTTTTTAAGATTTTATTTATTTTTTTAGAGAGAAGGAGGTAGAGAGTGTCAGCTGGGGGGTGGGGGAGGAGCAGAGGGAGAGGGAGAGAGAATCTCAAGCAGGGTCCCTGCTGAGTGTGGAGCCCGACACGGGGCTCGATCTCACAACCCTGAGATCACGTCCTGAACTGAAACCAAGAGTCGGAGGCCCAACCGACTGAACTACCCAGGCTCCCTGCCTTCTCTTTTGCAAGTGGCAGTGGGCGAAGGAAAGGGAAATGGCAGCCCAATGAAAACGCAGCGTGCCTCCATTGACGTCATTTTTAATCTTTCGTTTTTGAATAGAAATCAGATCGTACGGCAGTTAACAGACATTTCAATCTGGCAACATCGTAAAAATGGGCTGTCTGTCCTCTAGAAGGCTCCATTACTCTGTCTCAGGCAAATGTTCTCATGTTTACGGCGTTCCTGTTAACAGTGATGTTTCCGTTTCTGCACGCGTAGGTGTTCGAGTGGTGGCGGAAGGGCAGCATGCTCCAGCAGGTGCTCGCCGGGGCTGCCCGCGGCCTGGAGGCTCTCGGCAATGCGTTTGTGGAAGAGCGTGAGCCACGGCAGGTGGTGGAGGCTCTGTATGCTGTGCTTCGCATCCTGAGTGAGAGCTTGGCGGCAGATGGCCCCACCAGCAGCCATCCATCTCCCAAGACGTAAGGCGCATCCTCCTGTTTGATTACTGGTTAGGCTTGCGGGCCTGAATGTTAACGAGTGCATAATGAGATGGGGAGGGAAGAATTCATAAAACCGCGACTAGACAGTGGGTTTCCAGTCAGTAGCTGGGAGACTGCAGGCTGGCGTAGTGGAGACCATCCCGAACCATTTGCCCCAACCCGATGTCTGGGTTTTTTTTTTTTTTTTTTTTAAAGATTTTATCCATTTATTTGTCACACAGAGAGAGAGAGAGAGCACAAGCAGGGTAAGCTGCAGGCAGAAGGAGAAGCAGGCTTCCCACCGAGCAGGGAGCCCGATGTGGGGCTCGATCCCAGGACCCAGGGATCATGACCTGAGCCGAAGGCAGACACTTAACCCACTGAGCCACCCAGGCGCTCCCCTTCTGTCTGTTCAGATGTGGACAACAATCCGGTGCGGGAATGTATCCGAGAAGGGGGTCAGCCTTCTGGATTTCAGACATAGGTTTAAAATGAACAAAACCACTTTAGAGGCGCTTTCACGAGAGGAACTGTTTTCATGGTTGTTTTGAAATTTTATATCGTTGAAATGTTTGCGGAAAGTCCACAAATACTTTAGAAGTGGGAAAAGGTACCCCTGGTGGCCTCTTCTTTTTCGAGAGAAGCCGAGTGGATTCCCAAGTGGTTGGTTCTGTTGCAATACTGGATCTTCTTCAGCAGGTACTGCCCTTTGCAGGAACTGGACCTCATTACACCCCTGAGGTGTAGGCTCTCCTTGGAAGCCGACAAAAGGTTTCTCAATATTGTCTCAAAAGGGTCCATTTCAAGCCACAGGTCTCGGGAGCTCTTGCTGCTTACCCAGCATGAAGGGAGAATTGGATCGTTAGAATTGCATGGGATCAGGTCGTGTTCTTAGGGCACACGTGACATCATGACATATGGACATACACACATAAGTGGAAACATTTCCAACTCCCTCGAGTTTTCTGGAACCCGGTTAGGAAGGAGGATCTTGCTTTTGAAGATCTAGTTCCCTGTGTTATCTTAGAGATTGCCTGGGTGCTAGTGATGGAGTGGGTCACCTCCATGACCCTACAAATCTGCCACACCCCTGCCACTTCTGCCCGGGGGACAGAGAGCCCCGGGGAACTCTGGCTTTCAGCTCCTCCAGGGATCAGGGATGTGAGAGGTGGCACCCCCTCGGAGGACCAGGTGTGGGTGACCCGAGCTTCCCCTGCCCCCCGCATACTTCCTGCCCACACACAGGGTGGGCAGATGGGGGGGGGGTCTTCCCCCGGCTGCTGTGTGCCCCGGGCCAACAGTGAGCCCCTAGAGTGTCCCTTTCTCCTTGCACCCACTTCTGTTCAGGGATACAGACGGCCAAGCAAATCTGTGGCCAGTGCACAGGGATCTGGCCCCTGGGTTTCCACCTCCCCATGCTGATGGCGTCTCTCGGTGGCCCCTGAGGCCTTTGCTGGTTATCCAGCCCTTGGTCTGCTGCTGGCTCCATGCAGGAGCCCCAGTGGCCCCGTATCTTCACCTCTAAGGAAGGAAGGACCTGCCGCCCCTTGTATGGCCAGCAGGGAGGCCCCGGGTTGAGAGCACCCCACGCTTAGCAGCTGCTCACAAGCACTGCCCAGTCCCTCACGCCGTCCCCGGTGCTGACACCTGCTTTGGCCGCCGGACTCACGTCCCCTCCTAGCATCACCCGGTGCTCGCTGTCATTGTTATTTTAGACCACATCTGCCTCTCCTGAAATCAGCCACTCGCTTGCCCGCAGTTCCTCCGGATCCTTGTGCCGTCCACACTGCCCTTGGTGGGAAGCTGCTGGCCCAGGACACTGCACTCATTACTTCTACCCTAGACTCGCCGATTGCTCACACCTTCTGTCTTCCAAGTCACGACTTCCAACTGGAAGCCCAACAAGGCTTCCTTTGGTCCTGAGGACGCGCGTCCTTAGAGGCAGGCGCGCTCATGGTGGCTGTGTTCCTGCTGGACCTCCTGCACCAGGACGATGAAATGCGGGAGAGGCAGGCCGGTGTGGGCATGGGGCCAGGCAGGGCCAGGCAGGGGCCAGGTGCCACCTGCCACTGGGCACCAGCCTCGGGCACCTTGCACGGGTGTCCCCTAGCAGCATCTTCTGGGTCTCTCCTTGCAGCTCACTTTCTCTCCCTGGGTACAGGATTCCGGGTGCTTGCATAGACGCCCTGAGGGTCTGCATTGTCGTGCTGGGGCGCTTGCTCCCACAGTGTGACCCCCATCTGCTTCTTCACTCGCACATTGGGTTCCAATTTCAGCTCCTCTCATTGCAGAGTCCCTGTCTTTCCTGCTGCTCTTCTGGGTTGCTCCCTCCCTCTTCCCGAGTCAGGTATCCTCCCGGGGCAACAGGGAGCCTCTGGGGTGGTGGGGGGAGCTGCGGCATCCTGGGGCAGTTGGACAAGCCCCCACAGTGACTGCCTGCCTTCCCAGGGAACGTGGTCCCTGCAGCTGCTCAGCTGGGGAGCACCTGTGCCTGCACAAGTGGACCCCGTTTCCCTCCCTTCCCCGCCCAGGGGCTGCAGGTATCCAAGTCACCTTTGACGGGTCCCGCGCCCACCACTCACAACGCGGCATTTGGAAACTCTTCTTAAAATCTTTTCCGGTGCCCTCAGGTTACCGCATCTACAGAAGTTGGAGAATGTTCTTTGGAACCTGCCCCCGTGGTGGCCGGCTCTGAAGAGATTGCTTCCACGCCTCGGGGCTCTCAGGAACGCGATAGCCCAGAATTTGTGTTTTGTGCAAGGTAAACTAGCTTGGTCTTATTTGTCACCTACGCGCTAGGAGCCAACGTGAGGTTGATTATTTAAAAGTGGACTTCCAACTGCGTGACACCTTTGTTGAGCTTGGAGGTAGTTGGCACCGTGGGTTTTATGCTCTGCAGGGTGACTCGGTGGGCGTGGGGGTGGGGCGGGGGCTTAACTGCTGTCACCGTGAGCGTAGCCTCCTTCTGGGACCAGTGACATGACGGGCAGTTTCCCGCCCAATGGGTGTGACTCCCATTCACACGCTCAGCCCTGGTGTTCAGATCGGGCCAGAGTGTATCCCTGGATGGTCATTCTTCTGCTCCCTCCGTGGGGCCGGGACAATGCATTCCATTCCTCCTTCTTTCCAGAAAGCCCTTCTTTGAACCTCCACTGACTAGTGGTGTTACTTCTCGGCCCAAGGTGACACCACAGGGGCTGGAGGCTTCTCACCTTTTCGTGGCGGGGAGAGAAGAAATGAGTACAGATGTCACTTTTGGAGTAAAGCTCCCCTGTCTCCACGGTGCTGTCCTCATACATCTCGAGGAGGCCTGAAATGATAGTGCAATCGATTTTCTCCATTTTCTTCTCTCAGGAAGATCATAAAATGTCTGATAACAGGTGCAGTTTGCTGGGCTGCAGGTTTTTAGAATTCACTGGCCTATGCACGGCCACGTAAAGCCCATGCTTTAGGGGGATAGTAATACATCAGTTTGTTGACCTTGCAGAAGTGCTCACGTGCCTGGAGAGATCAGCTAATAGCTCCACACTGGGCGGATCTGACCAGTTGCAACCGGAAAAGGATGTGCTCTTTTGGTGGAAGCAGGTAAAGCATAGCATGGGGTTATAAATCAACAGGTTGGATAGAACATTCAAGAAGCTCATGCAATCTTCAGTTTTGCCCCTGCTGTGAGCTGTGCAGGCAACATGTGCCAGCAAAAAGGGCAACTTTTCGAAGAGCCTTGTCTTATTTTGAAATTCGGACTGCTGCGGAGGTCTGGCTGTGGCTCCCCAGCCCTTGGGGGGTGAGCGCAAGCCTCCCTAAGCCACCCCTCCTGCTCTCCTTCACCTTTCAGCTCTTGGTGCAGAATGCTACGGACTGGCATCTAAACGCGAGCTTGTCTGGGAGGGAGGCTCTCCTGTGTTGTGGGAACCCTGGGGCCTGGGAGGGCCTCCGAGGGCTGACGTGTCCCCACGACTCCTCCGACAAGACCAGCATTTTAAACAAGCTACAGAGGTCAGCAGAGGACGTCGTAAGTAGTCACCTTCTGATCTCGTCCGCCAAGACCAATGGGCTTATTTTGAAGGTCAGACCCCGTATGGAATCCCAGCCGCCCCTGCTCCGTCCCTCCTGTCTCGCCACACTTAGGACGCTGTGCGGCACCCATCCGGCCAAAATCTCCTCGACAGCAAGCCGGTTTCCCCTTAAAGAGCACCCCAAACCTTCAGACCGTGCCCCTCTGCTTCCCTGGCTTCTGGGCTCCCTGTTCTCTCCATCCCTGGCTGCAAATGTCGTGAAGGGTGGAAGAGTATCTTCGGGCATCAGTCAGCCTGCTCTTCCGTGTCCCTGCCCCTTGCTGAGCACTTGAGAGCGGGGAGCAATTTGTTAGTAAAGGTGATGATGTCACCTTCGACCCATATTTTTCTCACCGAGCACTACAAATTATAGTACCACTCACCTTTCTGCTGTTCATTTCTTCCTCTGTATACATGTTTCATTTCTTAGCTTCTCGCACTCCCAGGTAGGGTCGGGCTGGAAGGGGCAGGTGCGCTTCTGCTGTGTTTTTTTGTTGGAGGATGTGGGTCGCAGGCCAGCCTGTGGCAGTTATGGGAACAGAATCACAGGAGTGTGACTCCGAGGAGGCCGGGTCCAGTGGGGGCCGCTGGGGGACTAGCCAACACAGATGGGCTTCACACCTGCGTCCCTTCTGCTTGATTGCTGGACGAGCCTTGATTTGGGGGTACAGAGTCAAGTCTGGGACGGTCCCTTAGGTTATCAGAGGCCCACGGGTCACAGTCAAGAGCGTCCTCGGGGCGGGAGACTGGGCACGGGTGCTTCGTGGTGCCACACTGTCCTCACTAAATGTATCACAAACACCGTGTTCTTCTCCTGTCAAGGATCGCCTTTTGCAAGAGGTCGTCACTGGGCGCACAGATGTGCCAGTTTCGGGACCCGAGGGATTTCTGGGCTGGCAGGAAGTGGTGGTGCAGCTGGTGGACGTGGGCCTTTCCTGCAGGCGGCTCTGCCGGTGGCTGGGAGCGGCCACCTCACCCGGGGACCGTGACCTTGCTGGTGACTGTAAGGACCAGCTTGCCACAGCACTGTAAGTTTGTGTGCAGTGGGAAACTGGTGAGTAGTTGGGAGCTAGATGATCCCAGCCGTCTACTAAAGCAATGGAGCCACATAGTATAGTCCTACTTCTAGTACATTCTATTTCTAGGGGGAGGCATAAATTTGTTCTTAATCTAAAAAAAGGACTGGCCTATTTGGTACTATTGGAAAGCGTTTAAAAATGCAAAATATCAGGGGCTCCCGGGTGGCTCATTCGGTTGAGCATCCTACTTTTGGTTTTGGCTCAGGTTGTGGTCTCAGGGTCGTGAGATCAAGCCCCGAGTCGGGCTCCACACTCAGCGCGGAGTCTGCTTGAGATTCTCTCTCCCTCTGCCCCTCCCCCTGCTCGTGTGCAGGCGCATTCTCTCTCTCTCTCAAATAGATAAATAAAATCTTAAAAATAAATAAATAAAAATACGAAATATTAAACAAGCCCTTCAAAGGTTTACCATTGGCTTAAACTTTCACAAGCTTCTTGGCCTCAAGGTTGATTTCATATTATGTACTTTTATTTTCCTCTTTCTGTTCTCTTGATTTGTTGTGTCTTATGTTTCACGTATTCCCGCGAGTGATTCTCCCTCATTTTGCAAATCAGGGTGCAGGAATTCATAAGCAATCAAATACCTAGTAAGACAGCTATTGCAAATGTTCTAATTTCTGACGCAAATGACCGCCAGGCACCCGTGTATGTTCGCATGTAGATGAATTCGTAATGATCTGTCTCCTGGAAAACCACGAGGAGATGCGAGCCTTCTCTGGATTCTCTTTGATTGCAGGATATTTCATGCACTAGGAAAAGTACAGTTGTTCCTGGAAGAAACATCCTGCTGGAAAGGCTTCACAGGCTTTATCAGGAAGACCTGTGAACTGGTCCACCTCGTGAACATGCAAGGAAGCGTCCAGAACGGTCCGTCTGGTAAGTCAGTGGGCTTCGCCGTGGGAACGTGGGGGCTGCTTCCCCTTCCGTGCGTGTTCATGAGAGACGCCCCTATTTAATGATGAGGAGCTAGAAG
The DNA here is from genome assembly GCF_037043125.1 of Eumetopias jubatus. Lineage (NCBI taxonomy): Eukaryota > Metazoa > Chordata > Mammalia > Carnivora > Otariidae > Eumetopias > Eumetopias jubatus. The sequence goes on from NW_028274820.1 coordinate 2,615,277, forward strand.
CAGAGACTCACCGAGTATATTTGCCACTGTGACGTCCACAGTAAGTTACTGCTGTCTGTTACGGCAAGACCGCGCAGGGGTCCTGGTTTCACTGGTTGTCCTAGCTGGTTTTTACCAGCGACCACTTTTCTCTCAACCTGTCCTGGTTTGGCTGATAAACACGTACCTGTATGGACCAGGCATGACGGACCTGAGAAGTCCAGAGGTGCTGCATGTGGGGCCTTGTCAGTCTCGTGCTATTAGGGCCCACCCTGCACTCCGGGGGCAGCACCCCCATGTCGAGCCAGCTCCCCTCTTCCCGTGCCATCCCCAAAACCAAAAACCCCCTCAAATACGAATTGTGCAAGTTTGCAACGGCCTGACCCACAGGCGGTCATTCTCTCGTCCCAAAGGGCCTCTTTTCTGAGAAGATGCTGCCAGGGTGCGACCTGTGTTTGTGACTCGTCCTGGTCGAGAGCTGGTCGTCTGGGTCTGGCTCTCCTGGGGGACCCTGCTTGCTCTGGGTGTGCCGTGTGCCGTGTGCCCTTCTGCTCCGTAGGTTACCGGCTTCCCTGCGGAGCACCTGCTGCTTCGACTTGGGGTGGGGAGGGAAGTTATCTGTTCTTGCTCTGTGGCCACGTCCACTTAATCTCGCTTCCTTCTTTTCTCCTCAAACTGCTCGGGTTTTTATATCTATTTTTTTTTTTAGTTTTTATTTAAATTCCAGTTAGTTAACAAACAGTGTAATCTTAGTCTCAGCTGTACAATATTGTGATTCAACACTTCCCTACATCACCCGGTGCTCATCACGACAGGTGCGCTCCTTCCTCCCCATCACCTCTCTCCCCATCCCCCACCCACCTCCCCTCTGGTCACCAGCAGTGTGTTCTCGAGAGTCAAGGGTCTGTTTCTTCGTTTATGTCTCTCTCTCTTTTTTCCCCTTTGCTTGTTTGTTTTGTTTCTTAAATTCCACATGTGAGTGAAATCATATGATAATTGTCTTTCTCTGACTGACTCATTTCGCTTAGCATAATACTCTCTACTTCCATCCACATCGTTGCAAATGGCAAGATTTCATTATTTTTGATGGCGGAGTAATATTCCATCGTGTGTATGCACCACATCTTTTTTAAAAATTTTTTATTGTTATGTTAATCACCATATATTACATCATTTGTTTTTGATGTAGTGTTCCATGATTCATTGTTCATAACACCCAGTGCTCCACGCAGAATGTGCCCTCCTTAATACCCATCACCAGGCTAACCCATCCCCCCACCCCCCTCCCCTCTAGAACCCTCAGTTTGTTTTTCAGAGTCCATCGTCTCTCATGGTTCGTCTCCCCCTCCGACTTACTCCCCTTCATTCTTCCTCTCCTGCTATCTTCTTCTTTTTCTTTTTTCTTAAAATATGTTGCGTTATTTGTTTCAGAGGTACAGATCTGTGATTCAACAGTCTTGCACAATTCACAGCGCTCACCATAGCACATACCCTCCCCAATGTCTATCACCCAGCCACCCCATCCCTCCCACCCCCCAACCACTCCAGTAACCCTCAGTTTGTTTCCTGAGATTAAGAATTCCTCATATCGGTGAGGTCGTATGATACATGTCTTTCTCTGATTGACTTATTTCACTCAGCACAACACCCTCCAGTTCCAGCCACGTCGTTGCAAATGGCAAGATCTCATTCCTTTTGATGGCTGCATAATATTCCATTGTGTATATATACCACCTCTTCTTTATCCATTCATCTGTCGATGGACATCTTGGCTCTTTCCACAGTTTGGCTATTTGCACCACATCTTCTTTATCCATTCATCTGTCGATGGACATCTTGGCTCTTTCCGTGGTTTGGCTATTGTGGGTGATGCTGCTGTAAACGTCGGGGTGCATGTGTCCCTTTGAATCTGTACTTTTGTGTCCTTTGGGTAAATACCTAGTAGGGCAATTGCTGGATCATAGGATATATTTGTAACTTTTTGAGGACCCTCCATACTCGGACCACTACTTTTAGAGGCTGCCAGAGAACCCCCGCTCGTGGCAGACTCCCTCTCTGTGTCAGTGTCAAGCCCACCAGCCGCACGTCGGGTCTCTGCATCGGCTGCAGGTGGGTCACACTGAGCTCCACACCCGCCGACAGTGCTGGGCTGATGGCCGCGCCTCCTCGGTTGGGTGCTCATCTGGTACTAGAACTTCACCCGCTCCTGACCATTTTCAGAAACATAGGCGACAAAGAGTGACATTCAGCATCAGTGAGAAGCCTGGGTTCAGAAGTCTCAATAATATTGACAATCACAACATTTGTTGTGTTTTGTATGAGTTATTTCATCCAATCCTCACGTCAACCCTTGAGTTGGGGTCTGTTTTGACTTCATTTTCAGATAGGAATACCGAGGCTCACAAAGATTAAATTCTTGCATAGACCACAGAACTCCCAAGTGTCAAAGCCAAGACACATGTTGGAGGTCTTACTCCAGAGTCTGTGAGCTTCACTTCCATTTGGACGGTCCCCACTGGGTGCATCATGCTGCCTAAAGGCTTGTCGGTTACGGAAATATAGCTTGTCAGAGAACGGAGTTTTGCTGATTCTCTGTTCTGTACATTTGTTTCCTCTTTCATGGATCTTCCTAATTTGGAAATTTCATGAATTTCCTGTTTCATGAATTTCTTCTTTTATTTTTATTATTTCCTTCCTTCTACTAAATTCAGTTTGATGTTCCTTTCCTAGCTTCTTGATTTTCAGATTTTCTTCTTTTCTAATAGATGCTTTTGAAGCTGTAACATTTCTTCTATGCAGAGCTCTAGTATATTCCACACAGTTTGATATGTCATAGTTTTGTTACCATTCTGTTCAAAATTTTCTGGTGTTTATTATGATTTCAGTATATTGCTTAATTTCCACTAACATTTGGGGACATTTCAAGTGATTTTTAAAGAAAACTCCGAATTTCTAGCCTATTTTAGTGAGAGAACATTCTCAGCGTTCAGTCTTTGGAATTTGTTGAGACGTGTTTATGGCTCACATGGTCAATTTTGGTAAATGTATGTGCTCTTCAAGACCCTGTCAATTCCACCCTTGTCGGGTGTACTAGTTGTATATATTAATTAGGTCAAGTTTGTTAATCATCCACATCTTATCTATTTCTTATCTGCCTCTTTTACAGACATAGATGAGTTAAAATTTCCCAGTGAGATGGTAGATTTGTCTGTTTTCCTTTTAGCTTTATCAGTTTTGCTATATGTCATTTAAGTTACTTTATTAGATACAGTTTAGAACTGACATATATTATTTTTTTTAAAATTTTATTTATTTATTTGACACACAGAGAGAGAGAGAGAGCACAAGCAGGGGGAGTGGCCGGCAAAGGGAGAGGGAGAAGCAGACGCCCCGCTGAGCAGGGAGCCCAAAGCAGGACCCGATCCCGGGACCCTGGGATCATGACCTGAGCTGAAGGCAGATGCTTGACTGACTGAGCCACCCAGGTGCCCCTAGAACTGACATATATTTTTATTGGATGAGCTCTTTTATCGTTAGGAAATGACACTTCCTTTATCTCTAGCATTGTCTTTTCCTTAAAAATATACATCATTGAGGGGCGCCTGGGTGGCTCAGTTAGTTAAGCGTCTGACTTCGGCTTGGGTCATGATCTCGGGGTTCTGGGATCGAGCCCTGCTTGGGCTCCCTGCTCTGTGAGAAGTCTGCTTGCCCTCTCCCCCTGCTTGTGCTCTCTCTCTCAAATAAATAAGTAAAATCTTAAAAAAAAAAAATATATATATATATATATATGTACACACACACACATCATGGATGTCCTTATCATTTTTTAAGATTTTGTTAATTTATTTAAGAGAGAGAGAACACACACACAAGTTGGTGGGGAAGAGTAGTTTCAGTTTCTTTTTCTTCTTTTATTGCTGCGGCTAGAACTTCTAGTACTGTGTTGAATACAAGTGGCAAAAGTGGCATCTCTCTCTCTCTCTTTTTTCTGTGTTTTTTTCCCCCTTCCTTTTTTCCTTTATGATATAGTCTGGATAGTTATCTCTGACTTAATTTGTAGTTCCCTCTTTCTTTCTTAAGAATCCATTTAATGTACTATTAAGCTTATTCCATTGACTTCTTAATTTCAGTTATTGTAGTAAGTTCTAGAGTTTCAGTTTCTAGTTTTTATAGTTTTTAATTAAAGTCTGTGCTGGTAGCTCCAATAATCTGATCTCCCGAGGGTCTGTTTCTATTGTATGATTTTCTTCTTTGTATCACTTCTTATGTTTTATCTGTAGTTGTTTTTGACTCTATTCCAGACATTATATATTAAAAATTGTGGCGATAATTTGATACTTTGGATGTTTTCCATCCTTCAGATAGGCTTTTTGCTTGCTTGCTTGCTTGTTTGTTTCTGACAGGCATTTAGAGGGAGGGGCATGTCACCCTAATTCAGCCAGAAGTTGACTCCTTTTGTTTTAAAAGCATGGTGTCAGTGTTTGTGAGCTCTTACGTGTTTGTCGTCTGCTCCTACTGCTAGAATGCAGCCCTTTGGGGTCCCAGCCTGAGGCTGTGGTGTTGACCAAAGACATTTTTTCCTTGGTTGGCCCAGAATTCCAATTTATTTCCTACTCTGGTGAGACCGTTGAAAGCTCTGTTCATTTTCTCAGCCCTCGTTTCTGCTTTTTGAAGTAGAAATTGCCTTCAGTGGAAAAGTGGCTTCAAATGCTGGGTTTTGTCTCACCTGCCTTCCGTCTTCTGGATCCTGGCCCCACAAATACTCTTGGCCTTGAAAGCTGCCCGATGCCTTCAAAGATTTTAAAAATATTTAAGATATATTCAATATCTCCTCTAGGTGTTTGTGGTGGGAAGGTTGGGTAAAACATTCTGGCCAGCCATATGCAGAACTGCCTGCTCCCAGTTCATGGTCAAGGTGTGGGTGCTCCTAACCTGCGGGTGACAGCAAGGGGCTTGGCAGTTAGGCCCTGACAAGCTCTTGGGGGACGAATAGAGAGGTGGTAAGGGGCTTGGACTTTGGAATCGACCTGATTAGGCTATGCCCCTGACTGGCCATGTGATTGGGAACTTCAGCTTCATCATCTGTAAATAGGCACAATCCTGTGAGGATTAAGCAAGTTACTACTAAGTAGGGTGTGTGTAGTGTGTTGGGTGTTACGTAAGTACAAAGTGAAGAATAAACGTTCAAGTGTGTATTCCCTGGTGTGCCATGGCCGCGCTCCCTTGGACCAGGTACTACGTTGGGGTAACGTTTATTTTTTCTTTTTTTTAAAGAGTTTATTTATTCACTTGACAGAGAGACAGCGAGAGAGGGAACACAAGCAGGGGGAGCGGGAGAGGGAGAAGCAGACTCGCCGCTGAGCGGGGAGCCCGATGCGGGGCTCGATCCCAGAACCCTGGGACCATGAGGTGAGCCGAAGGCAAATGCTTAATGACTGAGCCACCCCGGCGCCCCTAGGGTAAGGTTTAATGCGTGTTTCCACAAGCCAGGAGTACATCAACTAATGCATGTAAGTTAGGAGATCATTATTTAAAAAAAAATTTTTTTAGAGAGGGATAAAGAGAGTGTGTATGCATAAGCACAAAGTGAGGGTGGGGCAGAGGTAGAGGGAGAGAATTTTAAGCAGGCTCCCTGCCCAAGCATGGGGCCCCACCCGCAGCTTGATTTCATGACCCTGGGATCATGACCTGAGCTGAAACCAACAGTCCGACCCTTTTAACTGACGGAGCCCCACAGGCGTCCAGAGAATGGCTGGCATGTTTAAGCAGACGTGCCAAGTGTTGGCAAGAATGTGGAGGGAATTGGGATGGTCATATGGTGCTGGTGGGCATGTAAAATGGTATGCTGACTTTGAAAAACAGCGTCAGCCTCTTAAAAAGTTATACCCGCAAATACCATATAATCCAGCCGTTTTGCTTCTAAAGAAAAGAAAGCGTATTTCCATCCAAGACTTGAGCATGAACGGTCATAGCCTCTGTATTTGCAACATCTGCAACCAGGAAGCCAGCCAAGTGTGACTCGCAGGACCGGAAAGACTAGCCGTGGCACACCCAGAGCGGATATTACTCCGCGGTAAAAAGGAATGAGCGCGCTCCCTCATGAACGAAGCTCAAACTACTGATTCTAATGAATCATGCTCAATAAAAGATGTCGGGCAAAAAAAAGCACACACTATAATTCCATTTATATGAATTTCTAGAAAATAAAAACTAATCGATGGTGGCGGAACGCAGATTGGGGGTTGCCTGGGGACAGGAGCAGGGGGCTGGACCTGAATTGTAACGGTATTTCTCTGGTATGTACATATGCCAAACCCTAACAAATTGTACATGCGAATATATGTGATTTGCTGTATGTCAGCTATATTTCAATAAAGCTGTTTTTTTTTTTTTTAAAGAAACCCTAATTTAAGGCAAGTAATTTATGCTCTCTGGCATCTAGGAGAAAGAAAGTGGCAACAAGCTTGATAATTAGCACAGGTGTATGTGATTCATATCAGACTTTTTTTAATGTTATGTTAATCACCATACATTACATCATTAGTTTCTGATGTAGTGTTCCATGATTCATTGTTTGTGCATAACACCCAGTGCTCCATGCAGAACGTGCCCTCTTTAATACCCGTCACCAGGCTAACCCATCCCCCCACCCCCCTCCCCTCTAGAACCCTCAGTTTGTTTCTCAGAGTCCATCGTCTCTCATGGTTTGTCTCCCCCTCCGACTTACTCCCCTTCATTCTTCCCCCTCCTGCAATATTCTTCTTCTTCTTCTTTTTTCTTTTTTAACATATAATGTATTATTTGTATCAGAGGTACCAGTCTGTGGTTCAACAGTCTTGCACAATTCACAGTGCTCACCATAGCACATACCCTCCCCAGTGTCTATCACCCAGCCACCCCGTCCCTTCCACTCCCCCCCGACTCCAGCAACCCTCAGTTTGTTTCCTGAGATCAAGAATTCCTCCTATCAGCGAGGTCATATCATATCAGACTTTTTAAAAAGGTAGTGATACCAGAAAACCAAGCCACATCGAGTAACTTTTAAATAAAAGAAGGAAACATAGGGGCATCTGGGTGATCATCTGACTCTGGGTTTCACCTCAGGTCGTGATCTCAGGGTTGTGGGATCGAGCCCTGTGTGGGGCGCTGTGATCAGTGGTGAGTCTGCTTGAGATTCTCTCTGTCTCTCTTCCTCTGCCCCTCTCGCTCGTGCTCTCTTTGTCTCTGAAATAAATAAATCTTAAAAGAAAAAAAAAAAGAAGAAGGAAACATAGCCCACCAGAAAGGGAGCAGCCGTGTATGGGAGCGATCAACCCTGAGACACAGGAAAGCAAGTGGACGGATGGTTTCGGGCACAGCAGAGAAACATCCCTCCAGCGTGCGGAAGGAGAAGACAAATAAAGGGGGCTGACTTTCTTTGCAGAAAGCCCACTAGTCTCCTGCACTGGAGGGACAAGCGTCTGAAAGTGACTTTGAGGGGTGGGACAGACAATAGATTGGATGAGACCGTGGACAAGGTAGAAATGTTGAGCACGCTACCTTCGTCGGCTGAGCCACACCCCGCTGTGTCAGCAGAAGACTAGAGGCTCACGTAGCCTGCTCTGACCCTGGAGCTCTAGACACAGCTGAGGGCGCGGATGTCACCAGCAGTGCTGGGGACTGATGTAACCTTCCTGTTCTGAATAGCAAAATGCCCAGCATCCCTCTTGTGTGTGCAGAATACTGGCGGTCAGGCCTCCTCCTTGCCACCACGTGCTAGCAGGAATCTGGAGAATTCTGCTGTGCAGCTTTGGGAGACATTGACCCACCCAAGAGGAAAGAAGTGCATCTGGACCAACAGTTGAGGGTCTCCCCTCCTGGAAAGGTTGGCTTTTGCCTGATGACTCGAGAGCGAGCGAAGCCCTCCAACTGAGAGGCCACCACTCTGCATGAGGCGCTTCTCAGAACCTCCTTCTGACACGTGAACGGGCAACCTTGGTTCATCAGATGCCAAGGAAAGCCTCCAAAGACAGAGATCACAACAAGCAGAAAAGCAAAACCTCAGAAGAAATGGGAAATACTCATACAAACTTTAAAACAAAGGAAATAAAGATACAACAAGAGCAGAAAGCGATTTTCAACGGATCTCCTCAAACAAGAAGGAATTGTTAGAAATTAAAAATGTGTAAGTACACAGAAGTGTTTTCAAGTGAAATAGACCAGAAATTAGAAGAGAGAATATTCTAAGAGATTATAAACCTGGAGAGTCGTGTAGGAGGTCCCACTGACTGCGACTGGGAGTTCTCAAAAGTAGAGATGACGCAGGGTTTGGAATGATCGAAGAAATGACCCAAGAATATTTCCCAGAATGGTTGTGTTTTGTATTTGTTGGCCATCTGTATGTGTTCTTTGGAAAAATACCTACCCAGGTCATCTGCCCATTTTTTAATCAGATTGTTTGTTGTTGTTGTTGTTGAGTTGAATGAGTTCTTTATATATTTTGGATATTTGCTCCTTATTGGAAATATCATTTGCAAATATCTTCTCCCGTGTAGTCGGTTGCCTTTTTGTTTTGTTAATGGCGTTTCATTTGCTGTGCAAAAGCGTTTCGGTCTGATGGAGTCCTGACAGGTTATTTTTGATTTTGTTGCCCTGAGGAGACAGATCCAAAACAATATTGCTAAGACTGAGTTTACTGCCTATGTTTTCTGTTAGGAGTTTTATGGGTTCAGGTCTCACATTTAGATCTTTGGTGTATTTTGAGTTTATTTTTGAGGATGGTGTAAGAAAGTGGTCCAGTTTCATTCTTCTGCGTGTGGCTGTCCAGTTTTCCCAAAATCATTTGTTGAAGAGACTGTCTTTTACCCATTGTGTGTTCTTGCCTCCCTTGTTGTAGATTAATTGACCATATAAGTGTGGGTTTATTTTCTGAGGTCTCTATTCTGTTTCATTGATCTATGTGTCTATTTTTGTGCCAGTGCCATACTGTTCTGGGTTAGTTTTGATTATGTTTTTGTGCTAACTATGGATCACATTTTCCTGCTTTTTTGCATGCCTGGTAATTTTTGATTGGATGCTAAACATTATGATTTTAGCCTTGTTGTGTCCGTGCTATTTTGTTTTCCTATGTTCTTTTTTTTTAAAGATTTTATTTATTTATTAGAGAGAGAGAGAGAGAGGAAGAGCACGCACAAGTGGAGGGAGCAGTAGAGGGAGAGGGAGAAGCAGACTCCCCGCTCAGCAGGGAGCCCGACTCGGGACTCAATCCCAGGACCCTAAGATCATGACCTGAGCTGACAGCTGAGGTTTAACCAACTGAGCCACCCAGGTGCCCCTGTTTTCCTATGTCCTTGAAAGCAGTTTCATCCTTTAGAATCTTGCTTTTAGGGTTTGTTAGGCAGGACAGGAATGGTACTTGGTGTGGTTGCAGATATTACCCAGGAGTTAGGCAAGGGTAACTTGCATCTTGTACTCATTGTCTAATGAAAGTTGTGGATTGTTCCAGTCTGGCTGATGAAAACAGAATTTGTTTCTTTTTTTTAAATAATTTTTTATTGTTATGTTAATCACCATACATTACATCATTACTTTTTGATGTAGTGTTCCATGATTCATTGTTTGTGCATAACACCCAGTGCTCCACGCAGAATGTGCCCTCTTTAATACCCATCACCAGGCTAACCCATCCCCCCACCCCCCTCCCCTCTAGAACCCTCAGTTTGTTTTTCAGAGTCCATCGTCTCTCATGGTTCGTCTCCCCCTCCGACTTACTCCCCTTCATTCTTCCCCTCCTGCTCTCTTCTTTTTTTCTCTTAACGTATATTGCATTATTTGTTTCAGAAGTACAGATCCGTGATTCATCAGTCTTGTACAATTCACAGTGCTCACCATAGCACATACCCTCCCCAATGTCTATCACCCAGCCACCCAGTCCCTCCAACCCCCCCACCACTCCAGCAACCCTCAGTTTGTTTCCTGAGATTAAGAATTCCTCATATCAGTGAGGTCCTATGATACATGTCTTTCTCGGATTGACTTACTTCACTCAGCATAACACCCTCCAGTTCCATCCACGTTGTTGCAAATGGCAAGATCTCATTCCTTTTGATGGCTGCATAATATTCCATTGTGTATATATACCACCTCTTCTTTATCCATTTATCTGTCGATGGACATCTTGGCTCTTTCCACAGTTTGGCTATCGTGGACATTGCTGCTATAAACATTGGGGTGCATGTATCCCTTCGGATCCCTACATTTGTATCTTTGGGGTAAATACCCAGTAGTGCAATTGCTGGATCGTACGGTAGCTCTATTTTCAACTGTTTGAGGAACCTCCCTACTGTTTTCCAGAGTGGTTGCACCAGCTTGCATTCCCACCAAAAGCCCCTTTCTCCGCATCCCCGCCAACATCTGTTGTTTCCTGACTTGTTCATTTTAGCCATTCTGACGGGTGTGAGGTGGTATCTCATGGAGGTTTTGATTTGGATTTCCCTGATGCCAAGCGATGTTGAGCACTTTTTCATGTGTCTGTTGGCCATTTGCATGTCTTCTTTGGAAAAATGTCTGTTCATGTCTTCTGCCCATTTCCTGATTGGATCATTTGTTCTTTGGGTGTTGAGTTTGATAAGTTCTTTATAGATTTTGGATACTAGCCCTTTATCTGATATGTCATTTGCAAATATTTTCTCCCATTCTGTCGGTTGTCTTTTGGTTTGGTGGACTGTTTCTTTTGCTGTGCAAAAGAAATCTTGATGAAATCCCAATAGTTCATTTTTGCCCTGGCTTCCCTTGTCTTTGGCGATGTTTCTAGGAAGAAGTTGCTGTGGCTGAGGTGGAAGAGGTTGCTGCCTGTGTTCTCCTTTAGGATTTTGATGGACTCCTGTCTCACGTTTAGGTCTTTCAACCATTTGGAGTTTATTTTTGTGTGTGGTGTAAGGAAATGGTCCAGGTTCATTCTTCTGCATGTGGCTGTCCAATTTTCCCAACACCATTTGTTGAGGAGACTGTCTTTTTTCCATTGGACATTCTTGCCTGCATTGTCAAAGATGAGTTGACCATAGAGTTGAGGGTCCATTTCTGGGCTCTCGATTCTGTTCCATTGATCTATGTGTCTGTTTTTGTGCCAGTACCATACTGTCTTGATGATGACAGCTTTGTAATAGAGCTGGAAGTCCGGAATTGTGATGCCGCCAGCTTTGCTTTTCTTTTTCAAGATTCCTCTGGCTATTCGGGGTCTCTTCTGGTTCCATACAAATTTTAGGATTATTTGTTCCATTTCTTTGAGAAAGGTGGATGGTATTTTGATGGGGATTGCATTGAATGTGTAGATTGCTCTAGGTAGCATTGACATCTTCACAATGTTTGTTCTCCCAATCCATGAGCATGGAACGTTTTTCCATTTCTTTGTGTCTTCTTCAATTTCTTTCATGAGTATTTTATAGTTTTCTGAGTACAGATCCTTTGCCTCTTTGGTTAAGTTTATTCCTAGGTATCTTATGGTTTTGGGTGCAATTGTAAATGGGATCGACTCCTTGATTTGTCTCTCTTCTGTCTTGTCGGTGTAGAGGAATGCCACTGATTTCTGTGCATTGACTTTATATCCTGCTACTTGACTGAATTCCTGTATGAGTTCTAGCAGTTTTGGGGTGGAGTCTTTTGGGTTTTCCACATACAGTATCATATCATCTGCAAAGAGTGAGAGTTTGACTTCCTCTTTGCCGATTTGGATGCCTTTGATTTCTTTTTGTTGTCTGATTGCTGTGGCTAGGACTTCTAATACTACGTTGAATAGCAGTGGTGAGAGTGGACATCCCTCCCGCCTTCCCGACCTTAGGGGAAAAGCTCTCAGCTTTTCCCCATTGAGAATGATATTCGCTGTAGGTTTTTCATAGATGGCTTTTATGATATTGAGGTAGGTACCCTCTATCCCTATACTCTGAAGAGTTTTGATCAAGAAAGGATGCTGTACTTTGTCAAATGCTTTTTCTGCATCTATTGAGAGGATCGTATGATTCTTGTTCTTTCCTTTGTTAATGTATTGTATCACGTTGATTGATCTGCGGATGTTGAACCAGCCTTGCAGCCCAGGGATAAATCCCACTTGGTCATGGTGAATAATCCTTTTAATGTACTGTTGGATCCTATTGGTTTGTATTTTGGTGAGAATTTTTGCATCCATGTTCATCAAGGATATTGGTCTGTAATTCTCCTTTTTGATGGGGTCTTAGTCTGGTTTGGGGATCAAGGTAATGGTGGCCTCATAAAATGAGTTTGGAAGTTTTCCTTCCATTTCTATTTTTTGGAACAGTTTCAGGAGAATAGGTATTAATTCTTCTTGAAATGTCTGATAGAATTCCCCTGGGAAGCCATCTGGCCTTGGGCTTTTGTTTCTTGGGAGATTTTGGATGACTGCTTCAATTTCCTGAGTGGTTATAGGTCTGTTCAGGTTTTCTATTTCTTCCTGGTTCAATTTTGGTAGTTGATACATCTCTAGGAATGCACCCATTTCTTCCAGGTTATCTAATTTGCTGGCATAGAGTTGCTCACCATATGTTCTTATAATTGTTTGTATTTCTTTGGTGTTGGTTGTGATCTCTCCTCTTTCATTCATGATTTTGTTGATTTGGGTCATTTCTCTTTTCTTTTGGATCAGTCTGGCCAGGGGTTTATCAATCTTGTCAATTCTTTCAAAGAACCAGCTCCTAGTTTCGTTGATCTGTTCTACTGTTCTTTTGGTTTCTATTTCATTGATTTCTGCTCTGATCTTTATGATTTCTCTTCTCCTGCTGGGATTAGGCTTTATTTGCTGTTCTTTCTCCAGCTCCTTTAGGTGTAGGGTTAGGTTGTGTGGTTGAGACCTTTCTTGTTTCTTGAGAAAGGCTTGTATTGCTATATACTGTCCTCTCAGGACTGCCTTTGCTGTATCCCAAAGATTTTGAACAGTTTTGTTTTCATTTTCATTGGTTTCCATGAATTTTTTTAATTCTTCTTTAATTTCTTGGTTGACCCATTCATTCTTTAGTAGGATGCTCTTTAGCCTCCATGTATTTGAGTTCTTTCCGACGTTCCTCTTGTGATTGAGTTCTAGTTTCAAAGCACTGTGGTCTGAAAATATGCAGGGAATAATCGCGATCTTTTGGTACCGGTTGAGACCTGATTTGTGACCTAGGATGTGATCTATTCTGGAGAATGTTCCATGGGCACTAGAGAAGAATGTGTATTCCGTCGCTTTGGGATGGAATGTTCTGAATATGTCTGTGAAGTCCATTTGGTCCAGTGTGTCATTTAAAGTCTTTATTTCCTTGTTGATCTTTTGTTTAGATGATCTGTCCATTTCAGTCAGGGTGGTGTTAAAGTCCCCCACTATTATTGTATTGTTGTCAATGTGTTTCTTCTCTTTTGTTATTAATTGCCTTATATAATTGGCTGCTCCTATGTTAGGGGCATAGATATTCACAATTGTTAGATCTTCTTGTTGGATAGACCCTTTAAGTAGGATATAGTGTCCTTCCTCATCTCTTATTACAGCCTTTGTTTTAAAATCTAGTTTGTCTGATATAAGGATTGCCACCCCAGCTTTCTTTTGGTGTCCACTAGCATCGTAAATGGTTTTCCACCCCCTCACTTTCAACGCGAGGGTGTCTTTGGGTCTAAAATGAGTCTCTTGCAGACAGCATATTGATGGGTCTTGTTTTTTAATCCAATCTGAAAGCCTGTGTCTTTTGATTGGGGCATTGAGCCCATTTACATTCAGGGTAACTATTGAAAGGTACGACTTTAGTGCCATTGTATTGCCTGTAAGGTGACTGTTACTGTATATTTTCTGTGCTCCTTTCTGATCTATGCTGCTTTTAGGCTCTCTTTTTGCTGAGAGGACCTCTTTCAATATTTCTTGTAGGGCTGGTTTTGTGTTTGCGAATTCCTTTAGTTTTTGTTTGTCCTGGAAGATTTGTATCTCTCCTTCTATTTTCAATGATAGCCTAGCTGGATATAGTATTCTTGGCTGCATATTTTTCTCATTTAGTGCTCTGAAGATATCCTGCCAGTCCTTTCTGGCCTGCCAGGTCTCTGTGGATAGGTCTGTTGCCAATCTAATGTTTCTACCATTGTAGGTTATACATCTCTTCTCCCAAGCTGCTTTCAGGATTTTCTCTTTGTCTCTGAGACTCGTAAGTTTTACTATTAGATGTCGGGGTGTTGACCTATTTTATTGATTTTGAGAGGGGTCTCTGTGCCTCCTGGATTTTGATGCCTGTTTCCTTCCCCACATTAGGGAAGTTCTCTGCTATTATTTGCTCCAGTATACCTTCTGCCCCTCTCTCTCTTTCTTCTTCTTCTGGGATCCCAATTATTCTAATGTTGTTTCGTCTTATCGTATCGCTTATCTCTCGAATTCTGCCCTCGTGATCCTGTAGTTGTTTCTCTTTTTCTCAGCGTCTTTATTTTTCATCATTTGGTCTTCTATATCGCTGATTCTCTCTTCTGCCTCATTTATCCTAGCAGTTAGTGCCCCCATTTTTGATTGCACCTCATTAATAGCCTTTTTGATTTCGACTTGGTTAGATTTTAGTTCTTTTATTTCTCCAGAAAGCGTTTCTCTAATAACTTCCATACTTTTTTCAAGCCCAGCTGTTATCTTTAAGGTCATGATTCTGAACTCTAGGTCCGACATTGTACTAATGTCCGTATTGAGTAGGTCCCTGGCTGACGGTACTACCTCTTGTTCTTTTTGCTGAGGTGATTTTTTTCGTCTTGTCATTTTGTCCAGAGGAGAACAGAGGAATGAGAGAACAGAATGCTAACAGGTTAACAGTGTCTCCAGCAAATATACTCTATAGAAATCAGAAAAGCCCTGAAACCAGGGGACAAGAAAGGGAAAGAAAGAAGAGAAAAAAAAAAAAAAAAGGAAAAAGAAAAAGATAAAAACAAACAAAAACGGAACAAAACAAAAAAAATAACAGAATATGATCAGATATATCAGGCTAGTGTATAGATCAGTGCCACACACTAGCTTTTGGGCATATTTTGGTCTGTTAGAAGAAAGTGCCTGCTAAAATTTTAAGGGAAGAAAGACTTATATATGTACAAAATAAGGGTTGCTACAATGAAGGGATGGCAGATGAGTGTAAAGATGGAAATTATAAAAGATTTTATAAAAGGAATTGATGAGATAAGAAGTTATTTTTAAAAAGAAAGAAGAAGATTTAAAAAGAAAAAGAAAAAAGAAAAAAAAGGAAAAAAAAGGCAGAGAATGTGATCAGGCAGGAGACTAGAAGAAAACCATACACTAGTGATTTAGGGTATATTTTGATCTGTTAGAAGAAAGTGTATCTCAAAATTTTAAAGAGAGAACAACTTATATATATATGCCAAAAATAAGGGTAACTACTATGAAGGGATAAAAATATGACTCTAAAAATGAAAAATAAAAAATGTTTTAAAAAGGGATTGATAAGATGTTGTTTGAAAAAGGGAAAAAGAAAAATTCAAAAAGAAAACAGTTAAAAAATTAACTTTGAAAAACTAATGAATTATGGTAAAAAAGCCATGAATTCTATGTGCAGTATTCCCCTAGCGCTGGAGTTCTCCCGTTCTCCTTGATCGGTAAACTTGGTCTTGGCTTGCTGGCTGTTCGTGCTGATCTTCTGGGGGAGGGGCCTGTTGCCGTGGTTCCCAAATGTCTTTGCCGGAGGCGGAATTGCCCCGCCCTTGTCGGTCGGGGCTAAGCAAGCTGCTCGGGTTTGCTCTCGGGAGCTTTTGTTCCCTGCACGCTCTTGGTGTAGCTTTGGAGGAGCAGGGTGAAAATGGTGACTACCAATTTCCCAATCTCTGCCCGGAGGAGCCGAGAACTCGGGGCCCCGCCCCTCAGTGCGCCCCCAGAGAAGAGCAGTCACTCCCGTGTCCCCGGTCTCCGGCTGCACTCCGCGCTCACCCGGCCTGTGACCGAGCGTTTCTATCTCTGGCACCCGACCCCGCGCGGAGTCTCCAAACCCAGCAGATCCCTGTGGTGCGTTCCCGCGCCGCTCCTCCCCGGGGAGGAAGGGGAGTCTCCCCGGCTCTGCCGCTTGTTGGGTCCCTGCTGGAGGAGCAGTGGCCCGACTGGGCCGCGGATCACAGTTTATGGCCACCCCGAGCTGAGAGCCCGCGCCTCGGCTCCGTCTCTGCAGCCGGCTTCCCCGCTCCGACACCTGGGAGCTCTGGCGCACTCAGGCACCCCCGGTCTTTCTGTGACCCCGAGGGTCCTGAGACCACACTGTCCCGCGAGGGTTCCACCCCCTGCTTAGCCACTGGAGCGACGTCCCTCCGCGGAGCCGACTTCTCAAAGGTCCGATTTTGTGCTCCGCGGCTCTAGCACTTGCCAGAAGCGGCCGATGGAGGCCCCCTCCCCCGCCGTCTATCCTCCCGAACATCGCCTCGGGTTCACTTCTCCGCATGTCCTACCTTCCAGTAAGTGGTCGCTTTTCTGTTCACAGGGTTGTTGCTACTCTCCTCTTCGGTCTCCTGTTGAGTTCGTAGGTGTTCAGAATGGTTTGATCCCTATTCAGCTGAATTCCTGAGACCAGACGAAACCCAGGTCTCCTACTCCTCTGCCATCTTGCTCCGCCCCCCCCCCGAATTTGTTTCTGGCCCATGTGACCACTGGACACTTTTCTTGAATCTTTTTGGGTGGATCTTTCCCTGGTCTCATGGGGCTTCTTCACCTGCATGCACTGATTTACCCTCAGCTGAATACTTGAAGGAGGCATACAGCTGGAGTGCTCTATCTGTGCAGCTCCCTCCTGGGAGTCTGTTCTGTGTATCTGTGCAATCTTTCGGACTCCAACCTTCATCCGTCTACTCAAGGTGCCCACCAGCTCCACTTGGTTCCACCTCCTGTGTCATTGCTGGGACACTCTCTCTAAGGCAACAGGGGGGATAATCATGGGTCTCACCTTATTTGCTTTCTGTTTTCTGTGGATCACTTTCTACACTGCTTGATGACCGGTGGTAGTTGACCTTTGCCAGACGTGGAAGCCAAATCACAAGGATTTCTAATCCTTCTTTTGTTTTTATTTTCAACCAGATTAACTGAAACACTAAAGCATTTTTCACTTTGGCAGATTTGACTCTTGTGTCCAACTTGAAATCAATATATGAAATGCCTTTCTATTTAGCTTTCTCTGAGGAATCTCCTTGTTATGAAGAAAACATGGATTGGGAAGTCATCACCGATAATTATTTCACATTTCTGAGGAACTTACTCAAGTTTCCAGGTGCTTCCATCTCCAGGTAAGTTTTCAGAATTCAGTTTCCAGGTTTTGATGTAACTATTATCTGAAGACAAACAAAACCTATTTATAGGAAGAGCTTGCTTTATTTATTTATATAATTATTAGTTTTTTAGAGAGGGTATGAGAGAGTGTGAGTGGGGGGGTGGGCAGAGGGAGAGAGAGGGAGAGAAAGAGTCTCCAGCAGACTCTGTGTCCAGCATGGAGCCTGACGTGGGGCTCAATCTCATGACCCCGAGATCATGACCTGAGCTGAAATCAAGAGTCGGACGCTTAACCGACTGAGCCGCCCAGATGCCTCAGGAAACACTTGCTTTACAATGTGAGCTCCTGATAGTGACTGTTGATGGATGCAGTATTTCATATTAGGCATTGCTCCAGAGCATCTATGACTCATGTTTCCATGGATTTTGAAAAGAAATACAGATGATAGTCATAAGATTTTCCTTCATAAGCATGATTTATAATAGATGCTCCAAAAATGGAATGTTCGAATAATAGTCTCATTCAGTTCCTTACTTTAGACATGGGATCAGTGATTGAAGATTCTGGTAGCTCTGGAGACTTTTGGGAGAGAAGTAATCTTTGGAACGAAATCTGCCAGCTTATATGCAGCTCATGCATTGAGATGGAAATTTTTATGTATAATTATGGAGATCGTATATAGCTTCTTTATTTATTTAATTTTTTAATAGATGAGCTTTTCATTTTATTTATTTATTATTATTTTTTTAAGTAAGCTCTACACACAATGTGGGGGTTGAACTCCAACTCTGAGATCAAGAGTTGCATCCTCTGCCGACTGAGCCAGCGAGGCACCCTGGATATCGTGTAGAGTTTAGGATTTATTTATTTATTTTAGAGAGTTGGGGGGCAGAAGGAAAGGGAGAGAGAGTCTTAAGCAGATTTTGCGTTGAGCGTGGAGCCTGACACAGGGCTCGATCTCATGACCCTGAGATCATGACTTGAGCGGAAAACAAGAGTTGGACATGTAACCAACTGAGCCACCCAGGCAGCCCCCTGCATAGTTTAAAGCACACTTTATTTATTGCTTGTGGGGTGTGTTGGGATGACATGGGACAGAAGCTTTGCATTAGGGCATAGCTTTCAAATTCGGGAATGGATCAAAATTATCTGTGAAGTTTGCTAAGAGTACAAATTCCCGGAGCCTGTGCCAGACTTGCTAAACCTTGGCTGTGTGTAGGACCTGGGTTTTGTAGATTTAAGAAATTCTGCAGGTGGTTCTAGTGCACACCAAAGTTCAAAAGCTATTCTGTAACATCTCTCTGGACCTAGGATTTGTCACTCCAGGAAATGTGTGTGTGTGTGTGTGTGTGTATATGTAAATATATATATATTTATTTATTTATTCTCATTATTCACATTATAGTGCATTTACTTCCTACCATCCCCTCATACATATGGTGTGTTTTTGTTGTTGCTGTTGTTGTTTTTAAATTATGTTATGTTAGTCATCATATAGTACTTCATTACCCTATGACCCAGCAGTTGGACTCCTGGGTATTTACCCCAAAGACACAGATGTAGTGAAAAGAAGGGGAACTTGCACCCCAATGTTCATAGCACCCCCGTGTCCGCAATAGCCAAACTGTGGAAGGAGCCGAGATGCCCTTCAACAGATGAATGGATAAAGAAGATGTGGTCCATATATACAATGGGATATTACTCAGCCATCCGGAAGGATGAGTACCCACCATTTGCATCAACATGGATGGGCCTGGAGGAGATTTTGCTAAGTGAAATATGTCAAGCAGAGAAAGTCAATTATCATATGGTTTCACTTATTTGTGGAACATAAGAAATACCATGGAGGACATTAGGAGAAGGAAGGGAAAAATGAAGGGGGGAAATCAGAAGGGAAGACGAACCGTGAGAGACGATGGACTCTGAGAAACAAACTGAGGGTTCTAGAGGGGAGGGGGGTGGGGGGATGGGTTAGCCTGGTGATGGGTATTAAAGAGGGCACGTTCTGCGTGGAGCACTGGGTGTTATACGCAAACAATGAATCATGGAACACTGCATCCCAGGAAACTTTTCAAGCTCAGGTGTTAGTGGGCCAAGGAGGAAGAAGATGGGCTAGACCCCCTGGAGAATCAGTCCCGTGCTCAGGTCAGATTTACAATACTGTCCTTTCCTGAAAGTCTCAAATATTTAATAGCCCCAGAAAGACAGCAGTAAAACCCATCAATATGTGCTCTGAGGGCATGTTTCATTTTATCGCTGTAGACCCAGAGCAACTGGCATAGCATCTGTTATGCTAGATGCTATATAATGGGATGAGTAAATAAAAACAAGGATGGGCATTAATTGCAATTCATATGATGGTAGCTAAGCCTGAAAAGACAACCTCTGGGCCATGTCCTGGTCCAGCCATATAACAGCAGTGTGAATCTGCTAATTAAAAAAAAAAAAAAAAAAAAAAAAAAAAAAATATATATATATATATATATATATATATATATATATATATATATTTGACATATTTCTTTTTCCATGACCTGGAGATACCGATTTATACCCCAACAGGCTTCTGTAGGAGTGAACTAAAACCATAGTTAGGAAAGTGCCTTATAAATTGTAAAGTGATGTAAAAACATGGAGCAATAGTTCTACCAGTGGTACTAGTTAGTTCTACTGCAGCCCTTGCTCACATAGCTCTTTTTTCTTTTTCTTTTTAAGATTTTATTTATTTATTTGAGAGAGAGAGAATGAGAGATAGAGAGCATGAGAGGGAAGAGGGTCAGAGGGAGAAGCAGACTCCCAGCTGAGCAGGGAGCCTGACTCGGGGCTCGATCCCAGGACCCTGGGATCATGACCTGAGCCGAAGGCAGATGCTTAACTGACTGAGCCCCCCAGGCGCCCCAGTTGTGCATGTATTTCTATGCAAGCTGGATTTGAGCAAGATCCATATGGAATTCCTAAAAGCAGAGCTTTCTCTTTCTTGCTGGAGAAGTTCCCTGGGGAATGTTCTCAGTGTTCCCTGGTTCAAAGTATCCACTCTCTTGCAAAGTAAGAGTAAACTGAAAGATGGGGCGCCTGGGTGGCACAGTCGGTTAAGCGTCTGCCTTTGGCTCAGGTTGTGAGCTTTCTTTCTCTCTCTCTTTCTCTCTGTCTCTTCTCTCCCTCGCTGAAATATATAAATAAGTAAATAACATCTTAGAAAAAAATAAAGAGTAAACTAAATGAAGGCTGTATTTTCTGCTCCCAGATCCCAGCCATTAGAGGGGGGAAAACAACATTCATTATTTGATCTCTCCTGTGTCTCTCCTGTGTCAGACTGTGCCTTAGCTGATAGGATGATAGACTGAAAGAAGTTTAGAAAGGAATTCAGCCTTTAAGCCATCAGTAGCGAATACAGGTCAAAAATCCCCTATTCACAATTTTTCAATGTGTCTTACGATGTCAGAACATGTAGGCTTTTTGTATGGTGGCATCCCAGCTCCTTCCGCAGAGACCCCAACACGGTGAGACCATCTTTGGTCTCACTGCAGGGAGTGTTCATGAGTTGAGGGTCTGCTCCAGTCCCCACTGGTGCAGGGGGCAGGAATACATACCTGATACGTGCACCATGTTGCCTTTTTTTTTTTTAATTTTATTTTTATTTAGAGAGGGAGACAGAGCATGAGTGGGGGGAGGGCAGAGGGAGAAAGAGAGAGAGAGAATCTCCAGCAGACTCCATGCTCAGTGCAGAGCCCCACGTGGGGCTCGATCTCACAACCCTGAGATCATGACCTGAGCCGAAATCAAGAGTTGGACACTCAACCGACTGAGCCACCCTGGTGCCCCCCATGATGTCTTTCTAAACTCTGAAACACATAGGGCCCCAAGGATTTGAAAAGTGGACTGGTAGCTCCCGAGTTAGTGGAAGTTAGTAACCTCTCCAAGTGTGGACTTCTATCACAGGTGTGGACTTGTTGTAACCCCAGAGATGCTCCTTTGAGAACTGTTTGTATTTTACAAGTAGACACCTGGAGAGAAAGTGCACTATCTAAAATCATGAGTTTCTAATAGTGGGAAGTACAGCATTGTTTAAGGAGCACTGGAATAGCTTCTAGAACAGGCCATTCAGAGAATTGTCATAGGGGGCAGTTTCTGTTACATCCTGACATTTGGACTACCTTTGTAGCCAGGACATTCTGAGACATGACAAAGAATTGAATCCTCAGATTCTTCTGGCATACATAGCAAACTTACCTTTAATGATCCTACATATGAAATCATGGAGTAAAATAATTTCAAATGCATTGCTTTTGGTGCAGGAAGCAGATTTTAAGCTACATATATGCATCTGCATTGTGGATTTCTAAAACACTTCCAGATGCTCACATTAATTTAATTCCAGTTGTGAAATATATTGTGAAGTAAATAGCCCATTTATGTTTTGCTCTAAATACATGTATTACTTGGAAAATTTGAGAAATTGAATTTGTCTTGTTAATTAATTAATTAATTAATTGGATACTAAGACAATTCCATTAATATTGTAGGGTCTTGAATTCCACAAAGGAACTTTTCATGATGGAAAAGAAGTTGCATTCCCTCGAGGACGAAGAAATAAACTTTTTTTTATCTTTTGTGGGATTTTTGGAGAAATTATTGCCTGATTCTTTCGACTCACCCAGCATGCCCAAATTCCATGCCCTCCCATCTCTCACTGAGACTCTTCTGAACACAAGCCACTTGTGGGTAAATCATTTAAGAAGTTTAGAGAGTGACCCATCTCCTATTGATACTCAGAAACTTTGGGAATTTGGCAAAGCGGTGATCGACAAAATAGAAACTCTTGAACGTCTCTGGATAAAGAATGAATCGAACAATATTTTGAGGTTCATGGAATTAGTACTTTCTGAAATTGATCCCAAGCTCCTGGAATTGTGGATGTATGGCATTTCAAAAGGAGAAAGAGTTAAATTGGAAACCTTGTCTACACTTCTTAATTTTTCTGTCCCAGAAGATGAGACGGTCCTTAGCAAGAGCCTTAACTTTTCCCAGTTGTTCCATTCAGACTGGCCTCAATCGCCAGCTATGGAAATGGACTTTGTACATTTGAGTGAAACTGTGATATGCAGTCTCTATGAATTTGGATTTCTGAAGCAGGGACAAGTCTCTGAAGCTCTGGACACAGTCTATGCTATAAGGAATGCATCTGAACTTTTCTCAGCCCTTTCTGAGCCCGAAAGACGAGATGTTGATACGATCTTGACTCAGATATATCTACATGTCTTCCAGGACAATGATTCAGCTTTGCTTCTGAAGATTTATTCTTCATGTTTCCAATATATTTATAAATTCTTGAGCATTCCGAGCACAGAACCTTTACTATCTTTCCTCGCACAAACCTCAGAGCACATTTTGGATATCATAAAGCAGTTCGATTTTCAAAACATCGGTAAAGCATTTGCATTTTTGTATGAGACAACAGGGGTTCTTGAGGGACTTTCTGAGGGATCTTCTTGTCAGCAGTTGCTTTCAATTTTTAACTACTTGGAGCTTCAAGCCCAATCCCTGATGTCTACAGAGGGCCCAGAACTGGGAGTGATCCATGCCACATTGACAGGCCTCAAACAGCTGCTCATCGTAGACGAAGATTTCCGTATTTCTTTCTTTCAATACATGAGCCAACTCTTCAATGGATCAGTCGAAGCCCTGTTGGGTAATGAATGCTTTTCCTTGGATAATAAGAACATCTCTTCTGTAGATTATTCAATAGATAGAGGGTCTTCATTTATTCTTGCGTGGGCACAAATTCTTTCCAACCTCTCAGCGAACAGCAGTACATTCAATGAGTTAATGGCTGTTCACTGTACTGTTTCCTGGCTTCAAATGTGGACTGAAATCTGGGGAAGCATATCTCAAATCTTCCAGTTTGACATGGACGTTTTCACTCCTCTGCACGTTGGTCTCACTCAGCTTTTGGATGAATTGGAAAGTGATGTGAAAATTTCTCAAAGCTGCCAGGGAATATTTCCCACCCATCGCCCTGCCAGACTCATACTGAATTTGTTTAAAAATGTAACTCAAGCTGATGGCTTTCATGATTGGGATGATTTTTTGACTCTCAGAGATCTCTGGGTAGTATTAGGTGATGCATTAGTTAGGGTAAAGTCACTTAGCCCCGACCAAGTAGGGAAGTCCCTTTTCACCATGGAAACTGCCCTGCGTCAGCTGAAGACATTTCCCTTAAACACAAATGCAAGCAGAGAGTTTTTCTATTCTCTGCTTGACGTTTTCATGGAGTTAAGTGATACCTCAGCGTACACCGACAGAAACATCCAACTAATAAATCACTTGCTTTCAAATAACGTCACAAATTATGGAGTGAAGTTTGAAAATGTGGTCACCAAGCTAAGAGAAACAATGTTATTGCTTCGAAATGTGTCACATGACCAAGATTTATTGTCCTGTGCTAATATTTTCCAAAATGTTACTGAGTTTATTTTGGAAGATGGCTTATTACACGTAAATACTTCACAGAGGACATTACGTATTCTGGCCATGTTAAATTCCACATTTTCCTCCGAGGACACGATTAGCAGACTGAAAGGATGCATTGCATGGGTAGACATCACAAACCATCTGTACATGATGTATAACTCCAGTGTTGCACAAGCCTATTCTCAGGGTAATTGGAGGAGTTTCAGAGATGTGAAAGACAAAATTAACTCTACATTGAAGCTTGTTACTTGGATTCTCAATATAAAGGGACCTCACTGCACATTGAATAAGTCAGATGTAAATTGTGTGAATATTATATTGAAAAACGTAACTGACTTTCTGAATGCCGTGCTCACTGAAGTCTTTGAAAAGGAAAAGGTACCCAAATTTGAGATCTTATTAACCCTTTTAAATGATTCCACAAACCAAGTAAGGATGATTATCAACAACTTGACAAGAGACTTTGATTTTGTATCTCAATCCAACTGGCCACGTTTTACTGAATTAATTCTAAGACCCGTAGAATTGTCAGATGACATGCCTAGCCAGTTTACAAATCTTGGGCTGCATTTAGTAGCTCTGGTGAAGGAAATTCAGAAACTTAGGAAGGATATTTCCACTCACATCCTAGAAAATGACTCCTCTTCTACATCTGAAAAGTTTTTAAATCCATTTGTTACCAGTCCAAAAGAAAAGGATGTCAACAGGTTAGGCAGTTCATTTTATCATTTAGTCAGCTACCTTGCCTTCAACTTCTCTCATGATCTCCAAAATCCACCACAAATAATTCCACACAAAGTCATGAACGCTGTAGGTCTTGGTATCCAACTGATTAGGGATGTGTTCAACTCCCTGGCGCCCTCGGTTCTTCATAATATTCCACAAGATCCAGGTGATATTCAAGTTTTCAAGAAGGTAGCGTCTCTCCTGCACACTCTCAAGAAGACAGACATAGACCTGCTGGTCGACCAACTTGAGCAAATGAGTGAAAGCCTAATGGATTTCTTTAAGAATATCAGTAGCTTAGGTACCGGCAGTTTGGGGACCAACCTGCTTGTGGGCTTGGTGGAAAAATTTGTAGACAGCTCACATTCTTGGAGTGTTAATCATCTGCTGAAATTCTCACGCTTGTTCCCTAAGGATGATGTTAATGCTGTGGTAGACGTGTACTACATGCTTCCTCATGCCGTGAGGCTCCTGCAGAGGGGAGTTGACAAAAACATGACAGAGGTCCTCAAGGATGTCTATAACTTCACTCTCCTTCATGGCATAAGCACTTCCAATGTCACCAAGGAAGACTTTGCTATCGTGATAAAACGTCTTTTGGACGCAGTTGAATTAATATCAGAGAAATCAGGAATTCTTTCCGAGGCTTTCACTTGCCTTCCTGTGGTTTGGTGCTGGAATCACACAACTTCTGGGTTTTGGCAGAATCCGAAGTTAGATGCCTGTAAATCCTATGAGCTCACATCGTCTTTCTTTTATAGCAAAGTGGCCAGTCTCCTCAAGCACCTCCACCTCTCTCCCCCAGGTGAAGGTTTACAGTGTTTGGATGAAGGCTCACAGAAGGAGATTACAAGGAAGATGGTCTGTGTAATTCATGAACTAGCGCATTGGAATTCCATTCTTCTAGAGCTTTCTGAAGTCTTCCATGTTAAAATTTCACTTGTGAAGACCATGCGGGAATTTTGGCATAAAGTGTTACCATTTGTCCCGTCGTCCGAAAATCAAAGCAATGGCAGCATCTCCGAACTTTGTCCCAGTGGCCCCATAAAGCAAATTGCTTCGCGAATCTTAGCAAAATTAAAAAATGTTAACTTTACAAAAATTCCATTAGATGGAAATGCTCCTGATACACTAGCTCGTTTAAACAAGATCCTTAACATTAGTGAAGGCACAGAGGCATCTCTTCAAAATACGATTTCTTTCAATTTGGAAAAGATCATGAAATTGCCTTCTGGGGATCAGCACCTAGAAAATAGTACCCGTTCTCTGGACCCTCCATTTGTGACGTTTCTAGATGCCAATCTGACAGGCAGTAATTTAGAAGCATCATCAAGTTTTACTAAAAAAAGAGAAGCAACTTACAACTTTTCTTACTTTGAGGAGCTAGGGCTTGAGCTTGAACAAATCATGATAGATCTAGGCCACAACTTTCCTATCAGACCCCTGCTTTCTGAAATTATCAAAGAAATTCGGATGATTAATTCAGAGACTCTTCAAAACCTAACTTTGCAACTTGCCCATTTTTTTGAAAGCCTGGAGGAGACCCTAAATCATCTAATCACAAGTTCATTTATTTTAGACAAGGGAAAATTTTATTTTGATCATCATCGAGGACTGAAGTTAATGAGAGGTTTATTTAATGCTCTTCTAAGGGAAACCCCGGGGAAAAATAAGACCGAAAATAATTCGGAGTTTCTTGTGGTCATGAGTCAGTTGCTCTTTCACATGAACAGCTCTGAGGATCTCCTCCAACTCAGTCACAATCTTAGGTCAGCTCTTCAACTTGTGAGAGGAAGTTCTACGGAGCTAGCACGTCTCATGGATGTACTGGTAAACTCTCCTCATGAGGGTTTCCGTGACTTGTATCCTACACTCCGAGAAGTTATACTTTCCAATCTAACTGGTTTGCTTTCCTTTACAAATAATTCATTCCCTCTAAGAAACAGGGCAACATTAGACAATATTAAGAGATTGCTTGGTGTTATCTCAAGGGCTGGTGGAGAAAGTGGTGCCCTAGAGCCCCTCTTGGAAATGTCTGATACCCTGACCATGCTGGTGAGGGACATCGCTGAGATGAGAGATCTTGCCACCTCGGTGACCTCCGCTGTGGAACTTGTGGGGCTAGCCACGAAAGTTGCCAAGAAGATGACCACCATATTTGAAATTCATTCCATCTCCAATACCACTGACGCTATGAAATTCTTTGGCAGTCTCTATTCCGTTTTGCAACAAAGTGTTCAAAACGTCGTGAGTGAATTAACTACTTTGAAGAATGTAGACCATTTCATATCTGAAAATATAAACGACTTGTTGACACCATTTCTTGACTTGGCTTTTGGGATGATTGGGGTGAAACTTAATATTTCACAAGACTCTGATATTGTCAACATGTCTTCAAGCACATTCTCATATGTGAACCAGTCTAAGGACTTTTCTGATATTTTGAAAGAAATTGCTGAATTTTTAACTTCTGTGAAAAGCAATTTGGGAGCCATGGAGCATCTTGTGGTAGCTTTTAATAATGGGACTCGAATATTTGCTATGGATTCTGTCAGTGCATGGGAAGAAATTTTGGATTGCTTAGTTCCTATAAATAATATTATCAACCAGATAGACTTTTTACCTCCTAATCCCCTTCCCACTCACAGTTACCCTCAAGGTACAACGTGGGAAAGAACCCAGGAAGAAATCTTGTTTTTGGATGAAATGCTATCCCAAGACAGCGTGGAAATCGGGACTTACTTGAGAACGGTGATTGATCTCACCTTGGAAGCTCTCTGGAGTGACTTAGAGAAGGATGACTGGAGTGTCTTTAACCTGTTGCTGACATTAGCTCAGCATCCAGATAACTTTTTGAAAGCCATAGAAACAGCTGGGGAGGTCTCTGGTGCAAGAGGTGATCTGAGTGGAGCTTTGTTTTCCAACACCTCTCTGATTCAGAACGTAATTCATCAACACCTTGAAGAAGCAGTCCAGATCGTGTTAAGGAGAATGGCTCTCTTGAGGAAGGAACTTCCCCTGAACAACTCTCAGGGGAGAAATTCCATGAGAACTTTGTTCCAGCCCATTTTTGAGAGTTTTATTAATGCAGCCACTGGAAAGAAGATCACATCGGGAAAAGAAGAGAGGACCAAAAAGGAGATGGCTGATTTTCCTTACATCCTCAAGCCGTTATCAAGTTTCGAGCAATTCCTGAAGGGATTAATTGCATTGACGGAGTATTGGCAAGAGGTCCCGCTGATGGAGCAAAGGTAATGAAACACCTATTTCACTTCCTTTTTGCCCCCTTGCAGTAACTACAAAACAGGACTCTGCAGGAATGGCCTGGAACCAGGTTAAGTATGATTCTCTACTTCACCTTGATTGCATGCTCGAGTTCGTTTCAACATCCAGTGACTTGAGTCCGGGGTCTTCATGACTTGCCTCGTGATTTGGCATTCAGATAGGTTTTGGATTTATCTAACAGTGTTTGACAGTACATTATTTCATTTTCAAAGGTAAAAACTTCTTGTTCTATTCACTTGTCCCCAGCGAGGTACATACACAATTTTTCTATTTGTATACTCTGGCTGCCAAAGAACCTACTGTTTGGTAGGCAAATAAGAATATAAGGCTATGTATTCCATGCAGAAAAGTGTGCTTTCAGTTGTAACCAGCCCTGGAAAGGGATAGGCAGCTCTTGGTTTCTTTTCTCTTTAAAGATTTTAAATAATCTCTGCACCCAACGTGGGGCTCAAACTTACAACCCCGTGATCAAGAGTTGCGCACTCTACTGACTGGGCCAGCCAGGTGCCCTGGCTTTTTCCCTCTTTAGGTTCGACCCAACACTGTGGTTGATCCACCTCCAAGCTCTGCCCCCATCTCTGAGAGGCAGGTCAGGGGAGCCCTGCTCAGGTCCTGTTACTCATCATGTTCTAGAAGCTTCTGCTGCCTCAGGTTGGAGGATTTGTGTCCTGGGTATGCAGTCTCCAAGAGGCTGCTCTGTCCCAGTCCATCCTTCCTGTGTGTGACAGTACCCTTTGGATGGTCTATGGCACCTGCCTGCTCCTACATCTCTCTTCATCCCATAGGGAGATTGGAGGTGCCACAAAACACTCGCTCATCTGACAGAGAGCTTGGTCTGTTTTCTGCTGGTTCTGCCGCTATAGGGCTACACCTTGAATCCAGCCATCTTTTATAACTTGGCAGAATTTCCTTGATCAGTGAGACAAGGGTCTCCTGCCTCGAAATCTGCACGCTGACTTCCAGAGCTTCTGGGTTTCTCTCTGCAATACCTCTGACCCCAGGCCACACAATATGCTCTGTTCTGAGTTTCCTGTTCTGAGTGTGAGCCGGAGGCGGTCCTGGCAATCCCTCTCCTCCGCTGACTCCATCTTTCATCTCATGTTTCCGGGTCCCCGGGGAGGGCCTTTATACCGTGCCCCAAGACTGGAAATGAACGGGCCGTGGACTTGCTGTGTGGCCACCACCCAGTCACTAAGCTCACAAGGCTGGGTTCCCAGGGTTCTCCTGCTTAGCAGTCACTTGCTTTCCTTCTCTCTCTGTTTTCACTCTCCTTATCATCGGCTTCTTCAATGGGGAAGACACCAAATGTCCAAAGTAGATCATCCCATTGGTCATGGGTTTGAGGTCTGATGGAGCCCTTCGTTCTGCAGTGGGAGCTCATGGGGCCAGCAGCTCACCTGAAAGCGGGTCCCCAACTCCTGCACGCCTGCCCACCAAGGGCCCACGTTCTACCAAGATGCCCAGGTGACCCATGAGCATGCTGTAGTTTACAGAATGCTGGGCCACACCGCATTCCTCATGTTGGAGGCTGGGAAACCAAGATTTGGAGCAGTTTAGTTTCTCACCCAGTACGACGCACGTACTGAGCGAGATAGAAGACAGCCTTCGGTGGCTGTACAGAAAATGAAATCATGATTCTTTTGCTTCCAGGTCCACGATCCTTTAGGCACAACTAAAATGTAATAATTAAAATCCCACAATTTACCAAGATATGTAATACTAGATGGTGATTTTTTAAAAAAGATTTTTATTTATTTATTTGACAGAGAGACACAGCAAGAGAGGGAACACAAGCAGGGGGAGTGGGAGAGGGAGAAGCCGACTCCTCATGGAGCAGGGAGCCTGATGCGGGACTCAATCCCAGGACCCTGGGATCATGACCTGAGCCGAAGGCAGACGCTTAACGACTGAGCCACCCAGGCACCCCCAGATGGTGATTAATACATGGCTCTACACACCGTCATGTTTGATTTGGCCAGAAATGATGATGATAGATGTTTGTCTTTCTATGGCACTAAAACACAATTCAGGAATAACTATTTCCTGCCCCCCAAATATTCTCCAGTTCCACCATATTTTTATCATACCTAAAAATAAAACCTCTTTATTTTGTTTGTTCTCTAGTTTAGAGCAACACCACCCTTGAATCTGGCTTCCCTAGAAGATTTTTGTGTCATTTTGCCTTACCTTCAAAAACATCAAGCAACGTCAGACTGTCAAATGCGCAATTAGTTAGTATAACTATGAAGAAACCCTGTTTTTTTTTTTAAGATTTATTCATTGATTTGAGAGAGAGAGAACGCACAGGAGGGAAAGGTAGAGGGAGAGGGAGAGAGAGAATCTCAAGCAGACTCTGCGCTGAGTGCAGAGCCTGATGTGGGGCTCGGTCTCACGACCCCGAGATCATGACCTGAGCTGAAACCAAGAGTTGCACACTTAACCGACTGAGCCACCCAGGTGCCCCAAAACTCCAGTTTTTGATCACCTCGAGGAGGCCTGCACCCCAGGCAGAAGTGCATTGAATCAGTAAACTCGCTCTTGTCCTGATAAATATACACAGCACCACTACGCTGAACCTTCCATATTAACATGTGATAACTGCATTCTCTAAGGACTGGTTGGATTCTCAACAACGGAAAAACAAGCCTCCATTTGGAGAAAATCCACGTTTGCCAGGGCAGGTGGCTGTTCCCATCCCATTAGGTGTGTTGAAGCAGGGTGGTTCTGTGGTTGTTCAGAGTCAGCCCCAAAAAGCAGGACAGATTTTAAACTTTTTATTTTAATTTTTTCCAGAAAGTTTCATTCTTTGGGGAAAGTAAATTTTAAAACAGCATGCTGTAAAAACAGATTGTATTTAAACAAACAAACAAATAAACCTTACTCTGTTTGTCACAGTGTTTTGGAGAATTCTGAGTGTGGCACTGACTCAGAACCTCATCAAGGATATTCCTTTTCAAGGAATTTCGGGGAATTTCCTTGGGCAGTTGTGTCCTTCATCAGTTGATGTGACCCACAGTGCCCAAAAAAAAAAAAAAAAACAAAAAAGAAAGAAAAGAAAAGAAAAAGAATAGACACACAGGCTTTGTTAAATTCCTTGGCAGGTGCTTCACAGATTCTGTTACTTATACGCTCAGTTGTGTCTGAGGTTGAGGATGGTTTTGAGTTTTGGAAACAGTATTGGCTCCTCTAAGAGGGAGACAAAAGCCATTTGGGGTTCCAAAAAAAAAAGTAAATCTGAATTCCTGAGCCCTTTTGGTCAGCGTGATGGTAGAACTGAGGAAGGGCCCCTGCTGTGTGCGGGTACCAGCTCATCCATAACCACCACTGTGGCTGGACCAGCCCTCAGTGGCCACCACCAGGGACCTCTGCAAAAGTAACGGCTTATGACTGACAAGTTCTGGAAACAACATGCCATACCTGGGGCCACAAAGTGAGGTCACAGATAGAAAGAGTGCCGGCTGGGGGGGGCTTCTGCTTATTTGGGGCCAAAGGTGGGAACCTAGGGTTTCATTGGCTCACTGTCTATCAGTGAATTTAAAACCGAAGAGAAGGCATTTAAAGCACGGAAGAGAAAAAGTGAGCGGCTGGAATGGGCAATTATCAAAATCAACCAAGATTTTTCAAACAAAGGTGCCTCCGAGGGGTGTGGCTGGTAATGTGTGGTTTTGAGATATCTTTGAAATGCAAGCATTTGCAATTAAAGTTTAAGCTGGGCACTTGCATTACAAAAGGAAAAACCAGCCTTCAGGGCTTACAGCACAGCTGCTTCATAAAACATTGGTCTGGATGACGTTATTCCAACACCACCAGTGGACTCCGTAAAGACTAACACACGTGCAAACACATGTGCAAACACACACACACACGCATGCACGCTACACCAACTTTTGCTGAAAGATAAGAATCTTACATACTAAATGCATCCGTTGCAGTGAATTCTCTGCACATAGTGAACCGTAAGATTTCTTTCTACTGACTTTCTCCGCTCCTGTTTTTTTCCCACCCTTTGATCACTGACCTTTGCATTTGAGAACGGATGAAGGCAAGGAAAGGGCAGATGTCCGGCTTCCTGGCCCCGGAGTTGGTGCTTCCAGAGCGGGAGACCTAGTATTTCCTAGAGGTCTAGACGGCCGTCTGTGTGTCTGGAGTCTGTCGTGGACGGACTGAGGAATAAGGATTCTGACTCACACTGCTTTTGCCCATTTTCACCCTTCCATGTCATTGTCTGTTTTATTCCTTAGTGTGGAAATGTGTCAGATGTTCCAGCAGCTTCAGAAGCCCCCGGAAACCATCGCGACTCTGCAGAAAGCGACGGTGCTGTTTCTCCGTGGGATCATCATTTTTGCAGGTGGGCTGCCTACGTGACCGGGAGCAGACCTCTGTCAAATGCAACTGTAATGTCCTTAGTTCTATGCCTCCCTCTCCTAGAGTCAGTGCTATTAGGCCTGAGTGTGCAGGGACGGCAGTGGAGGATCTGAGCCTCCCTGTCTGCAGGGCTGCCCTCCCTGCCCTCCCCCCCCCCCCCGCCCCCTAGGTGGCAGCCCTCAGTAATCACTCTAGGGCATCCCAGGTGAGGCAAAACCCAGCTCCACGCCCACAGGAAGGGGAATCAGGCCGAGTGGGGCGGGGGCTTTGGGATCAAATGGGCTGAGTCCCAGTCCTGCCCGGCAGCTGCCAGCTGAGCCCTCCAGAGTGGGAGCCAGGCCTGATTCAAAGCACAGTAGGAGGAGGTAAATAAAACCAGATGGGGACCCAGGTCACCTCTCTGGGCCTCGCGTGTTGTGGGTGCCCGCCCGCGCTCGGCAGCCCCGCACAGTGCAAGTTGAGGATGAGAAACGGTAATTTAGGGACCAACACAGGAATCGTCTAGGCTGAGAAACAGGAAAAGGGAATATGCATGCATGTGTATGCATGCGTGCGTGCGTGTGCATGTGCACGTGTGTGCGCGTGCATGCACGTGTGCATGTGTATGTGTGTGTGCGTGTGCTCGTGTGTGCCTGTGCGTATGTGTGTGTGCATGCACACGTGTGTATGTGCGCGTGCATATGCATGCGTGCTTGTGTGTATGTGTGTGCATGCACACGTGCGTGTGTATGTGCGTGCTTCTATGTGTGAGTGTACATGCGCGCGCGCGCGCACGTGTGTATGTGGCAGAGGTAGGGACACATTCGTCGATGTAAGTGAAACCTCAGTTGGCATGTAGATTTTCCCCCCTTTTTTAAAAGAAAATCTCTACTTCCGATTCGAGATGTGAACACTGGCAATTCTTTTGACTATCAAGCATTGAATATCTAAGCACACCTCAGGACAGGCCACACGTGTTTTCAGCCCGAGGAAGCATGCTCAAGTCAACTGCAAATGGCATTTTTTTTCTGCATCCCGAATGCTTACCTAACATTGAACCCAGCCACCTTCAGACACATAAGGATTCTGACGTTTCTCAGTCAAAATGTAATGGCTAAAGTCTACTGTCATGGCTTTTAAAGGAATTAAACGTCCATTAATACCTGGATGTGTATTTATTTTGCCATTCTGCAGTGCAGCTACTAAATGAAGGTTGCAGACTCGACATTACATTGGCAACAGAATTAATTTTGAATTTGTCTATTTCATTTCAAGAAAACTCAGGCATGACGGGGTCACATTCAGACTGTCATCTACTTTCCTCATTAAACCGTCACTGCATTTATGGAATGGGAGGGGGCTGTGACAGGCCGGGGAAGGGTCTAAGCACCAGCCAGTGAGGATTTGGGGGTAGGGTGGGCCACAAGGGGCGCGTGACTCTTCTTCCGTCACACAAAGGGACTAGCGCTCAGATCAGTGACCGTTACTATTTAAGATATGGTAGTTACTTGTGTGTCACAGAATGAAATTCGGTATCCCCACGAGGAGAGCTGTCCTCTTTGTCTTCCGGATGTAATACTTGAAATCTGTTAGAAATGTCTGCACGAGGACAGGGGTGTGGCCTGATGGGCTCATTGGACCGGAGGGACTTGTCTTCTTCGACCTCTGGGGTTCCCAGCTGCACCCTGAGGCCCGGAGAATGGGAGTGGGTTGCCCAGGACTTGGGGGTGAAGAAGTCAGGGAGTCCAGTGGAGGAGCCTGTGGGACTGCGGGGGGGGGGGAGTAGAGGGCAGGGGTCCGGAAAGGGACCTCGAAGGTGGTCCCTTGGAGGGTGTGCTAGATGCAGGGGCAGTTCTGACAGCCCAGCACATCCTCCCTGACCCGACCTTCCAGAAACGCCAGGCCTGAGTCCCCACCTCTCCCGCTTTCTCAGTTTACAGCAGGAAAGTGAAGGGTGGACCTGGTCCTTGCCTAGATCCACACGGTCAGTGAGTTCTTTCCTGGAGCATCGGATGCCCTGTTAGGTTTGGATAACATAACTCCTGAACATGTTGTCATGTCCTCTCCAAAGCAGAGGCTCCTTTTGTCTCCAAAGACGATGCCGGCACGTTTCATAGTGCTTTACCCCTTTTGTTTCGTATTTTCATAGCAGATTGCTTAAGAGACATATTTTGCATTTTTTACAATAAGGAGATCTGCTTTCAAACTCGGAGAAATCGCGACATTAATGAGAAACAACCAATGAAGCTTTCAGGTGGTTGCTTCTGGAAAGCATGACTTTGTTTTTTTTTTTTTTTTTTTTTAAGATTTTTATTTATTTATTTAACAGAGATAGAGAGAGAGCACAAGTAGGCAGAGCGGCAGAGGGAGAGGGAGAAGCAGGTTCTCCGCCGAGCAGGGAGCCCGATGCGGGGCTCGATCCCAGGACCCTGGGATCATGACCTGAGCCGAAGGCAGCCGCTTAACCGACTGAGCCACTCAGGCGCCCCTGGAAAGCATGACTTTGGGTGTATTCTACGCAGTCTACGTTGTGTGTATGGTTGACCCTTGAGCGATGCGGAGTTTGGGGCCTCCACCCCCTCGTGCAATTGAAAATCCACGTATAACTTCTGACTCTCCAAAATTTAACTAAAGCCTACTGTTGACCAAAAGCCTTACGCATAATTTAAACAGTTAATTAACACATGTTTTGTATGTATATGTATTATATGCTGTATTCTTTTTAAAGTTTATTTGTGTAATCTCTACGTCCAACATGGGACTTGAACTCAGGACCCTGAGATCAAGAGTCCCAGATCCACTGACTGAGCCAGCCAGACCCCCCCTTATACACTGTATTCTTACAATAAAGTAAGCTAGAGGGAAGAAAATGCTACTAAGAAAATCAGAAGGAAGAGAAAATGCATTTGCAATGCTGTCCTGTAAAAAATCCACATGTAAGTGGGCCCACGCAGTGTAGGCCCATGCGATTCAAACCCAAACTTGTTCAAGGATCACCAGGAGTTCAAAACAGTTTTTTTAAAATTACTTTGGAGAAACGATGTAATCATGTAAGATGCAGAAGTGGATTTTTTTTGCCGAACCGAAAAAAAAAATTTAAAGTTTTTGCTACTCCTGGCAATACATCTCGTTTTGTATAGAGCAAGGTGACGGTGTTTACCAGGCATCTGCTAGGTGCAAAGGCGTGTTCTAGGGGCCAGCAGTGACCCGGGACAGGACGTGAGCAAAGGCCCTGCACAGTTACCTGTAGCATGCACTTACCTGCTAGGGGCACAGCAGGGCGGGCTCAGCACTGGTGGGAGGCAGGTGTCCTGAGGCAGAGCTCTGAAAGGCAAGGTCAGGAGAGGAGCCCCGGGCAGGGCAGGAGGTACAGGTGGCTTTGGGAAGCGGGGAGGAGCCTCAGGAATGAGCAGGGACAGGGACGGCCAGAGGCTGCACAAGGCTATGGGTAGCACACCAGCCTTTGGGCAGATTCCTATTATCAAGGCAAAACGAACAAATCTTTTAGAAATTGTGCAAAAAGAAAGAGAGTTTCATTCGAGCCCAAGTGAGGGCAGCTGCCCTGGATGCACAGTCTTCTTAAGGAAGAGAGGGCTCCCAGGACGGAACATGTGGTGTAGGTGTTAGAGGATTTGTGTCCCTTTAGTGCCCATGGTTCTTGGTCATGCCGCTTCGAAGAAGGAAGAGGTAGACCAGACCAAGTGTGGTGGACAGCAAAGCACAGTTTATTGAGCAAGAGTATAAAGCTCCCAGAGAGGGAGGTGGGGGGTCCGAGAGGGTTGCCCCCGGAGTTTCTAAGTTTAGGGGTTTTTATGAGCTCTTTTGCTGAACTTTCTTAAGCAATCGGGATGTGCTGAGTCATGCCAATCAGGGCTTTGGTCACGTATCTGTCTACCTATTAGGTTAATGTCCACGTGCTGATGGTCTTTTTTTGCTGATATCTGGGGGCTTAGGTCTTAACTGCCCCTTGCCCGTGATACTGACAAATGCTTTTGTGGTTAATTTTCTTATTTTAGGATGTTTTGCAGAAGTCATTTCTGCAAAGGCTGCAAAGGAGAATGTCAGTGTGGTCCTATCTAAGCTGCAAAATGGGATGTTAGAGCTGTTTTGTCTTAGCTGTCCTGACTCCGTATTTCCTTGGTGGGGACCTTGGTCCTGATTACCTAACTGTCCAACTCACTCCTAACACAGTTGTATGTTTTTTGTTACATCAGGAGTTCCAAGGCATCCTGAGGAAGGATATTCCAGAAAATTACAAACTCGATCTTAAGCTTTTAGTATGTGCAAGGTTGTGGGCTTTGGAGATATGGATACCTGGGGAGATGTTTACTCTTAACTTTAGTTTGAAATGTTTCTTTTCGGTTATTTGCTAAGGAAGCAGGTGTACACTGTGTGCTAGGGGCAGAAACAGAGCCCCCGCTTTGAAGTTTGGTGAAGTCCTTGGTGAAGTCATTCTGACCTTGGTAAAGGTTAAAGTGTAGCTTCCCTGGGAGTCCGAGAGCAGGGCTCACCAATGGGAAAAGTTGAGAATTTCCTTTGTCACTGTAACAATGTCCCTTTAGGAGGAGCCCCATGACTCAGAGATGAAGATGAATTGGGGGCTGGGCCAGGGAATCGAGAGCCATTGGAAGCCTTACGAGCAGGTGGAGAGGTGGGCTGTGAGGCGTGAGGTAGGGGACAGTGGGGGAGGGGGCCTCAAATTGACCATGTGAATAACTCACCCCTCAAACTGGGGCACTTTGGGGAATCCAAGAGTGCGTTATTCACAGCTACTCCAGGGCAGTTGGGGAACCAGGGCTGTTCTGGGCAAACTGGTGAATGGGGACCCTGCCCAAAGGGCTACGGAAAGACGGGCCAGTGTGGGGAGAGGGAGGGGCATTAATTTATGTACATTCAGTTACATCCAGAAAAAACCCGACGTCTGGAACCCAACAGCTTCCCCTTCATATTCTGAATATGCATTTTGATGATTTAAGAAATGTTTATGAATTTGTCATCCTTTTGGGTCTTTCAGAAATGACTTGGGGAGAGCGGCTCACCGGGGAGAGGATCGTTTGCTGATGACGTGTCTATGTGTTTACTCCCGCAGAAAACCCTTCCTTGACCAAGGACATGCTGTGTGCTGTTCTGAGCTGCAAACAAGGTGGGACGCGGAGTCTGATCTTACCTGCTCTCCAGGGGGCCGCCGTGGTGCATGACCACTACAAGGTTTGTCTTCCGCCTCATGTCCCTGAATGTCACCTTCATCCCCACTGGCCACACGAGGCAGTCTGCTCATGCCGAGCGTGCTGGCTCGGTCCCTACAACCACGCTCAGCCATGTCAGAGGCTAGCCTGCGGCCCTCCTCCCCTTGGCTTCTGCCTTGTGAGAGCGGGATGTTCCATTCTTGGGAACCCCACAAGCTGGCTCTTAAACCTCGACATCTTCGATAAGCAGATGATATGAACATATGTGACAATAAATTAGGTGAAAAACAGATGTTCATCAATTCCTAATTATTTTGCTGTGTGTTTTTTTTTAAATTATTTATTTATTTGAGAAAGAGAAAGAGAGGGAGAGCACGAGCAAGGGGGAGCAGCAGAGGGAGAGGGAGAAGCTGGCTTCCCGCCGAGCAGGGAGCCCAATGTGAGACTCGATCCTAGGACCCTGGGATCATGACCTGAGCTGAAGGCAGATGCTTAACCGCCCGAGCCCTCCAGGCGCCCCGTGTGTGTTTGACTGTTGTCTGTGCTCTTGAGATGGCTCACATCTCCTGCTCCTATATGGCGGGAGTACCTTACAGGAGTGCAGCGCTGTGCATCTCTAACTAATTCTGTGTTCAGGGAGGTCGTGATGGTGGCTTGAGCGAGGCCACGGTGACACCGTTTATACCATGGAAATTGGCAAATGCTACAAATAACGTATTTTTTCCCAGAGAGCCGGTTATTAAACATTCACCAGCCCACCGTGCGTTTTGACTAACGGCCCACGCGGTGGGCATCGAGAGCCAATAGCTGTAGGGGGACCAGCCTCGTGGCTCCCTTTTATGAACTTGGACGCGAGCCCAGGGAACGGCCACGTGGGGCCTTGAGCTGGAGCTGGGCCCGAGGTTGTGCCTTTCGCCTGTGGCCGGCTGCCTTCCCCTGGGAGCCAAGGCCACGGGGCCCACCGGCAGGCCAGACCTGCTGGGGAGGCATGGATGACAGCGACGTGAGTCCAGCAATGGACCGAGTGCCTTCCTTTCTCCAAGCGCCCGTTCTGGATATCTTTTATGGCTTTTGTGCTCCAGCAGAGTCACCTTCACACGTGTCCGTGGCAGGCTGGATTATCACAGCAAGCAGAGAGAAGGGTGCCGCGGAGGGAGGCTGGAGGTGCTCAGGCCAAGTCCCCCAGTATGGTGTGGGGCAAGAGCCGGGGGGGGCCTGCGTCAGGCTCGGGAGGACCGGTGATGTGCTCGGGAAGCAGGGTTGGGGGGTCCCTACAGAGATGACACCATGCGGACCATGGTGTCTTTCATACAGACGCTGATTTACGGAGACCATCCCAGTCTTATTTCCAGGTTGCACAGATTTCTGTCCCGTATTAAATGTGGATCCGTCAAAAACCCCCGACGGACGCCTTTTGAGTGCCGAGTGAGGTTTGCAATCATAAAGCAAGGCAAGCATCCCCAGCTTTCAAAGCTGCCTCGGAGATTGCCGTTATGGTTCCAATTTCTCTGTGACTAACAGCTCGGGCGGCCAACAGTTGGATCCGTTTGGATAGAGAGCAGGAGTTCCTGTCTTTGATGACAAAAATAGGAGTTGGCTTATCTCAGGATGCAAAGCCTCCAGGATGGGTCAAGGTTCGCAAGAGTGCGAGGCTTTTAGAAATATCAGTGTTCTCAGGCTCTGGGGTGTGAAGGGCCCAGTGCCCCCCAGAGGCGAGCCAAAGGCACCGTGCTATTTTTAGTTTTCCAGGATCTGACAAAACATTCTGACAGAGGGTTGCCTCAGTGCCAGTGAGGAGTCCCACCGGAAGGGAGCACGCCGGCTCTGAGTCCACTCGGTACCCTCAACTGTGGGAAACAGCAGTAAGGAGCTAAATGGAGATCAGAAAATAAAAATGCATCAAATTATCATGCAAAGTGCCCAGTGAGTCCAGACGTGGAGAATGTGGCTGGAACCCAGGTTGGCCTGGGGGCTTCCGACCCTCTCCCCAAATATAGCCCTTTGGACCCACCTGTGGACAGTATTGCCTCTGCAAAGCATGCTGGGTACACTTCCCTGACCTCTTGTAGGCAGGCCCAGACTTGTGCGCTTGGTGGCTTGACCCTGTCCCCAAAGTACAGCCTTGGATGTTGCACCCGACACATCTTGCACGGAGTGCAATGTGCCTGTGATGAAGGAAGCCAGAACTTTCTTTCCAGTGTCTTGCTGCTGGGGAGGGACATGCACTGTCCTTCTCTACTACCCCATATATTTCAAAATTATTGTGTCGCTAAATTTAAGAATAAGATCCATAGCAGGAATATTATAAATGAGTAGAATTCCATTTAATTGGCATATAATTACTGAATTCTGAACTAAAGTTTCTTTTCTACAAGGGCAGAGCCCCAGGGCAGTGGGTTTTATTCAACCTACGTTCTCAGAAGTGAGCTGTACCCCAAGTTCTGACCCAGATGCATCCGTGCACCTGTGTGCTGGGAAGAGGGGCCTCCACAGAGGAGGGAGGCTCTTGAGACAGGGCCTGGGCGTCCACCCACCTTGTGCAATGGCTGTCAGCTGGCATCCTCCGTGGGATGCAAGCCTGTGGGGGGCGAAGGGATGAATGAACGAATGAATGAATGAATGAACAACTCTGTAGGATTTCTGTTCACTCCCGTATTGATTGGGAGCTTCACCCCCATATTGATCGGGAAAATGTGAACTTGGAAAGGGACCCACAATCCTGGACGGGTTAGTGAGCGGGTGCCAGGTGTGTGGTGGTCTGCTGGCTGGTTGGGCTCCCCCGTGATGTGGTTCCGAGGTGCTGGTGGTGGCGTGAGTCCCGGTGCTCTGGTCCCGTGTGAGTGCTCCCCGTGAGTGCTCCCCGGTTACCCTGGCGACTCCCGGGCCCCCGGGCAGATCCTGCTCGGCTGTGTCAGGCGACTCCAGGGTTCGGGTACATTTCAGTATTCTTCCACGGTTAACCTTCCTTGGGAAATATAGCTCTTAGCTCTCTCCGGTCAGCGGAATGATAGACGGTTTTCCTTCGCAAGAGAAACTCATGGTGGTTTTGGGGGAAATATTTCCGCGTTGTGTTGAGCAGAAATACTACAAAAGTGTCGACTTACATTTGATCACTTTCTTCCCTTCACTGGCAGAAGCTGGGGCCACGACTCCAACATCAGGACGAGTCAGGGGATGTAAATAAAATATGACATAAATAAAATTCTGGCGATGTGACTCAGTTCTATGTGGCAGAATTTCTGTGTCCAGGGGAGGTATGGATTGGCACGTGTATCTGTAAACGTGCCTACGTGTGTGCCGCTTTTCCAGTTCTTTTAAATTTACATTACCTGCGTTTGTCATTTAATTTTGTATACGATAAATGTTTTGCATTTTTATAGGTATTTTATATAGGTATTATTCTAAAAATTTTTTTTGTGAAGTGATTGGTCTGTCTTTCATGAGGTTGGTTAATGCTCGAAAGAAGATGCTAAGACAGGGAGGCCTGGGCGGCTCCGTCGGTTAAGCGTCGGCCTTCGGCTCAGGTCATGATCTCAGGGTCCCGGGATCGAGTCCCGCATCGGGCTCCCTGCTCAGCGGGGAGTCTGCTTCTCCCTCTCCCTCTGCCTCTTCCCCCGCTCATGCTCTCTCTCAACTAAATAAAGAAAATATTAAAAAAAAAAGAGAGAGAGAGAATGCTAAGATAGGCAAGGACTCTTAGAAGCTGGCCTAGACTGGGGATTTCACTATGCCCCTCACCAAGAGGGAGACAGGGACCTTCAGGGCAGGGAAGACCCAGCTTTTACCCGCTTTATGTATGGACAGCCACATACGATTTCTTCTCAGGGGTGGGTTCTGTGGCTGGGAATTCTGCAAAGGCTCAGTTTTCAAACCAGGAATGAATGAACTCCTGGTAGCCAGCTGGACGGTGCTCGTTCTCTGGCAGACCTTGGATAGCACGCCACCCTGCCTGGACAGTCTGTAGCAATGCCAGGGCTAAGAGGCGGGATCCCCAGACGCCCAGCCAAGGGCTCCTTCCACTACTCTGCAAGGGGCAGGTGCAATCAGACCTCCTTGTATGTTCTCAGTCTCCAGCACTGTGTTTGCCCGGGTGAAGAAGGTGAGCAGAACGCTTGCATTGCACGGAGTCCTTGCGGTGGGGAGGGGCAAGCGTTTATCTGGAAGCCAGGCATGAGCTCTGACGAACAAGTGTGTGTGTTTCTAACTGGATCTCTGCTGTTTTCTAGGAAATACAAAAGATGTGGTCCTCACCCCTTCAGCTAAATTGTGAAGGTCTCCGCAGGAACCTTTCTAGCTCCTTGGAAAGCTTCAAGAGCAGCCTGGAGCACGCCACCGAGTGGGACTGTGAATGCCCGCCGCTGTTGGACTTGGCTCGGCAGCACGTGCGCACGTACGTATGCTCTTGGGCCCCCTGCCCGCCCCCGTGTTTTCCTTCATAAAGAAGATGTCTTGAGTTTCTAAATCTCGGTTTGTGAATCTCGGACCATATAGCAATAGCAAAGTTTTCCACGACTGTAAGTTTTTCAGTGGTGAAATATACGAGCGGCATTCGCGCTCAGGCTAGCTTTACGGATGATCAAGATGTGAGATCAAAGATCCGAGATTGTAATACGGTGTTCAATATGTTTTGTAAGAGCAGGCAAAGAGTCTTCAAACTGCCTTCTTATTGGATTAATTTTGTTGTGTCCTCCACGTGCAAACCAGCGGAAGGGGAGGTCGCATACTTTGTATTCTGCAAATGACTTATGCACAGAAAGAAGGGTCACTGACTCCTTGATATCCCAATTTCTCACGCGCTCCGTGATCTAGTCTATCCGTTCTTTCCACACTTATGAGGACCCACTTCTCACGCATCGTCATCCCCCTGACTCATCCTGCCAGGCAGGGGCTCCAAGGAAACAGTGCCAGAGTCGTGACAGTTGTGGGCATTCACGCTTAGAGGGCGTCAGGAGATGCAGTGTGTCTGATTATCTGAGGAACTTTCTGGAAATGTGATGTCATCCAGCTCATCTCCTGGGAACGGAGGCAGGATTATTCACTCCCGCCTTGTTACTGGTGTTTTATCTTGCCTAAATTCGCTTTAATTTTCTGCCATTTTAGGTTGGCCCCGAGCCTCGAGAAGACCTGGTTGTCTGGGAATCCCATGCTGGCCTTTCTTAGCAATCTCACAGTGACGGGCGGTAAGATGTGCTTCCTCCAGCTTTGCTCTATTACGAATGAAGTGTGCTTTCTCACACAAACATGTTAGTGAAGTAGAACGTACAAAGGGAAAATTGCGCTGTATGTGACAAAGTATTCAGAACTTGGCTGTTCTGATGTATTTGGGGTTAAGAAGGAAAGTTCTGGAATTCTGCCGACCAAAAAACCAGGAGCGGGGAGGAAGAGAAACTTTTGTGTCGTCCTGGCCCTGCCTCCCCAGACAAGCCATGAGGTGTCTGTAAGTCTCTGCTTTCCGTCCGCTCTATCTGTACAGTTCCTAGCACCAACAGGCCAGGTGCGGAGAGTTCTGGAAACTCCTTATGTGATCCTCCTCTTGGTTAAAATAAAGCGGGATAAGGAAATACGTGGAGAGAATGAGTTTTCTGCAGGAGCTGATCACTTCTCTAAGAAGAACATCTTTCTGGAGCAAATCCTAAAATACGCGAGTCTCAGAGAGAGTGGTCAAGTGAGCAGGAAAGCCCACACACCCTAGGTCTGTTTTATTTCGGTATGAC
Organism: Eumetopias jubatus; assembly: GCF_037043125.1. Taxonomy (NCBI): domain Eukaryota; kingdom Metazoa; phylum Chordata; class Mammalia; order Carnivora; family Otariidae; genus Eumetopias; species Eumetopias jubatus. The sequence goes on from NW_028274820.1 coordinate 2,658,216, forward strand.
TGATCTCGGCTCCACCCAGTGTTCATTACCGGCTGCATGATCCTTGCCAGGGTCCAGTATGGATTCGTGTTTTCACAGTCAATAATAGCTCGGACGTTTCTTATTACAAGATTTCCTTCCTTTTGATGGTTTTTCAGATGTAAAAGTCAAAGATTTGATGCAGAACGTCTCCAAGCTAACCCACGAGCTTCGCTCTTCCATCCACATCTCAGACGAGACTATCCACAGTATTCTAGAAGCCAACATCTCCCGTTCACAGGTGCGGAGCTTTGTCATCTCTGCCCCCCCAGCCCCCCAGCTGGCCCGGGCTAGCGTGGCGCTGTGGTCCCCTGTCCCCTGCCCCTCCCGTCCTGTGCTGAGGGGCTAGCCACGGGTGGGAAGGAAATGGGAGGGCAAGCCAGGAGCCAGAACCTTGGGATCTTTAATTTCCTAACATTGCCTTGTTGGGGTTAGAAAGGATAAAATTGGCAATGATACTGATTACAGTTATTCCCAGCCTTGATGCACAACACCCCCCAGGGGCCCCAGCTTCGTTAGGTAGGGGTTGCAGAATTCTCAAAAATATGCAAAAACTCAAACACGTAGAACGCTCTAAACGTCAGCTGTGCTTGCCTTTAAGTCGAGGATACCCGTGTGCTGACTGATATCGTGTGCAGAGGGGCTGGCTTATTGCGCAAGTTGTCGGGCAATGAGCTGTGTCCCCTCCTTGGAGGCCAGGGCACAGGGTCAGCGCGCACCGAGAGGAGGGCTGGTGCTGGGTGTGGTTTGTGCACAGAGGCGGGGATAATGAAGCCATGCCTCCCACAGCTGGTATCACCGGATCCTTAGCTCATGGTGAGATAGGCTTTCACGCATTTCCAGCTATCGTTTTACTTTCTGTACTGAGAACATTCCGGAAGCAGTAGCGGTGAAGATCGCACTCTAGGGGACTTTTTTCATTGACAATCAGCGGGGCCGCAATAGACATTTAATTTCATGCTGATTTTGGTTAGCTGGGTCCCCATACAAGCTCTGACAGGTACGTCAGTTACGGGCACACCTCGTTTTATCGTGCGTAGCGGACAGACCCTTAGAGATTTTAGGTTTGTGGTACCCTGCATCGAGCGAGTCTATCCGTGCCAGATTTTCAGTAGCATCTGCTCACATCGTGTCTCTGTTGCATTTTGGTAGTTCTTGCGATGTTTCAAACTTTTTCATTATTATTGTATTTGTTACGAAGACCTCTGAGCCGACGTTAGGATTCGCTGAAAGCTTGGATGGTGATTAGTGGTTTTGAGCAATAAAGTATTTTTTAGTCCAGAAATGTGCTTTTTAAGACATAATCAGCAGCTATTGTACACTTAATAGACTACAGTACAGAGCAAACATAAGTTTTACGTGCACTGGGAAACCAAAAAATTCGTTTGACTTTCATTATTGCGATACTTGCTCTATTGTAGCGGCCTGGGACCAAACTGCAGGATCCCTGAGGTGCGCGTATCATTCAGAATTCATCTGCGTTAAGAAAGACATCAGTTAGAAGTCAGGAACCCAGAATTCAAATTATAGTACCGCCAAGTTATTTATGGCGAGTCCCCCAGTATCTGTCTTCAAGGAAAAATCCCAGAGGTGGACACGCATGGGGGTGTCAGGCATGAAGGTGGGGTGCAGAGAACACCTCCCGTGTTGCCCTGTTTAAAAGCAGCGATTAGATTCGGTTTGAAATCTTCAGTTCCTGGAACTTGTAATGGGGGGCGGGGGGCAAAGTTTTATAATACTTGGGTTTAGGCTCAACAGTTAGATTTTTTTTAATTGAAGTGTAGCTGACATATAATACTAAATTAGTTCCAGATGTACAACATAGTAATTCACCAATTATATGTATCACGAGACGCTCTTTTCTTGTAACTGGAAGTTACATTTCGCCCATCTCTCCACCCACCTCGCCCTTGGCAAACGAACAAACAAGAGTAGACCACAAAAAAGAGAGAAACGGACATGATCGTCCGCTCTTGTGATGGCAGCTGCCCGAGGCGGCCAGCGGTCAGCAGGTGTCACTGGTGATCTATCCAGGGAAGGCTGTGCCCGCCAAGCATCTGGCCCCGGCTCCTTTGCGTTCCTGTGTCTTGCTCCGCCTCACTGACGATGTAAGCCATTGTGGTCGCCTAAATAGCTGGACCGGTAGGTAATAGGGAGGTGTATTGCAAGCTTGCATTTCTGCTCTTCAGCTAGATGATGAAGCTATTTGCTTTGCTCACTAAGCATATCCACGGACCCACCCGTGTCCACAGATCTTAGGAAAGGAATTCGCGTCTGGGGAGGGGACCGCACTGTGGGGTCTGGGTTTTTTTTCTGGACTGCCAGGCTGACAGCAACGCCGTGTTTTTGGTGGTAACCTCGATGTCTTCCTCCCTGGGCTTGTCTATCCTACTTTCAGTCAGTTTGCGAACTTGCCACATGAGATTCTCAGGTGGCGCACAGGGAATATGCAGTGGCACTAGAGCCCTGGACAGACTGCAAGAACCCGCATGCATGCATTCATTCAGTCACTGAAAACCTCCCTTTCCACTAGGTGTCCTTCCTCAAGTGCTAAGGGAGCGAACGTTCCAGAACCTTCGATGCAGCGGCACACAAATAAACACATGCTGTGCAGGGAAGATCACACGTGCAGGGGACACGTCCGCGGCGGGGACAGCGGTGGGAACAGGTGGTCACACTGGGGCTCAGGTGGCCATGCTGAGAACCCACGGGTGTGAAGAGCCGCGTGGGAGAGGCTCAGGCTTGGAGACTCGGGGCACAGGGTCAGAGGCAGGGAGGCCGGGAGGCCGGAGAGGAGGCTGATCCTGGGCCTCGGATCTGGCTCCGGAGAGCCTGCTGCAGGTGCCCACGGGAAGTTCCGCTGCCCTGCGGTGCTGTGTTCTTTACCACCACCAGCAGCGCCCGTTAAACCGAAATCACGGACGTGGTTGCGTGGGACCCTGGGGTCCGCCTCGCCTGCCTGTGTCCTGGGCTTCAGCCCCCCACAACCCGCTCTGTGAGGAACGCAGGTACTTTATGCTGCGGTGACCTGTTGTTGTCTTCAGATCAGCCATCGCTTCCTTCTTTGTATTCGGCCATGTTTTGATTCTTTTAAAATTAGCAACGAGGTCAGAGTCAGGACCCAGATAGACTGGGAGTCTGTCTCCTAGCCCTTTATTTTCTTCTCCAAACAACTGAGCACCTTAGGACGGCCTGGGAATTCGGACGCCATCCGTGGTCCTCAGTGGGTTTGTTCCTCCTGGGGGGTTCTTGCGGAGGAAGGTGGGGACGGGGCCCCAAGAGAGCTCTCATCTCTTCGGGGCGGCTCCTAGGAGGGAAGATATTCTCAGACTCTGTCTTACTTTGCTTGGGCAGAGGTGCTTGCACCTCTTGCTTGAGGCTTGTTCTGTGGGCATCATGAGCAGCTGACCGGTGCGGTTTGGGAGCAGAGAGATGCCCGATGGGGTTTTACCTAACACCTCGCATCCCATTTGTTGCAACACATGGAGTTTGTCTGCTGAAAAACTGCAACATGTAGTTCTTGGTGTAGCTCACGCTGGAGTAGACACCTGTCAAAATCTGCTTTTTCTTGCAACCCCCGCCCCCCACCCCGCCGCCCTCCCTTCCCCCCCAGAGAAAAAACAATAGTGTGTGAGTGGAGTTGAGGGTCTCTGGCCCACGAGGAGGATTCTGGCCAGGGGTCCCCTGGAAGACAAGGCCATCTGTGTGGGGCATCTTATCCTGGAGGCTGGGTTTCCTCCATTTCCCACAAGGGACCCCATCTCTGCTGCTTTGGGCTGGATTTCTGGTCCTTTTAATCCGGACACCTCAGCCCCTCTGCCACCTCTAAGTGCAGACACGTCCCTCGCTGCTGCCGACGGGGAGCATCTCTCCCTGCTTGCACTGATGTAAATAGTTTTGAACCTGGTTTATAGGATTTGTGCTGATCTCTGCCAAAGTCCCTTCTGCTAGTTGCAGTCAATAACTCTGAACTTCCGTGAGTCTTTAATCCTGGCTCTACTTTGCAAAGTGTCATTCGTCTCTCTCAGCCTTGCTCGTCCCAAAGGAGAGGAGCATACCGAGGGTGTGTCCATTCAAGTCATGAGTGCAGAGGGTTAGCCGTGGCCCCGACAGGGGCCACCACACCTGTTTAGCAGCTTGTCTCTTAAATCAGCCGCCGCACGTAACCTGGGGGCCTGGCAACGTCCTAGCCTAATAACTGTGCTGTCCAAAGAAGATAATTCTTCATTGATGGTGACTCTCCCAACATGCTTTGTGGCAATTGCCGCTTTGTCCAAGAGCTCCTGGATGACCCACGGTCAGGATTCATCCAGGCCCTGACTCTGTTGGGCGCTGCCGGTTCCTAGGGTCTGCTTTAAGAAATAAAGCTAAGGTTGGGGCGCCTGGGTGGCGCCTCGGTTAAGCATCCGACTCTTGATTTTGGCTCAGGTCATGGTCTCAGGGTCGTGAGTTCGAGCCCCGCGTCAGGCTCTGTGCTGGGTGTGGAGCCTGCTTAAGATTCCCTCCTCTTCTGCACCCCCCATCCCCCTAATCTCTCTAAAAAATAAAAGAAGAAAAAGAAATAAAACTAAGGTCGATTTCATTTTCTCCATGACTTCCTAAAACCTGTAGATAGTAGCCCCAATATCCTGTCTGGAGCCTGGAGAGGGGGAAATGTTCTGGAAGTGGAGACAGAGAGCCAGGTGGGAGTCGTGTTCTCCCCCCAGAACTGCAGCGAAGCCGGGGTCTGCCTCAGTGGGCGAGGGGGGCGGTGACCTCTGCCCCAGGGGCCAGGCTGCGGCTCGGTGCCGGGCAGAGGGTGGCTCGTGGACCTCAGACACAGGGAGAGCGAGGGTAAGGACCCAGCTGCCCTCAGCCTTCCTCTGGAGCCCTTCTGTCTGGTCTGCCGTCCCTCCCAATAGGTCCGAATAGCTTGCTCCTGCCCTCGATGCCGGCGCTTATCCTTGCTCGTAGCTCGTCATCGCATGAGCAGATCTGAGCCCAGCCGGACACTGGAGGCAGAGAGCCCCGCCGCCCCTCTCTGCCCATGGAGGGTGGAGTGTTTCCCCTCTGCTCATCTCACTGATTTTGCTGGCATCACTGTGACACGGCCGACTCGCTCTCCCCATTCCCAGTCCGTCTACATCACTGGTGGTGTTTCCTGCCTGGTCGTAATTAAGCAGGGAGCGGCCGTCCCTCTCCATGCTTCCCTGCACCCCTCATCGAAAACTGTCAGCCGGGCAGAGCCGAGGCCGTCCCCGAGGTGCGCCGGGCTCCCAGTGCGGGGACCTGCCCGTCCTGGATCCCAAACACGGATGTGTCGGAAAAAACATCAACACCTTGGCCTCCCCATTTCTGATAAGTGGCCGTATCAGCCTAAGCAAAGCCGTGGTTCACTTTGATGAGGACTCATACGTGGCCCCTCCAACCCAACAAAACGGAGTGTTATTTCTGTTTCTTTACTCCTGCTTCAGGTGCCTTCCACGTAGGAAAAATGGACACAGTGAGATTTAGGAAGATAAAGAGTAAGGTTTAGAAGACACAGAGGAGTGGATGCAGATATGCTCAGGGCGTTGCTCACTGCAGCATGGCCGGAGTTTCTGGATGATGGGCACGGGACCCCCGCATTTGGTTTAAATAGATGTACAGAAGTTTTTAAGACATATTTTTGTCCTGGGACAAATTCTAGGAGTTGTATTGACTGTGACCCTCCCTGAGGGCCGCCGGGTGATGCTCTAGATGGTAGCTAAGACCAGGCTCCAGGGCAAACACGGATGGGCTGTCATTGGCCGGTTCTGGTCGATCCTCACTCGAAGGCCGGGGGGAAGTCTCTGGGGTTGTGGGCTTGGATGGATCCCATTTTCAAGGAAAATTTCATATAGAAGCCCACGTTATGGAAGTGATCAAAGACAGGCTGCCCCAGTCAAAGCAAATGTTGGATGTCCATACTCCACCCATCACGCCCCCTCTCTGCATGTGCCCTACCCCACCCCCAAGGCGACTACTCTTCACCCCCAGGAGAGCACATTTGAAAACAGCGGCATTGAGGAAATCTTTCTCAAGTTGTGTTTGTACCATACATGTCCCATACGGAAAAGTACTCTTTGGTTAACTTAAGGTGTGAAAACACTCAATCAAAGATTCAAAATGTACATCGGTGTTAGCATCCTAGCCATTTGTGATGGTTAATTTTCTATGTCAAGTTGGTTGGGCCATGGCACCCAGGTATTTGGTCAAACACCAGTCTCACTGTTGCCGTGAAGGTATTTTTTAGATGAGATTAACATTCACATCAGTGGACGCTTGAGTAAAGACCATGATGTGGGTGGGCCTCGTCCAATCAGTTGAAGGCTGTGATCGAAAAGACTTTAGGTCCCCAGGGGAGGAGGGAATTCTGCCTCCAGACTCCAACTGGAACTCATCCCTGGGTCTCCAGCTTCTTGGCCCACCCTGCGGATTTTGGACTTGCACCTCCACAATGACTCGAGCCAGTTCCGTAAAATACCCGTAAACACATAAACACATAAATGCGCATCTTATGGGCTCTGACTGATAAACACGATTGATGCCATCTTCTATTTCTTAATGATTTTCCTGGGCTCTTTCTGGTATTATAGGAAGGCATCTGATGAGTTCTGCCTGCTCGTGAGACTCCTAATAAATGAACAGTAGCTTTGGTTCACAAAGGGTCTTGCTTGGTCTGAATGGTTCACACTAATCATACGCATCACAGTATACATAGAAATGGGAAGTCCGTTTTTGAAATTTTGCTTTATGCCCTGTCCTATCGTGAAGGTCGTTAGCTGAAAGCCATACGCAAACGGAGACGTGCTCAGAACCCCTCCCTGTGGCGCACGCGGCAATACCAGATGTCCTCATCCCTCCTCTGAGGGGATACGCTTTTTCTTTTCAAAAACCATTTTTGGAGAGCTGGTTTTCATTTTGAAAATGGACGAGGAAGAGAATAGTTTCACACCGACAGCTGAAAAACAAAGGTTGAGACCTTGTGTCGGGGGAAGAGTCAAAGGCTGTGGGGGCCCCTCGGGGTCGACGAGGGTGGAGGGTCCTGAGGTCCTGCCTCCTGCATCGTCAGAAAGGGCAGATCGCTTCAAAACTGGAGAATTATGTGCACATTTTAGAGGCGTTTCCACTCGGATGTTTGGAAGAGCACAGAGGTTTGGATTCCGTGTGTTTGTGTGGGTAAATCCTCAGCCCTTTGGGAGAATGGGCTTTCGGGGGGGGGGGGTCCTCGCTGAGGAAGGGCTGTGCTGGGCGCTGCCAGTGCCAGCTGGACTCACCTCTGACCCTCCCGCTCCGACGCAGGTGCTCTTGAGTACCCTCCTGGTGGCCCAGGCTGGAAGGTGTGATGCAGACGTTCTCCGCCTGCTGGTGGCACTTCCTGAGGACCGGAAGTCTTGGTTTGCAGCCAAGGAACTGTGTGGCCTGCCCGGGCCCCACGTGTATTCTCTGATCGTGTCCATGACTCAGAACCTGAATCTACGCAATGTCATTTACAAAGTAAGGGGGTGACCGTGGGGGGTGGCCTGACTTGGGCCTCGTGACGTCCGCAGAGGGGCGGCAGGGGGGGCCCTGCAGACCCCAGCGGCCTCGGCCAGTCTCCATGTCTCGTGTGCGCTGACTCTGGGGTGGGGCTCGGAATCGGGGTGCTCAGGAGACCATCCGGGGCATCCCTGGGGTCAGGCCCCTGGGGACACTTGGCACAGCGTTGGCAGCCCTCAGTGTGGTCAGCACAGGAGGACCCACCAGGAAAAGCCCTCCTCACCTCGGTGCCAGGTTCCCCTCCTCCTTAAGGACCCTTCCTGCGGTACATCTGGGGAAGCTGGGTTCCTCGGGCCAGGCCCGTGCCCTGCTCTGAGTCGGGAGCTGCTCCCACCCCTCCTTGGTCCTGGCCTTCTCTGCCCCATCATGTCCTGAGACCCACAGCCTCTGTCCTGTGAGGGTTACATGCCCGCCTCTGCCAGAGCCTGTCCAGGAGAAGGTGTGCCGACGGGAAGGAACACGGGGCGGGCCCTGGTCACCTTGGGAACCAGCTTGTAACCTGCCCCACACACTCCTGCACACAGTGGGGTGAGGGTGAGGAGGGTCTGAGAAACCCAAAGATGACAACGTGTGCGGGAGAGAGTTGACAGTGGACGGTGAGCACGGCTGACCCGGGGACACCCCCGATTACCCCTCCACCGACCGCCCGTGTGGACGGTGAGCACGGCTGACCCGGGGACACCCCCGATTACCCCTCCACCGACCGCCCGTGTGGACGGTGAGCACGGCTGACCCGGGGACACCCCCGATTACCCCTCCACTGACTGCCCTCTGGGCTCTACCTCTTCTAGAAGTTCATTGTCTTCTGTCCTCCACTGTTCGAGTCTTACTTATGCTTCCAGAAACTTAGCCCTACCCTTAGGGACTGGTCTTGTTCCCTGTTTCTCCCCAGGGATGGATTTGGCAACATCTGGGCTAATCAGAGATGCCACAGGTGTTGTCAATCTGGCAAGGGCGCTTTGGGCGCTTCCAACCTGGGAGAAGAGCTTTGGGGTCAGGAAAAGGGGAGGTTTGCCATCCCAACCCTCTTTCCTTTGTGGTCTCCCTCCCGTGGGGAAGTATTGGGTTACACACACGCACACACATTCTGAGGACAAGTACTAACTTTCAGATCAAGTACCCCCTCCAAATTCACCGTGCACCACCTGAGACACAGATGCAGCCCGATGGCGAGCCAGGGTTTCAGTGCCGTTCTGTTATGCACACAGAAGCCACCCATGTGAAATTTGTGCTTCCAAATAAGTCTCTGCGGAGGGGCATGAGGATGGGGTGTGGGTTCGATGAGAAAGGCGAGCAGAGAAAGAGGTGGAGCCCACACCCGTGTCTGGTGGCCGAGTGTTGGGCCACTGACCCCGGAAGGACATCATTATTAGCAGAGCCCGGCCAGAAAGGAGAGAGCTATGATCTCGGGCCTGCAGGTCAGCTGCAGAACCAGCAGCTCAGGGGCAGGTGCAGAATGCGAATGACCAAGAATAAGAAGTTGGGACAGTCAGGGCCTCAGCCTGAAAATTCAGTGCACAAGTGAACCCAGGAGGGGGACGCTAGCCGTGATTCCTCCCTTCTTGTGGGAAGAGGCAGCGTCGGCTCATTTATCCATTTATCCAGCAAACTCTGAGCCATAATACCACCCATGCTGTCCTGCCCCCTGTGGCTACGGAAGTGATGGGGCAGGCACACATCCCCGCCCACGTGGAATCTGCATCCCAGAACAGAGCGGAAAATGATAAGTGAAAATACTTAGCGGGCCAGGGTAATAGCACACACAGGTTTCAAAGGGCGCGGCTGCTTCTACAGTCCTGGGTTAGATGCCCGGCCCTGTCCTTCTAACTGTGAGACTCCTGGACGTCCTTGGGTCTCCGAGCCCCTGTCCGCTCGTCCACAGAATGAGCATGCCTAGCACAACCCGGAGGGGTGAGGAGGCCAAGTAGAAATGGTTCACAGCGGTTAAGTGGGACTTGTTTCCCATGTAAGTATTGTTCTATTTTGACCTCTTAAATGCCCACTTTAGGCACCTCCAACATAAAGAGAAATACTGTGAAAATGATTTGAATTTTAACAACAGATTGCATCCATCCCTGGCTTACATTTGAACGGTGTGGGTGCAGTTGTGTGCCAAAACGCTGAGCGAGGCGTGCCCTAATAAAGAGGACTTTTATATGGCACAGTGAAGTCGTCTCCCTAGTTCTAGAAAGAAGACAGTCAAATAACCAGGTTTTCACTGCTCAAGCAATCCTCATGAGAGTCAAAGTCCGATGTTGGTTATTTCTCGTGTTGTGTTTTTTTCCTTCGAGACTCTGATGCCTTCAGAAGCCCACAGTGCACTCGGCTCCTTGTTGGAGGTGGTCTCCAGACTCAGCCACCTGCTTGCCAAAGCCGGCCACGTTCTGGAATACCTCTCCGAATTTCTTCAGGCGTATAAGATCACTGCCTTGCTAGACACGCCCGACTTCCAACAGGTACGTGTTTGCTCTTGGCCCCCCGGGGAAAAATTCAGATTTGCTGTGTCTTTGTCTTTGCCGCTTTTGCTTGTGTATCTCTTTCTTCCAGCATCTAAATTCTGCATGTGGGAACAAAATATAGGAATAGGAGTACCTTCTGTGGCTCTGGAGACATAAGAACCAGGGAACGGGGACTTCTTTGAGCCACACGCACGCACGTGGTGGTTGGGGATAGCTCACACGTCGTCTGTGAAGTCAGAAATCACTAAACCGAATATTAGCACAAATGAGATTCCAAGGGCCTGTTTAACTTAATTCCGAGAGTAAATTGCTTTCAAAAACCTTCAGACGTTTATTTACATATAAATAATTGGCTTACAAATTACAGATTATTTGCTGCACATACAAACACAAACTTGAATGCAGTCAGCGTCGTGATGCTACCTTTTGCTTGGACGCCGTCTGCCAGGAGGGGCTGTGTGGGGAGAGCAGATGTGTGGGAGACACACAGAGGCCGAGGTGCAGGCTTGGGGCGGTGGACGGCAAGGTGCTCAGCAGCCTCGGGCAGGACAGAGCTCTGCTCGTGAGCTGAGGCATGATGCAGACACCTGTCAAGTGTCTGGGTAACTTGGCAGTAGAAATGCACATGAAGGCCATTAGTTAGTCGGAGTGAGTGATATTTTATGGATCGATCACTTAGCACCAGACGGAAGAGGATTTGCTGGTGCGCGTGCATGTGACATTTGTCTCCGTGATGGGTTTATAGGCCAGGGAAAATCACCGCATGATCTGCAGAGTGTTTCGAGGTCAGAGACGTCCGAAGCAGAGATTGCGTGCTTGGACTTGTTGAACATCTCTTATGTTGAGTTGGAGAACGGGCTTCCTTTCAGGAGTCTCCGTCACTTGTTGAAATGCTGCTTATTTTCCTCATGTTCTCAGGCTCTGCAACATGGGCAGGCCAGAAGTTCAGCGTTCGGTTCTTTCCAGTTCGTGATGAAGAAGGTTTGCAAGGAGCAAGCGCCATTCTTCAGCGGCTCTAACTCGTTCTTTAGCTTGCCCAGAGTTAACGAGCTCCTGGGAGGGGACAAAGAAAAATTCAACATTCCTGAAGATTCAAGTAAGATGACAGTAATTAGCGTTCGTTGAGATTGGTTTGCGTCTCAGCCATTAGCCCTGCTCTGTATGGAATATTCTGTGTGAAGGTGGGCACACACCGGCTGACAATTGTCTCCGGCTTGTTAGCTTTACCCCTCGCTTTCACTAAGGCTGCCAGACACTGCCCTGGCAGGTGGCTTTGGAAGCCCCTGGTGCCCGCGGGCACAGGCTCATTCTCTCTCTGCGTTGCTGGGGAAGTGATACCAGTATTCTTTCCGTGTCATGGATGAGACCGCCGTGATCAGAGATGATATCATGTGGCCAAAGAGGCATAACTGGTTGGGGGGGGTGGGGGATGCTGAACTGATCAAACCCTAAACCCTCAACTGCCTTTCTAATTAGAATGGATCCACCTAAAGTGGGGCCAGGAAGTCCCTTATCAATCCATGGTCCTTTGCCACTGAGCTTCATAGAAGGCAGATTTGGAGGAGGTTACATACATTTCTCCTTGTTGTAGGGCATAGCTGGTTTGCAGGGGCCAACATGGTGGTGCTGGTCTCTGTGCCCAGACCCCTCACCAGTACAGGTCAGCCAGGGGTCCGAAACAGACCGGGCTTCGGGGGGGGGGGGGGTCTGACTCTGAGGCTTCCAGTCTTTTTTTTTTTTAAATAATTTTTTGTTGTTATGTTAATCACCATACATTACATCATTAGTTTTTGATGTAGTGTTCCATGATTCATTGTTTGTGCATAACACCCAGTGCTCCATGCAGAACATGCCCTCTTTAATACCCATCACCAGGCTAACCCAACCCCCCACCCCCCTCCCCTCTAGAACCCTCAGTTTGTTTTTGGCTTCCAGTCTTTTTAAAAGGTTTACCTGTTTGCTCAGCCAGGCTAATCTTCTTTTCGATGAATTCATCAACTCAGCTGATTGGGGACCTTATTTACATCTTCAGAATTCCTTCACCGTGCCTGTGTACCTACCCAGGTGCATGGCATCTGTCATATTCACGGGTTCTGTCTGCAAGTCAAGGTTTGAAGTTCATCCAGGGGCCGTGTTAGGATTCTGCCTACCACCTGCCTACCAAGTATACATATGAAATATATATTATCAGTTATAAATTATGTATTATATATTTAAAAATTTATTTAATATAAAAAATAGACATTTAAATCTGTGTTTACATATGGCATGTCCGGGACGGACAGAGTGTTGGTGGGACTGGGGAGGAGGAGGAGAGTGGTGGTTTGCAGAGCTGGAGGGTGTAGGATATGAAGCCACATAGCAAAGACCTCCCAGCCAGAGACAGTGTGTCAGTGGGCTCATCAGCTAATGGGTGATTTGGACAGCTGCCAAGCATAACATAATTTGGCAGTATAAAAACATGTTAATGTTATTAATATTTGATAATTTGTGTTTTCTACTTCTCTAATTCTCATTTTTTCTTTTTTTCTTGCATTTGGGTTTCTTGAGGATTTTTTTATTGTTATGTTAATCACCATACAGTACATCATTAGTTTTTGATACAGTGTTCCATGATTCATTGTTTGTGCACAACACCCAGTGCTCCACGCAGAACGTGCCCTCCTTAATACCCATCACCAGGCTAACCCATCCCCCCCACCCCCCTCCCCTCTAGAACCCTCAGTTTGTTTCTCAGAGTCCATCGTCTCTCATGGTTCATCTTCCCCTCTGATTTCCCCCCCTTCATTCTTCCTCTTGAGGATTTTTTATTTGCTCATCAAATATAATCATCTAATCATCCATCCATTCCTCCACCCATCCACTGATCCATCCATCCATCCATCCATCCACCCACTCAACCATTCATCCATCCGGTCATTCAGCTACCATGGAAGACCAGTCTTTCTTGGTCCTTTCATACATTGTATTTCAAATGATTGTCACACTAATCATAGACAATATTAGTACCCTCTTTTTCCACATGACATACTGGAAGCTCAGAGAAGGTTAAGTGACTTACCCAAGTTCACACAGCTCTCAAGTGGCAGATGTCAGGATTCCTGGTTTCAGATTTCTTGCTGTGTACATATATATGGTTTTGTCTTTTCTGAAATGAAAATTGTTACTGTTTAAATTATGCTTATAAAGTGTAACTTTAAAAAATATCAGTAAGAGCAATCTTTATAAATGACAGTTTAAAAACTTATTATGTAGTCATGCTCTTAATTTATATCTCAGGGAATTCCTCCTATCAATTTTATTGTACTTGTTGAATAAAAAGAACTGGTTGTTCCTTTTCAAACAGAATTTGGGAAGATGTAATGAATAGTGGAAATAATCACAACAGCACTATTCATACCTTGGGTGTCAGGAATCATGATATCAAAACTAAGATATTTCCATTTTAAATGTCCGCTTCAGGGGTAAAAGAACAAGTTGAAGTATTCATCACTAGCTTAAAACCTTATAATGTTTTGGAGTCCCTGGGTGGCTCAATCAGTTGAGTGTCCGACTCTTGATCTCAACCCAGGTTTTGATCTCAAGGTTGTGAGTTCAAGCCCCATGTTGGGCTCTATGCTGGGCATGGGGCTACTTAAAAAACAAAAAACAAAGACAAACCTTATAGTATTTGGTTACTACTAATCCTTATGGTGGTACCTATTTGATTAGACAGGTCAGTTGAGTAAACTTTTGATTGAAACCAGTTAGCACACAGCAATGTTGATCCCCCACCTTGAGGGATCAAGTGTTTGAGTGAAAACAAGGCGCTTTAATATATCAAAAGCAGTAAGGTCAACATGGCTGTGTAGGTGCAGGGAAAAAAATTCAGCAGCAATATATAAAGCTAATTTCATAGGAAAAGCCTAATTCTGTTCCCAATCCTGTAAGGTGTTGATGATTTTCTACATTAAAGATCAGATGCATTTCTTTCTATTACTATTTGCAGGTGTCTTTGTCATCAATTAGTGCTCTTATTGATGACTTAGTTTGAATATGTGAAGGTCCTGCTTTCCTTTCTTTCCAATTACCGAAACAAACACAGTATCTCGAAATTTCTTACAAGGCGAGAACTGCTAAGGACAGCAACAAGAAAAATTATTCTCGAATTTACTGCCCAATTTTAGTTGTGGCATGAAAAATGCATCCATATCACCCATTGGAAAGTGAGGCGTCATGGATATATAGATGCGTGTCACTATTAGCCTGTGCATCCCGTATTGTAAGTAATTTCTTTTTCTTCTAATTGTGATAGCACCGTTTTGCTTGAACCTCTATCAAGAAATTCTGCAGTCTCCAAATGGCGCTTTGGTGTGGTCCTTCCTAAAACCTATATTACACGGAAAAATACTGTACACACCAAATACCCCAGAAATTAATGAGGTCATTCAAAAGGTAAGTCTGGGGGCGCCTGGGTGGCTCAGTTGGTGAAGCGTCTGAGTCTTGGTTTGGCTCAGGTTACGATCTCAGGGTGGTGATATCGAGCCCTACGTCAGGCTCCATGTTCAGCGGGGAGTCTGCTTGAGATTCTTTCTCCCTCTCCCTCTCTAAAATAAATAAATTAATAAAAAAAAAGTTAAGTCTGAATGAATGAGAATCTTATCGACCATACAAGCAGAGCATCAGGAAAGGGTCTTTAAAGATACGCAGCATTGTATAGATTGGAATGCATGAAGTTTTCGTGTGTTGACGATGGTTCATCTTGGCCTCTTCTGGCTCCTTGTTCTCCGGGTCGCTGTCCTAGAGGACACGTTGGGGCAGGAGGTATTATTTGGAGGAGCCCATGCCGTGAGGACAATTAGACAGAAAGGCAGGCTGTTCCCTGTGGTCCCAGGAGAAGGTGGAGGACAAAGGCTCGTCGGTTTTGCTTGGTGCATCTGGCAGTTAAGGACGAGTCAGACCAGACGTGTTTGTAGGTGCCACCGGGGCCTGGTGAGTGACGTTTCCAGTTCGATTGTGAGGCTTTGTCAGCCTCACTCTGTGGAGGAGGAGCTCAGGTGGCGGCGGAATCAGCTTCCCTGGGAGCAATCCAGACATCATGAGGTTCTGCTTGGTTTCCCTTCTGGACCTTTGGTAATGTCCCGCACCCATGCACTATCAGACTTGCAATTCTTCATATTTGTGCTTTCTTTTGAAAGGATGGTGCTGTATTTTGTGTTTCGTTTTCGTGTCTGGCGGTGGCTTGTAAGGAAGCCTGCAGGCTCCTTTTGGGGGCTTCACAGACGACAGACATGTGGATGATCTGATCTGACTGTCCTGCCCAGAAGAGGAGACACCAAGTTCTCCCAATGATCCACTTTCAAGCTTCAAATACTACTAACTTAGAAGCGGAAAAGTTAGCGTCAGCATGTGGTCACATGAGCAGTGGTGTTAGTTTTGGTCCATCTGTCTTTTGCACACCCCCGGGGTCGTCCTGTGGGGCCACAACAGAGGGCAACCTGGGGCTCTGTTCCCCCCGTGACAGCTCA
This sequence comes from Eumetopias jubatus, assembly GCF_037043125.1. Lineage (NCBI taxonomy): Eukaryota > Metazoa > Chordata > Mammalia > Carnivora > Otariidae > Eumetopias > Eumetopias jubatus. Next base: position 2,673,739 of record NW_028274820.1, read on the forward strand.
GGGGCTGCAAGGACCCCCCTGCGTTCTGAATGTTGTCAATAACTTCTGTTTTTGTCTTGAAAATATTACTTTGCAGGGGTAGTTACTGAAATTCTTACTCTCACAGTGAAATGGTATTAATCTAGATAAACACCAGGAGTTAGTCTCTCCAGAGAGACACTTGTAACAGGCCTGGGGCAACGCCAGAGTTATTGCGGATTCCTTTCCTGGTTAAGCTTTCAAGGGTTGTGGGTCTTTTTTTTTTTTTTAATTTTTTATTGTTATGTTAATCACCATACATTACATCATTAGTTCTTGATGTAGTGTTCCATGATTCATTGTTTGTGCATAACACCCAGTGCTCCACACAGAACATGCCCTCTTTAATACCCGTCACCAGGCTAACCCATCCCCCTACCCCCCTCCCCTCTAGAGCCCTCAGTTTGTTTTTCAGAGTCCATCGTCTCTCATGGTTCGTCTCCCCCTCCGACTAACTCCCCTTCATTCTTCCCCTCCTGCTATCTTCTTTTTCTTTTTTTTTTCTTAACATATCTTGCATTATTTGTTTCAGAAGTACAGATCTGTGATGCAACAGTCTTGCACAATTCACAGCGCTCACCGTAGCACATACCCTCCCCAATGTCTATCACCCAGCCACCCCATTTCCTCCCACCCCCCACCACTCAGCAAAACTCAGATTGTTTCCGGAGATTAAGAATTCCTCATATCAGTGAGGTCATATGATACACGTCTTTCTCTGATTGACTTATTTCACTCAGCATAACACCCTTCAGTTCCATCCATGTTGTTGCAAATGGCAAGATCTCATTCCTTTTGATGGCTGCATAATATTCCATTGTGTATATATACCACCTCTTCTTTATCCATTCATCTGTCGATGGACATCTTGGCTCTTTCCACGGTTTGGCTATTGTGGACATTGCTGCTATAAACATCGGGGTGCATGTACCCCTTCGGATCCCTACATTTGTATCTTTGGGGTAAATACCCAGTAGTGCAATTGCTGGATCATACGGTAGCTCTATTTTCAACTGTTTGAGGCACCTCCATACTGTTTTCCAGAGTGGTTGCACCAGCTTGCATTCCCACCAACAGTGTAGGAGGGTTCCCCTTTCTCCACATCCCCGCCAACATCTGTTGTTTCCTGACTTGTTAATTTTAAGGGCTGTGGGTCTTTTAAGAATTTCATAGAAAATGACTCTATATCACAGCTCTCTTGTAAATTTCAATTTTTATTTTATTTTTTAAAGGATTTTATTTAATTATTTGACAGAGAGAGAGAAAGTGCTAGCAGGGGGAGTGAGAGAGGGAGAAGCAGACTCTCCGCGGAGCAGGGAGCCCGATGTGGGACTCGATTCCAGGACCCTGGGATCATGACCTAACCCGAAGGCAGATGCCTAACTGACCTAGCCACCCCAGGCGCCCCATAAATTTTAATTTTTAAAAATAAGAGGCACCTGACTGGCTCAGTCAGAGAGCATATAACCGTTGATCTCGGGGTCCTGAGTTCAAGCCCGATGTCAGGTGTCGAGATTACTTAAATAAGTAAAATTAAGAAAAAAAAAACTGGAAGGAATTTTTCTCTTGAAAGAAAATGAGAAAATAAGGCTTGAGTTTCTTAATTGATTATATATTATCCATTAGTGTTATTGGTAATATATATAGTGAGGGGTTACGTCTTGTGCTATGTTCTGTGATACGACAGTATGAACACCTCTGCTTCCTAGAGCCCACCCTGCAGTGGGGAAGAGAAAACAAGCAAAAGAATAATTTAGTTGTGAGATGAGGGATTCGTTGACTGTGAGAGGTGAGTTGTTCCTCCCGCACAGAGAGGCGTCTGGAGGGCAGGGCGCGCAGGCCTCCATCGGCTGTGGGAGGCCACGGGCTGGCCAGGACAGAGCTGTGGGAAGGGCTCGAGGCCCCATGCTGCCTGAGAATGAGGAAGATTCTAGAAAAACCAGAGATTTCCCCGATTCTGGCTCATCCCATTTCAGATTTCATAGGCCCTAACAGGAGCTGGTATCTTTTTCACTCATTCGATGCGGCTCACGACCTGGCTTGTGGATATCCTGGTTTTGTACTGAAAATACTAACCTTATTTTGGCAGTTGGCCCTGGCTACTTAGTTTTATGAAACTTGGATCCAGTCATTAGACCCTTGGTCTAAAGTCCCATGTGGCTGGGAGACCCTGGAAGCTTTGCCACTTGTGTTAAGTGAAGCAACAGACTCTGTAGGGTGCAGGGCCTGATGTTGCAAATTATTTAGTACTCAGTTTCATTCTCTGCATTACTCGCTATTAGGAGGACCACCTAAAATGGCCATGTGTGTAGGAAAAAATGTAATTTCAGGGGGTTCAACCTCTGACACTGAGGGTGTCACCAAGAAGCATGGTGGTGGTAAAAACAGGCGTGCATGCCGGCAAGGCTGGGCGTCGCCCTCCCTGTCCCGACTGTCTGTGTGACCCTGGGCTTATCGCTCTCCCTCTGGAGAGCTCTTCCTCGATCAGCAAAAGGGAGGCCTGAGGGAGATCCAGGATTTCCTGTGGGAGATCGATCTTCATGGGGATACACTGCAGTCCCTGGGGGTCCTTCCCATGCCCTTGCCTGCCTGGGCTCCCCTGGGGGATGCTCCCTTCCACTGAGCACGTCCCGGACCCCGACAAAAAAATGGCTACAAATTCTTGGGGGTACCCAGCTCATACTAAAGAGCATTTAGGCAGGAATCCATGGTCTTTCCACATTATTATTCAAGAGGCCCTAATCCATCAGTATCCTCTTTTAATTTTGTGGGTCAGAATTGTGTTTGGTCTTGGCCCCAGGCTGATGCCAAATTAAAGAACAGGGAGACAGCACGTCACAGCAGAATGTCACGGGTACTGAGGCCGAGAAGTGTGTCTAGATGGGGTGGGAGCCTAAGAGGGGAGAGGGACGGAGGAGGGGCACCCTGTCCAGCACCTGATGATGGTGCTGCGTGCGGAGGGGCTGTGGGCTGTGGGGAAGCTGAGAGCAGAGCGCACTTGGCCTTCACGACCCCCCACCCCGTGTGTCTCAGGACTGTGGTGGCCCGAGCAGAGCGGTCAGGCAGGGGGGCAGGCCTGAATTAGCCTCTCCCAGCATGGGGGCAAGGAAGCCAGACTTTTCTGATGTCTGTGTCCTGAGCCGAGGTTGGTGACTGGCCATGCACCTGCTCCCGCAAGGGGTAAGGGGGCCTTGACGCCAGGGTGGCTTCAGCCCGGCCGCAGCAGGACGGCCTGGGCCGAGCGTCTGAGAGCAGGAGCTGCGAGGAGAAGTGTGTGTCTGTTGTCTCGACCGCCATCCCCACAGGGCCTAGCAGAGTGCCAAGAACACAGAGGGCAAATGGGTGTTGGATGAATCAAAGCATGGTGATTATATGGCTCTCGTGCCCAGTTCAGTCAAAGGCAACCGTGTATTTAAATATGCCAGGGACAGAATCAACTCTGTGCCAAGCTCTCTGAGCCCCCGCGTCCAGCGGGTGCCCCGTCTGTCATGGTGGCATTGTACTCAGGTGCCGATCCGCCGTCATCTTGCATGACTTAGCAGGGGTGAGCATGGTCAGGGAGCGCACCCTGCCACGGTCATCACTGTCCCCTATCCACACTTGGCCAGGCCCCTGCCAGGACCATCTCATTGACCTCTCAAACAACTGTAGGAGGGAAGTACTATTATCCCCATTATACAGACAGGAAAATAAAGGCTTGGAGTGGATTTTGGGAGGACATGATCCCACACGGGACATTGCCACTTTCTTTTACCACTTGAACTCTGTCCTTCAGGTTCTGCAGCCAGATCTAGAATCGCATGGCAGATAGGAGCCCGGGGAGGGCTGGTTTGCTAATGATTGCATGAAACATGGGGCTTAAGTCTGCAAAACAGGCAGGAGACCCCCAGAGACCAGCCACAGGGCCGCTCCTCTGCGTCACCTGGCCGTGGGCTCCCACAGGAGCTCTCCCCTCACCCTCGTGGCCCATGAACTCGCTCCCCAGGGCAGGGTCGCACCTGACTTGTCTGTGTCCCCTGCAGAGCCTGGCACAGCGTGCTGATGAGACGTTGCCCGTGAGGCGGTCTGCACTGAAGTTTGCAGATCTCTGTTTTCAGGGCCGTCAGAGGAGGAGTTCATAGTGCTTTCGTAATTAAAACGCTTTCCCTAAACGTCGGAGCTAGTGTTCTTCCATTTCCCTGGGGTCCCCGGAGACCTCCTCTGTCAGAGGACCAAGAATGTCTTTTTGACTGTGACAGTAGTGTGCCCTGAAGTCGCGGAAGCAGACACGAGGCATGTCTATCCGGTGGGTCCTGCTCATGTGCGCCTGGAGCGAGTTTCTGGAGCCCAAGGGCAGCCTGCAGCTGCTGGCGTGGCTGGCGTGCGTGCCGGCCGCTCTGGGATGGGGAGCCAGACCCAGGGTTGCAGGTGTCCCAGGGGCATGGGCACTGGACACAGCAGGGCTCCGGGAGCCCGAGTGGGGGTGCCACCCCACCTGCTGACCGTGGCCACTCTATGGGCCTCGTGGGGATCCCCGCCTCAGACGCAGTGTGAGAGTCTTGGCCCCCTGCCTTGACCTCCCCAAAGCCCTGGGGTCAGCTCCTGTGGCTTCTCGCTGCTTTCAGCTCTGCAAGCCTCCAGTTTCTCTTCTGTTAAATATCAGGCTGGTGTTAAAGCTAGTTTCCAGTGTTTGACGTGATCTTGACATCAGAAATTGCGTTATCTTTTCTCCTTAGTGTTTTTTTCACGGCGTGCGCATTTTTGCTGTTTTCTGAGCACGGTGTCCATCTGGTTAGTTTGTAGGGTGTCAGTCAGGGTCCAATCAGAAAGAAAAGCAAGGAAGGTTTCATAGGAAAATTATGACCGTAACAAGACCTCAGAGTAGCAGGTCTTGGGGATGTGAGGGGAGCTCTGAGCAATGCAGCCTGGGCCTGGTGGGGGCACCGAGGGAAAGCAGGGACCGCCCTAGAAATGGCCTCCCTGCCAGGATCGGGGTCTGGACCCCACCGGGAGGAGCGCAGCTGTGGCCAGCTGGATGCAGAGGTCCCCAGGGACCCACTGGTGGTGCCGGGCTCTGCCCTTTGGGTGCAGGGGAAGTCCTCTGTGGGGCCGCTCTGCGGAGCTGGACCAAGGCCTGCCCGCCCGGGGAAGTCATCATGGGGATTATTACGTAATCTCTACACCCAACATTGGGCTTGAACTCGCGACCCCAAGATCAAGAGTCACGTGCTCATCAGACTGAGCCAGCTGGGTGCCCCTGAAGTCATTTCTTTTCACAATTTATTTTTATCAGTCTCTTTCTGCTTTCCTCAGATTTGTTGTATTATTGTGCTATGTTGACTAATTTTCACTTTTTAGTTAATAACAAACGTATTTGAGTCTGAATTTTGGTTCTATCCAGTATGTTGTTATAGCTAATGTCTGCATTATTCCCTAGAGGAACATTTCCTAAATAATGTCCTATAACTCAGGAGTTATTTGTGATATTTAAAATATTTTAACTTGCTGGGGCACCTGGGCCGCTCAGTCGGTTGAGCGTCTGCCTTCCGCTCAGGTCATGATCTCAGGGTCCTGGGATCGAGTCCTGCATGGGGCTCCCTGCTCAGCAGAGAGTGTGCTTCTCCCTCTCCCTCTGCCCCTCCCCCTGCTCATGCTCTCTCTCTCTCTCAAATAAATAAATAAATGAAATCTTTAAAAAAGCAAAGTAAAAATTTTAACTTGCTAATGTAAACAGTGTTGTTCACACCAACCTTGGCTAACAAATTCTAATTGCATAATACACACCTAAACGATTTCTATAGTTTGGGATTTTACTGCGTATTCGTTTCAGTAAAATTTTCTTGGAAAACGAGGGTATGTGTGCATATATAAGAGAAATTAGGATATTTGAATTAATTTAAATTGCAATAACTGACTATACAAAAAATATATATGTTTATAAATATATAAAACACATTACATATGTAAATATACATATGTATTTGGGGTGTGTGTGTGTTCTCTATTTGTAGATTTAAGATTTTTAGATCTTCTCTTTTGGCTGCATCAGTAACACCACCCATGGTCTGCATACGTGTGTGCAGTCTGACTGCGTGGATGGTGTTTACTGATCATCTACTATGGGCCAGGCCTGGCCTCGAGACGTCAGAATATTCATTTATCTTAATATCACCACAACCACTACCCCCACTTTTCTCGAAGCTCGAAGCTGACAGTTTAAATAATTTGGGTAAGACCATGCAGCAGATAAGAGGCAGAGCCAAGGTTTTAACCCAAAACGGGGCTGTTTTCACGACCTGATTTTTCAAGTACTCTCCGCCTGGTCTTATGAAGCCTTAATGTCTCCTACTGTTCAATCTTATCAAATTCCTTCATTATTTCTAGTCCTTTTGACTTCATATATTTTGATGATATGTTCCCGAGTCTGTGAATTTTAATCATGGTAAATCATAAATTTTTTTTTCCAGAATAAATCATGTTCTTTTTGCCACGAATTTTATTTTGGTGGCTGTTACCATTTCTAGCTTTTTTGGTTTTGCTTGATATTTAAATCTTTTGTTTTTAGTCCAGTGTAAAAATCCAGTTGGCCTTTCATAGAGTCTGTGTAATAGATCATAATCTTAAATGGGAAAAGAGCTTTTGGGGGCGCCTGTGTGGCTCAGTCGGTTTCTGCTCAGGTCTTGATCTCAGGTCATGGGATTGAGCCCTGTGTCAGGCTTTGTGCTCTGTTTGAGGTTCTCCATTCTTCTGCCCCTTCCCCTCTGTCCATGTGCTCTCTCTCCCTCTCTTTCTCAAATAAATAAATGAATCTTCAAAATAAAAAAAAAGAATATCGTTTATTTTGTTCATAGCTACATTTTTAGCACCTACACCCGGACGTGGCTTACAGACACTCAATAAATATAGATACTTATTGAATAACTTAACGAACTGGGTCTGAAATCCTTTGAATTGGATGTTTGGACCTATTCAAAGTTATTATTGCGAGTGGCAAGTTTAGGGTTCTTGTGATTCTCTGTTACAGTTTTAAAATTTACGCTTGTCCTTGTGGTTATCTTTTTTCCTCTTTTGCTGTTTTTCTCTACTTTTTTTTTTTTTTAAGATTTTATTTTTAGGGAAGCCTGGGTGGGCTCAGTTGGTTAAGCGCGTCTGCCTTCAGCTCAGCTCGTGATCCCAGGGTCCTGGGATCGAGTCCCTGCATCAGGCTCCTTGCTCAGCGGGGAGTCTGCTTCTCCCTCTCCTGCTCCCCCTGCTTGTGCTCTCTCTCTCTCTCTCTGTCAAATAAATAAATCTTTAAAAAATAAGAAGACTTTATTTTTAAGTCGTCTCTATACCCAACGTGGGGCTCGAACCTACGACCCTGAGATTAAGAGTCACATGCTTCGTGCCATTCGCCCTCCCTTCTGTGTTTCAGTGTTGAGCTTACGTTCTTACACTTAATGATGAGAGTCCTTCTTTCTTACTGAGGTGGGAGCTCCCATTTGCCTGCCTGCCTCCCTGCCCCCTCTATCGCTGATGGAGCCTACAGTTCCATAGATTACTATCCCATTAACCGGTGTCATAATCATCAGCCACTGGGGCTTCTAATTTCACTTATAACCTTCCTATTATAACTTTATAATTTTCACAGTTATTTTCAAGAATTACCATGGGCATCTGGATTACACTTAAGACTTTGTTAGCTACTATTTAAAAATCAATTCTTGGGCCGCCTGGCTGGCTCCCTCAATGGAGTGTGTGACTCTTGATCTCGGGGTCGTAAGCTCGAGCCCCACGTTGGGTGTGGCGATGACTTAAAATAAACTTTAAAATCAATTCTCTATTTGAATGGTTTCGTGGCTCAGCACCATCTGGATCGTATCAGAGATGTATCGTACTCTTACACTGAGTTAACTCTTACTCAGGCGGGCTTCCAGGAAATTTTTTAGGAGCGTTCTCAGGTAGCCTGCATTCTTTCTGCTTGGATATCTGGAGATGACCTGCACGTAGGAATTCTTGGTTTATACTATTTGCCTCTCAGAGCTATAGATTGCGCTCCACTGTCCACTGACCTTTAATTTTGCAGAGAAGTTATCTGAAACTACGTTAATTTTTTTTCCTTCTTAAGAAGCTTCTTGCGAACTCTTGAGTGCGTATTCCAATTTCAATTGGAATTCCAGATTTTATGAGGTATGTTAAATACTAGTCTGCTTTTAATAATTTTGCCTGTTCTAAGAAAGGCTCTGACGTGTACAGACTCAGGGATGTTTGTGAGCAACAGCGAGTTTTCTTCCTTCTGTGATTCCTGACTCCGCTCTGGCCCCTTCCCTGGAATCCTCCTTGGTTTCGCTCTCCCCCGTCTTTCCTAGGTTGGTTTTCCCTGTGTCTCGTGGCTGTCCTCTGGGGGCCGGGACGGCATCACCGGTTGGTTCTGTGCGGAGATTTGTCCTGTTGCCGTTTCCAGAATGCTGCCCGTGTGCTGCCCGCTTGCTCTGGGGTCAGCAGCTTGGAGGCCAGTCTTCAGCCCAGATTGCTCCTTCTGATCACCCACTTCTCGGCCCTCCTTGGCTCATCGTGAAAATACAAGGCAGAGAAAACAAAACAAAACAAAACAAAAGAAAATACAAGGCAGAGATTGTCTACATTTTCTCCTCTCTTCCATGAAATCGGTTCAGATGAAGACCTTTCTCTCTCCTGATTCATACGTTGGCCTCATCCCTTGACCAGAAGGATCGTGGCGCAAGCCCTAGACCTAGAAGATCGTGCTTAGCCAGTGTGGGTGAACAACGGCATGGGTGTGAGTGCAAATGGGCCAGGTCCACGCGAAGGCAGAGGGAGAGTGTGGATTTGGCAGAAGCCCTTCTGCACCGCTTCGTGCGTCCAGCAGCCAGTGGAGGGAGGAAAGGCTCTGGGCCGGATGGGGGGGCCACAGTTCGAGAGCACTCCAGCCGTGTCCCCAGGAGGACCTCCTGCTCTGTCTTTGGGGCTGGCAGCAAACCACGACTGCGGGGAGCATCCTCTCTCTTCTGTGGTGGTTGCTTTTCAGCTCCTGCGCTGGTGTGACCTGGGCCATTAGGAGGGTCTCCTGGGGAGCCCAGGGATGTGTGGTTGGCTTCTCAGACCCTCCTTACTCAGCCTTGTCTTTTTGGCATGTAGACCATTGTCAGGATTAAAAATAAAGAAATGTTGCCGTAGACGCTTTCATGGATATCATTTTATATTTCACTGAAATCATTTCTGAGGATAGAGTCCTTTTATCTTTAGAGAAAAGGCACAGGCTTTTTTGTGTGTGTGGGTCAGTGACTAGGAATATGTTTATGAAACCAAGTTGTTTTACAAAAATCTGGCGCTCATTTGCTCGCCAGCAACAGTAGATGATAAAATACAGGTAGCTGCCCTCTGTCTTCAGTAGTGTTGGGTACCGGAGAACAAACGCATGGATGTTACCTGAGAATATATATGTATTTTAATTTATTTGAGAGAGAGAGTGAGTAAGAGAGAGCAGGAGCAGATGGGAGCGGCAGAGGCAGAGGGAGAAGCAGGCTTCCCGCGGAGCAGGGAGCCCGACATGGGACTCGATCCCAGGACCCTGGGATCATGACCTGAGCTGAAGGCAGACGCTTAACTGACTGAGCCACCCAGGCGCCCCCCGAGAGCATATTTTTGAGGAGGAAATGTGGGCAAACATGAGTTTGTGTAGCCGGTGTGTGCTGGGGACATCTGCTGTTCCCCACAGTGAGCTCAGTCCTGGGGCCACCATGGTGGACGGGTGGATGGCACTTGTAGGGAGCGTCTGCTGGAGTAGTCTTGGGACTCACCTCAGAGACGAGGACGCTGGAGCCGGTCACCTGGCCTGGGGAGGCGGCGGCGGCCTGCCGGTGACATTGGCGGATCTTTGCTCTGGTGGCCAGTCGTGTGTATTAGGCTTCTCTCCCTCTTGTCCCTGCACAGCCCCTAAGAATCTTCCCGAGTTGGCGTGGCAGACCTGGAGATATACCCACGTATGCTTTGTTTTGCAGGCAAATTACACGTTCCATTTTGTGCACAAGCTAAAGACTTTAACAGAAACACTCCTGAAAATGTCCAGCATTTTTCAGAACGGTGGGAGTGGCCCGATGCTCAGCCAACTGCAGGTGAGTGGTGGCTGTCTTCACACCGAGGGCGAGGGCTGGGGGAGCACCTGCGAGGGCGTGCCTCGAAATCGGAGTGGCCCCTTAGGGGGCCCCACGGTGCCCCTCGGGTGCGGTTGTCAGCTGACTAATAATACTGACCTAGAGTTGAATGTGTGAGGCAGTTTTGTAAATGGTCAAGGGCTTGGTTCGTGCCAGATGTTACTATTGTGAGCACGATGAATAATTTAATAGTATTTGCCTGTTCTGTAAATTCCACAAATGGAGGGGCGCCTGGGGAGGCTCAGTCGGTTAAGCGTCTGCCTTCGGCTCAGGTCGTGATCTCAGGGTCCGGGGATGGAGCCCCGCATCGGGCTCCCTGCTCCGCGGGGAGTCTGCTTCTCCCTCTCCCACTGTGCCTCCCCCTGCTTGTGCTCTCTCTGTCACATAAATAAATAAAATCTTAAAAAAAAATAAATTCCATAAAAGGAGGCACAATTCTGTACCTTAATGCTCTTTTGAGTGGTTTGCGTACTTTTCAACTGTGGGTCTGTTTAAAGGGCCAGTTCTCACTCCCTGACATTCTGTATCGACAATCTAATATATTCCGTAATCCTGGGGGCTGTGTTTTAAGACGGCCAATTCCTGCAGAGCCCGACAGCCATGAACTTCAGAACTTCACAGGAGGTAGTCCACATAATAACCTGGGGCCATTTGTGTAACTGGAAGTCCCCTGAAGTCTGATAGTGTGAGAAATCATGCCCGCCTTTTTATTCTTGTTTGGCCTATTTTTTTATGCACCAGACAAGTAGTTCAAGGTGATTCATTGCAGGGACTCGGGAGCCAGCCTGGCTGGCCTTGATTCCTAGTCTAGCCCAGCAGTGGGGTGAACACACTGTCCCAGAGCTGCGGTCAGTTTCCCCCGGGGAGCCCCGTGCCAGGGGTCCCGTGGCTCCTGGCGGGGTGCTAGTGGCCCCGGGCAAACCCAGGTGGTTTCAGAGCCCAGTGGCAGCCGGTGGTCCCGTCCTGGTGTTTGAAGGTCTGTGATGCCGGGTCTCAGGGCGGCCCCCACTGTGTGAGCGCGAGAACTAGCATCATATTCTTCTTGAACTTGTTTGCTCGCGGGTTGATTTGTTAATACCGGCATCAGCAGGCTCTTTCTCTGGTGAGCCAGACCGGAGATAGCTTAGGCTTTAAGGAAGTCTCCACTGCCATTAGGAATAATTACACGCAACTTCATGAACAACCAATGGAGAGTCTCCAAAGTCGTGTGAGCACCTGCCTGCCTCCCCCCACCGGTCCACACGGCTCCGGGGAGAGGTCCTCCCACGAGCTGGTACCACCTGCCAGGCAGTCATGTTAGAAACGCAATTCCTTCTTCCATTGCCTGCGCTTGTCATCTTCGAGGACAAAGCGTGGTGAGTGGCGCCCCATTTCCCAGCGTGGGGCTTATGATCGGGGAGTGTGAAGACCTGTATTCCAGGCCTGGCTCTTGCCACCAGACAGTTGGGCAGGTGCTTCACTGCTGCCCGAGACCTGGACTGCATGTCTGCTCAGGGAAAAAAGCAAGTGATCTCCTCACGGAGATGTGGCTGAGCGTAGATGATCGATACACAGAAAGTACCCAGCCAGTGTCTGGCCCGTGGCCAATGCCCAGCAAAAGATATGCAAGATTCCAGTAAAATACAAGTGCACACCAGTGTTTCGTAAGGAAATCCTGTCATCCGTACACAAATATCGATAGACTCGTCACATCCAGGAGGCGGAGGTGAGAAGTCACAGAGCTGAATGCAGAGGGTGGACGCCGTTTGAGAATTCCTTATTGGAATCTCTAAGTTTCGAGGCTGTGCGCTCACACGAAGTCAGGGTCACATGTAAATATTCTCTGTGTGAACTGAGAGGTTCCAGAACTAGTCCCCGTTCCGCCAGCCCCCTCCTTGCTTAGTCCTGGCTCTGACCTCACAACATCAGGACGTGCCCCTCAGTCTTGGCGGGCTGCTGGATGTTGCAGGGGGCCGTCGATCCGGAGGCAAACTTTCATTCCAAGCACCTTGGGGAGCCCTCCTTAGTGAAAACCTTGACAAGGGAGAGTTGGAGCCATTCAGTATGAAAGAGGGATAACAGATCATGATCTGCAGGTTTCTTCCAAAGATGAGATTTGATGGCCACAGGATTAAAAGTGGGTTCGGGAAATGCGGAAACCCTTCCGTGGTGGTTTTATGATTGATTCCGTCTCTAAAACTGGCCTGTGGAAAACACAATGGAAAGGCTCTTTTCAAAAAGCTTTCTATTTAATTATTTACTAATTTATTTATGTATTTCGTTATTTTTAGAGAGAGAGAGAGAGCACGTGGGCATGTGTGTCTGAGCAGGTAGGAGGGCCAGAGAGAATCTTAAGGATGATTTTATTTTATTTTATTTAAAGTAGGCTCCATGCCCAACGTGGGGCTTGAACTCAGGACCCTGAGATCAAGAGTCGCATGCTTAACCGACTGAGCCAGCCAAGCGCCCCGTACATGATCTTCTATAAAGCATCACCCTCTACTTTTGTTAGAAAATTCTCCCAAAAAGTCAACACTTGTTTCATTCTTTGTTTTCAATGTTAGTGCACAATTTCAATGACAATCTAAATTGTCACAATCATTACTCTTGTTTTTCAGAGTGAAGTCCTTTTTCTTTTCTTTTTTTTTAGATTTTATTTATTAGAGAGAATGAGAGATAGAGAGCATGAGAGCGGGGAGGGTCAGAGGGAGAAGCAGACTCTCCGCGAGCAGGGAGCCCGATGCGGGACTCGATCCCAAGACTCCGGGATCATGACCTGAGCCGAAGTGAAGTCCTAATCAACTGTCATCCTGTCATTTACCATGATTTTTAGAACCTCTTTCACCATGATTCACTTTATGTGTCTTTTTCTTGTAAGATGAAACTTTAAATAAACCTAACAAGTATTATTCAGTAAGAGGAAATGAGATTATTTTTGTTAAGCTGTGTTATTTTCCTTAGGAAGCCCTGAGGAACAAATTTATAAGAAACTTTGTAGAGAGTCAACTGCACATTGATGTTAACAAGCTGACCGAGAAGCTCCAGGCTTACGGTAAGTAGGTGGGGGGGGGGTGTGTGTGGGGCTAAGTGGGTGGCCGCGTCCGCGGGTGGGCGTGTCTGTGTATGTGGGCGTGTCCATGTACCTAGGTGGGCGTGTCTGTGTGGGGGCGTGTCCATGTACCTAGGTGGGCGTGTCCCTGTGGGGGCGTGTCCATGCACCTAGGTGGGCGTGTCTATGTATGTAGGCGTGTCCATGTACCTAGGTGGGCGTGTCTGTTTTGGGGGGCGTGTCCATGCACCTAGTGGGCGTGTCTGTGTGTGGGGGCGTGCCCATGTACCTAGGTGGGCGTGTCTGTGCATGTGGGCGTGTCCATGTACCTAGGTGGGAGTGTCTGTGTATGTGGGTGGGCGTGGCATGGTCCACTTACCAGATGGCCCACCACTGGGCTCCTCATCCTTCTGCCTCCAAGTTCCTGGGTGACACTGACAGGTTGTTCTTCCTCTCCGGTTCTGGTTGCTTGTCTGTAAAACTAGATACGCTCCAAAGTTTGCTCATACCTGAAGTTTTCTGGTTTATGGAGTCAGGGTTTGAGCAGCAAGGAGCGTAGTCAAAAAGGAAGGCTTCTGATGTGAATGCAAGAATGAATGAGACTTGAAACAATTAATGAGTTTTTGAAACAAATGAGTATTCCTGAGTTAATTGTTGATTGAAAGCAGGGGTGTGCTCGGGAGCCCAGCCCAGCTGAGTGCAGAACAAGAATAAAGGAAGTTCCCCTGAGGGAAGAGGGGACATCTCTGGCTCCTGGCACTCTGTTCCACCAGAGGGAAGGGGATGGTGGCTGCCTGCAGCGCGGGGGTTAGCAGAGGGCTAGGCATTGCAGGAGGCACCATACTTCCCTCTTCTGGAAAAAACAGATGTGATGAATTTACTGCCTTAGAAAAGTTAATGAACTTAAATTATTTCCTTTTTATTTTATTTCTTAAGTAGGCTCCACGCCCAGTGTGGAGCCCAGTGTGGGGCTTAAACTCACGACCCTGAGATCAAGATCTGAGCGGGTCCCTTAACTGACTGAGCCAGCCTGGTACCCCAAGTTAATGATATTTAAAAATAGATGTCACTGCTTTAAGTCATTTTTCAAGGAATTAAAACATACCTCTGTATGTTTTACAAACCTCCTTTTTGTAACTCTGTAGGTAAAGAATTCGATCACTTTACTCCATGCATCCTTTTAAAATCGCTGGCGAGGGGCACCTGACGGGCTCCGTCGGAAAAGCGCGCCTCTCTTGATCTCGGGGTCATGAGTTCGAGTCCCATGTTGGGTGTGGAGATTACATAAAAAATAAATAAATAAAATTAAAAAGATAAAATTGCTGGCGAGGTCATCCATTTCTCCGCCTTAGAACCAGCATCTGGAGCCTGGGGCAAAAAGGAGCATTTGAAAGTAATTTGTAGCAATTTCTGGGAATGTTTGTCCAGTCAGGCTCTTGATTTCATTCCTTAACTTTTTTAAAGTAACCGTTTGCTTGTTACAAAAGCAATTTATGTCTGTCGTAGAAATATTAGAAAATACAAAGAAGATAGGAAAAAAAAATCTACCCATAATAACCTCATCATCAGAGACCGCTTGGGGTTACTTTTTCAGATGGATTTGCATGGCTCATGTGAGCATGGGTACATATATTTTCAGAAAAATGATCACACTGTTTATATTATTTAGCAAACAGCTCATAAATGGATTCTAGGGGTGCCCTGCATAGCACAGCTGGTTAAGTGCCCGACTCTTGGTTTCGGCTCAGGTCATGATTTCAGGGTCGTGGGATCGAGCTCCGCACGGGGCTCCACGCTCAGCAGGGAGTCTGCTTGGGATTGTCTCTCTTTCCCTCTGCCTCTGCCCCTGCCCCTCCTGGTTGTGCTGCCTCCCTCTCTTTCTCTAAAAATAAAATAAATGCATCTTAAAAAAAAAAAAAGAAATGGATTCTGTTGCAAAGACTCTTCATGTCCTTCAGTACTTGCCTGTTACTAAGAGTTCTAGGTCTGGCCGCCTTCCATGTCCACCCCCTAGCACGAATCCACTTTAAACGTATTTAGCTGTTTCCTGTGGATTGTACCTTATATCATGGCATGATACATTATGTATCATCATATCTTTACAGAGGAGTTATCAATCCATTTCCTGCTGTGAGAGATGCAGCCTTGCTTCTCCCTCCGCGGCCCCATGGCTTCCCTGAAGTGATGGACATTTTCCTTATGTCCACATCATGATCAGACAAATACGATTCGGTGCAGAGCCAGGTTACAGGTTATAATGAAATTTCCTTTTTCACAATGTTTCCCTCTTCCTAGAGTCACTGTTCCCTTGGCTCCCCACTTCCCCTGCCCTCTGTGCCAGTGTGTCACCCTTCCCGGCGGGGACGTCCCTCTGTCCGTGTGGGCAGACACCTGCTGGCCTGCCCTCCTGCCCTGGGCCAGACAGGTGGGCCTCTGAGCATCGCTGCCGAGTGCTCCCGGAAATTACCTGCTCTGTTCTCCCAGATGGGATACTGAGTCTCCCGGGCTCGTCGTCTTCCCCATTCTTGTTTTATGATCATGTTTTGCTGGTTGACATCCGAAAATGTCAATCTGAAAAAGGGTGCACGAGAGAAACATTTCCTGCGCAATTTTACTCAGTAAATTCACCTTTACATCTGAAGGGTATGTGGGACTATTCCCAGTTTTACTGATACATTTTGATTTATGTTCCCCCCTCTCTCTCTCTCCCTCTTCTTACTTTTATTTTTTTGATCAGTCTTGTCGGAGGGTCCTCAATGTTACTAGTTTTTTTAATAAAACAAATGTTTAGCTTTAGTGATAATTTTATTTTCTATTTCAGTGACTTCTGATTTTTTGTTCGTTTTGTGTTTTGTTTCTGGTTCCATCCTTTCACTCTCTCTGGTTTGTCACTTTATTTTTGGTAACTTCCTGAGAGAGATACTTAGATCTGTGATTTCCGCCTTCTTTTTCTTTACTTGTATGTACATATTCATGCTTATGATCACACGCTTCCCTCTGGACGCTGCCTCTCACATGTTTTGATATGTTCTATTTTCATTAGCATTCAGTGAAGTGTAGCTGTTTTTGATCCTTGGGTTGTTTGATAGTTTATAGCTTACTTTCTAAATGTCATGATTTTCCATTTATTATTTATTTTTAAGATTTTATTTGTTTGTTTGTCAGAGAGAGAGAGCGAGAGAGAGCACAAGCAGGGGGAGTAGCAAGCAAAGGGAGAAGCAGACTCCCCGCAGGGCAGGGAGCCTGATGCTGGACTCGATCCCAGGACCCTGAGATCATGACCGGAGCCGAAGGCAGACGCTTAACCGACTGAGCCACCCAGGCGCCCCCTTACTGATTTTTTTTTATGCTCATTCTTTCAGGTATTAATAGGTGTGTGTTGTAATTTCCCATTGGGATTGTGGACCGGTCTATTTCTCCTTATGTTCTGTCAATGTAGGGTTTATATCGTTTGAGGCCGTATTTTATTTTTTACTGCTAACAGGTTAGATATTTATATTTTCTTCCATTGGCTTAGTTTGGGGTTTCTGGGTGGGTCGGCTGGTAATGTCCGTGGGCAGGTGGGCCCTGTTATTATCTTCTGTTTTCAGGTGAGACAACGTTTCATCTCTGGGGTCGGGTACGGGGGTTTGCTGGTTCGGTTCCCTGCCAAAGCGAAGCTGTAGAGAGGGCTCCGCATTGTCTGATTCTCTGGCTCAGTTTTCTGGGTAGTCGGGACTGCGTATTATATTCTGCAATAGACGGGGCTGTGAATCAGCTGCCTTGCCTGGCAGGCCATGAGGATGGGATCACAACTCATGGTGTGGGGACCCGGATAGGGCCAGAGTGTGCACTGAATCCCCTGCTCTGCAGATGGGAGAAGCTGTGGGCTGTGCTCTCTGCTCAGCCATACGCAGGGCTGTGGAGTGGGCTTCCCGTGCACTCTGGCTAGGGTCCCTGGTGAGACAGCCTGGAGGCCGTGGTCAGCCATGGGCAGGTCTTCAAATTTGATTCTTGGCTTGGGCGCAGTGGGAGAAGCAGCTCCAAAGCTGCTAAAGCTCTTTGTCTTTTTAGATTTTTTTTTTTTTTTTTAATTCATTTGAGAGAGAGCGAAAGCACGAGCAGGGGAAGGGGCAGACGGAGAGGGAGAAGCAGACTCCCCTGTGAGCGGGGAGCCCACTGCGGGGCTTGATCCCAGGACCCTGAGATCACTACCGGAGCCGAAGGCAGACTCTGAACCCACTGAGCCCCCCAGGCGCCCCTTGCTTAACTTGAGGCAACCGCACTCACCCCAGGGTCCCTGAATGAGTGAGGCCCTTGGCTTCATTCTGCAAACTGCCTGCTCTGTCTTGTCAGCTTGAGTGCCGATGGGCCACCTGGCTCTGGTCACTTACCCTCTGGTCACATGGGGCCAGAAGACAGTGTCCAGAGCAGGTGGGGCCATGTCCCCCCGCTCCCCTGCCTGGGCAGGAGCAGGACTGGTTGCTCCAGGCTATACTCCCGGCTTCCTAAACACGCTCTCTGGTGGGGAAGGGCTGGGAGCTGCCTTTAGCTTTGGCTCTGAATTAGGCCCCCGTGGGTGAGCTTATAGAGCACATTTAGAATATGTGCTCTATAAGCTCATGATGCATGCTCAGCAATATGAACATGTCCTCAGTTTGCTCCCCCCCGTAAAATTTCATACTCTGCAGGTATCCATCAAACACAAGAGAATGAAAAGCAGAAACACCCGAGGCCTCTCACAGGGCATGCTTTGGTCTCCTGCTTTCTAGTTGTTCTGCCTACTTTCATCCTGAGGAATTAAATGAAGACCACTGGTTAGGCCTGGCTCTCTCCTCCAGCAATTCTTGCGGTTGGTGTAAGCGCTTCTATACACTGGGTACTGAACAACTTTAATTCTTAGAACAACTCCGTAGGCAACATAGTTTTCCTCCCACTGCACATGAGGACGATGAAACTTTGCAGATCAAAATCACTTTCCAATGCATTTCCAATGCGCCTGGGTGGCTCAGTCGGTTAAGCGTCTGACTCTTGATTTTGGCTCAGGTCGTGATCTCAGAGCCGTGGGATGGAGCCTTGTGTCGGACTCCCAAGTTCGCTTGGCCCTCTCCCTCTGCCTCCCCCACTGTGTCGTGTGCTCTCTCTCTTTCAAGTAAATATGTAAAATCTTAAAAAAAAAAAAAATCACTTTCCAACGCAAAACACGGAATCACGTAGAGTTGCTCCAGGGGCAAAGCCGTGTCCTGCTGACTTCTCCGCCACCCTTCCCGGGCTCCCCTGTGGCACTTACCACTGGGGAC
Organism: Eumetopias jubatus; assembly: GCF_037043125.1. Taxonomy (NCBI): domain Eukaryota; kingdom Metazoa; phylum Chordata; class Mammalia; order Carnivora; family Otariidae; genus Eumetopias; species Eumetopias jubatus. Next base: position 2,692,194 of record NW_028274820.1, read on the forward strand.
AGTGTCACTCCTCCTGTGCCCCAAGCTGGCCACCCCCGCCGCGTGTCTCGTGTGTCTGGCTTTTGATGGCTCCCGGGGTCTGTCACTGCACGCAGGAAGCTCTGAGTTCAGCCTCCTACCCACTGTGCTTAGAAGACAACAGTATGAACCCCCACGAAGTGCCTTCGCAGATGCTGCACACACACCCTTACAGGGACATTTCACAGCATAAAGGACGTCTCCAGAAAGGGGGGCATGGACCCTTCTTGTGCGGCGCGCCAGGGCCCATAGCGTCACAGAGTAAACTTGGTGCATCGCCCAAAAGCATCACTTTGGCTTCAACATTTGCAGGAAAATGAGACATGTTTTATATGAAAACAAAAAGAAGAGGCTAGAATATTCACATTTTCCTGAAAAAAAAAAAAACAACCATTCATTTCAGAAAATTTTCTTCCTGTATGGGCTTTTCTGGGATCCTGTCTTCTCCCTGCATACATCCCTCAGCCGCCCTCCATCGGGTTCTGTGGGTGGGAACGCCTGAGAAGCGCTACATGGCTCTGCTCGGCTGAGCTGCCACCAGGGTGACTCTGATCGGAGTCACCAGGGTGAGCGGACATGGAAAGATGCAGAATCTCTGGCCTCAGCTCTGCCTGCATCGGCCGAACCAAGTCAGCTGTGCAGAGCCTGGCATCTGTGTCTCTACAGCAGAGAAACCAGGTGCTGAGCTCTTTATCTCGGTTGGCGAGGAGGTGGGGGTTGGCGATCTGGAAGTCTGCCCACCAGGCAGAGCGTCGCTCCGATCCTGTGGTGTCATCTGAGCCAATATCTGATAAGCCGATATCTGATAGGATAGGGCAGCACATTCCGTCTGTGCCTCTACTGGAGATCGACTTTCTCTAATATATTAATAACCACAGTATTAGGACACACTGATTGAGTGCTCAGCATGCCCCGGACACCATGAGCGCCAGAAGTCTTGGCCGCATTATTTCATGTAATCTTTAGAAAAATACCACGGAGCAGATTATCATCATCCCTGTGCCATAAGGAAGAAATGTAGGGTGTCAGGGCTAAACAGACACAGCTGCCCCCCAGGAAGCAGGGGGGTACCCCCCATTTGACCCTTGACCGCGAGGCCCCGTATACTGCACCCCACCAGTAGGCTTGCTGTGTCTCCGTCTCCACAGCAGAAGTGGTCTGATCCGAGAGACTCTCTTTAAGCCAAACCCCCGTGGCCTCTGGTTCAGCGGAGAGGGACCGGGGCCCCGTGGAGGCAGCCTCTGTGTCTCGGCCTGGGATCTAGAAACGGCAGAGTAACAGACCCTGCTTTGAGAAGCAGTGAGTGATGGAGGTCGAGGAGCAGCTCAGGTAGCTGGGGGATCATGCTCACGCCACCTTCTCCCCGTTGTTCGGAGTCTTACTGTTTCAGCCATCTGGATGGGGTCGATGAAACAAGTTCTCTCCTCGCCACGGAAAGAGTGGAGGCCTGGACACCTTAATGGGTTTTTCCGTTGTGCCTCATGATGACAGGGACAGACCTTGATGTAGCTCCTCATTCATCTCTGGCCTTTCAGAGACAGGTCGATGCCGAGCGGGCACAGCCCAGGCTTGATCTAGAAAGTAGGAAGCCAGGAGGAGAGAGAGGAGCAGGCAGACCAGCAAGGGAGGGAGGCGAGAAGGCAGAGGCAGCCCCCGGGGTGCTGGGGCACCCCGCGAATGGGCCCGGGGGGAAGGCCAGCTGTCATCTGGGGGGCTGGAGCATGGGGGACCTCGAGAAGTGGGTGAGGGCCAGTGGGGCGCGCCGTCCCTGCACAGAGGACAAGCAAGCGGGTCAGGTCATTATCTGCTCCCCCAGGATGGACAGCAAATGACACGGCCCACAGGCAAGAGGCTGTGTGGGACCAGGGAAGGAGAGGAATAAGTCTAGGACCCCGGGAACCAGGAACCCATAGGGCGCTTCGGAACAGGACCCCGGGGGGCGGTGCTCACTCTGGATTGCGGTGTGTGCCTGCCAGAATGTGGGCTCGGGAGCACGGTGGCTGGCAGCCCTCGTCCCACGGGTGTGTGCTTACCCTCAGTGCAGCAGGCGGCTGAGCACCCACGGAGGCTCCCCGGGTGCCCTGGCATCACACAGTCCTCCTGAATAACCAGTAGGGTTTGCTGCATAGTGAATAGACTTCACTCCTTTAAGAGCAAAATAACACTTAACTAGAATGTGGGCCACTCAGCCTGTGCTGAAAAGCATGCGATGTACTTCCGTTGTAAAGCCTGAAAATCATATACAACTGATGCTCTTTCCCGGAAGCTTCTCATCAAGCTTCTGTTTCTTGATGTTTCCCCGTGGCTGGTTCTGTTCAGTCTGATAGATCTGGGGTTGGGTGGGGGCTCGTTTTAGCTCGTCCTTTGAGGGATGCTTTTGGAGAGGATGCTGTGGTCGGAAGCCGGTGTCCATCTGCTCAGGGATCGTCCCTGTGGAAGTGGGTCCTGTGGTTGAGGGAAGGGCCGCTAGGGCGTCTAAGAGCTGCCCCTTTACTGTCCTATGTCTATGCGGTTTTATGATTCACTGTGTGTTTTTGTGTGTGTCATAGGTGTGTAAAAACATGTCAGTATGTTTCCATGTGCATTCACCCCTTCTTGGTTGAGTCTTTCTGTTCTTTATGAAGTCCCAAGCAATCTAGTCTCTGGGGGTTTCCGAAGGGGGCGCGAGGCCGGGGTGGGGACAGGGTGGCGTGCCCCAGTGGACACAAGCACATTGCCCCAGCCCATGGTGATGCCGTGACATCAGCGACCCTGGCGGGTCTGATGGTGTCTCCCTATCATCCTGAGCATGCTGAGCACGTCTGTAATTGCTTCCCTCCCTGGGCTAGGTTCTCGCGTTCTTCCCACGCCGCCCTACTCTGCGTCGTTTGGTTTTCCCATGTCTTTCTGACCTGTGGTCCAGCTCCTCCCTGAAGCCAGAGCTCATGTACCGAGTCCTCCCCTGTGTTCTGCCCTGACGAATGTGCCCGCTTTACTCCCTGGCTCTGTTTCCATTTCAAATGCTCAAACCTGGGCAGAGTGCACGAGCATCGGATTTCCTCGGTGGCAATACTCCTTGATCCCGGATCCCTGTTTCTGCAAAGTTAATGTGACAAAGTGAGCGGCTTTCACCAAATGCCTGCTGTGATGGTGAAGGCATGTTTTCTGGAATTCCTTGGCACCAGGTTGGAACACTAATGTGTTTTTTTTTTTTTTTTTTTTTTTTTGCTGGGTTCTGTGTGGGAGGCCTTCCGTGCTGCTCGGAGGCTTTTGCCCAGGGATGCTTCTGTGCATCGCCTGCCGCCCAGCATCCCTGGGCCGCATGCTCACCATCTGTGCTTCCACGACTTCTCATTCCCATGGAAGGATCAGCATCACGGGACTGCATTCAAAGAGCAGAGTTGGGGTACCTGGCTGACTCAGTCGGTGGAGTTTGAGATTCTTGATCTCGGGGTCATGAATTCAAGCCCCACCTTGGGCGTGGAGCCTACTTAAAACGAACAAAACAAAACAAAGCAAACAACAACAACAAAAAACCCAAAACCAAAACCAAAACTCAAAAGGCAGAGTTGATACTCAGCCAATAGGTAGCACGTTTTTCATATGAACAAAGTGTGACTCACGAAGGGACTTTTTTTCTCCCTGGGGTGAGATCAGGTTGTGACATCCTGTCCCGTTTTCTGTCCTCAGGGAGGAAGCTGGACAAGCTGTTTGCTCACGGGGGCGCCAGACGCATACTCTTCCTCGGCCGCATCTTGGTCAACCTCTCCTCCTGCGTGGTGCTGAACCGTTTCCAGGCGCTGGATTCTGTCACCAGCCTGGAGTCGAAAGCCCATGAGCTCATGCGGCAGAACAGCTTTTTGGCCAGTAAGTATTCTGTGAGAACATATGCTCCTGTCGGCACGGGCTCCGGCGGGTTTGCCATCTTGCATGTTTCTCCCCAAACGTGTGTGCCAGTGGCTCCAAAAGAAGAGATGTCCTTTCCAGATAAACTGAAACGAAGCAGAAGGCCTCACCTTGAGTTGGTGAGTTGTGGCTGTCCGCGTCTCAGATCCTGGGCCCCAGGCCATTCACAGCATCTGTTTTTACTAGTTTATGGTGTTGTTTTACCGTTAAATCTCACATGATAAAATTATATCTTTCCCGATTACAGTTATGCTCTGACTCCGCCATCACTTTGACTTTTATCATAGTATCTTGACATCCTGGGGGCGAGGGAAGGGGGGAGACAACAGCCAGTTCGACTTCATTCATTCATGCCCATTCGTTCAGGGTACACGTGATGCGTTCTCATGTCTTGAATGGACATCGCATTATTTTTTTTAAATAATGCTGAGGGCTGCCATGACACAGGACCACAGACCGTGTGGCTTCAATGACAGAAATCTATTTTCTCTTGGTTCTGGCCAGACGTCTGAGATCCAGGGTTCAGCAGTGCGGGCTCTTTCTGAGGCTGTGAGGGGTACGCGCTCCAGCCTCCCCTTGGCGTGTCGACGGCTGCCTTCTCCTGGGTCTCTTATGGTGTTTGCATGTATATCTTATGTGCATGTTGGGTCCACATTTCCCCTGTTTGAGGGCAGCAGTCCTGCTGGACGACAGCTTGCCCTAAGGACCTCCTTCTCCATTGACTACCTCTGTGAGGACACTGTCTCCAAGTGAGCTCACATTCTGTTCTGCTGGGGGTTAGGACTTGCCCATGTGAACCTCGGGAGTGTCCCGTTCTACCCCAACAGACATTGTGTATGAAATTCAGAGAATTCATGTGCCAGAACTGAGTCCCTGTGTTCACATTTTGAATGATCGTTATATGGAGCGAATGAATCACTGAACATTATATCAAAAATTAATGAGGTACTGTATGTTGGCTAATCAAATTTAAGTTAAAAAAAAAACAAAAACAAAAACGACCGATCGATAACCCCAAAGACACCAATTCCTTGTTGGAAGGTGAAATCTAGCTGACCCGCAGTACATCAGTATGACGTGACAACTCTATGCCCCGCCTTGCTCACCGCGGGTGGAGAGCGACCGTCTGTCGCCATACCGTTGACCACCTCCCTGTGCTGTCCCTTTCATCACCTGACCTCCTCCCTCCACGACCACAAGCCTCCGCACACCTCCCATGCCTCATTCTCGCGGATGCATCTGTAATCCCAGAAAAGGAAAGCCCGATTGTTTGAGCAGCCTGGGGTCATTTCTCGAGCCCTAGAAAAACGCAAAAGAAATCATTGCGGTAACAGATTTTTTGGTACAGATTGTTTTGTTGTAAGTAATTGATGACACGCAGTATGGGTTTATATACCAGTACCTGCCTGTGTAACCCCGAGAGTCCGTGCTGCCTTGCCGCTTCCCCAAGAGGGGGTTGGGCTGAGTCTCACGGTCGTCCAGCTTCCCTTGTCGCGCGCTGGCTCTCGGTGAGCCACCCTCAGGGTGCGATGACCTCTGTCTTCCCTTTTCTGCTGGCAGGTGTCATATTCAACACTTCCCTGGCCAGCAGGAGCCGGAGGGCCCTGTCTCTGCAGCTGCCACCCCACGTCACCTACACCATCCGGACCAGTGTCTTATACAGCATGAGGACGGATTTGGTGAAAAACCCTTCCTGGAAGTTTCATCCTCAGAGCCTGCCAGCCAAAGGGTTCAAGTACAACTACATCTTTGTCCCTTTGCAAGACATGATCGAAAGAGCCATCATCTTGGTGCAGACCGGGCAAGAGGCCGTGGAGCTGGCTGCACAGACGCAGGCCATCCCGTACCCGTGCCACACCAGGGACCTGTGAGTAGGCACCGCACAGCCACCCCCCTGCGCGCCCACTTTATAGCGAGATGCGCTTTGCGTTTGGATCGCTGCCTTGGGGATGTCTCGGATCTTCTCTGTAGTCGCTCCAGAGAGCATTTAAGGAAGTCCTTTCCCCTGTCTAACTGCTCACGGTTGACTTTCTACGCCCGGGCCATCCAGACACAGGAATAATGGTCGAGATATGGGGTCATGCGGAACTTTAAATTTGACGCCAGACATCCGTAGCTTTAAAGACCCTTCAGAACGAGTTTGAACGGTATTCACGGGGGTTTTGCGTGTCCGACTCCAGATGTCACCCATGTGAGCTGGGAAAACGCTTCCTCTTCAGTGCAGATCTTAAAAAGTCGGCCTACTTGCAGGGAGGAGGGCCGGGGACAGTGGCTTGGGGACGTGGGGGGCAGTCTGCAAACACGTAGGGGTTCGTTGGTGACCTGGCTGGTGATGTCCTTGCAGGAGAGGAGGGATGGGCAGTTACGGGCCAGAGCCGCTGGACCACAGCACCTGGAGGAAGAGGAGCGGGGGACAGGCCAGGCGGGGCTCGCCAAGTGGAGGGCAGGGTGTGCCCGACTGGGATGTGGACCCCTGGGTGCAGTCGGGTGGTCAGCGGCCTGACAGCCACGTGGCTGAGGCGGGTGCGCTCGGCCCTGAGGGATGCTGTTCCTCAAGCACCTTGTCCCGGGCCCGGACTGGAGGCCCTGGGATGCAGGGCTGGGGAGCACAGGAGGAAAGGGCCGCAGGGGAGGTCATCAGAGGGTCCACCTGGATCCCAGGTTAGTTATGAGAGCAGGCAGCAGACGCTCGTCCTTCAGTGGGACACCTGCTCTGCGGAAGCCAGGGGACCGGGGTCATGCTTTCCTGACAGGTGTCTCGACGTCTTATCTCCTCCCTGTCTGGGCGCATGCCTTCCACACGACAGCTCAGCCGTGCGTTTTCACGCAGCAAAACGTGGTGTCACGGGGACAACTTTCCCACTGTGGCCTGAGCACTGGTTGCCCCCCGCCTGATTGTGTCCCTCTTGGGGTATCAGAGCGTGGTGGACGGAACAGAGGGTCAGAAAGACAGAGACCAGGGTGTCATTTTAACCCAGGGATTGCCTCACTATGCGGATCATCGGTACGCCCCTTCACCTCCTTCTTTGTAAAATGAAAGCATTTCTTTCCTTTCAAAGTGACGATAGTTTTCGGCTTTGAACATTTTTGGCCACGGCTCTTCTGCTCCTAAATTATTTTTCTTGGTGGCAGTAGCACCAAGAGTGGAATTTGAGAAAAGGGCTTTTTCTGGCAAAGGGTCAGGCGCAAAACTTCACAGCAGCCCACGTGCTGGGACATTGTGGGGATGAATGACCTATTTCCAGGTACTCGGAGAAATTGGCTTTTTTATGATGCATTCTTTTCCGTTGAATCTCTGGAAGATGGCATTCTGAAAGCCTCTGTCTAGCTCCAGAGCGTGCTATTGATCTTCACCCTGGAAGGGGGGCCACGGGCGTGAGGGTAGGAGAGGCAGATTCCTTCTGGTCTGGTGCGCAAGGGAGGCTGGGGGTCACCTTGCCCCCCCCCACGCAGGCTGGCTCCCAGGAGGGGGTGATGGGGTGATGGGCAGAACGGAACAGCACATATTCCTGCGAACAGCTTCACGGCGAGTTGGAGGTGGCCCGCGTGGTCCGCTTGCCTTTCGTGCTGACCGTGGTGCTCGGCTAACGGGCTTTGGGGGAGGGGAGGGACTCGAAGATGTGCCTCTTCACCCCTTGACGATAAGTTCTTGTGACTGAGACCCGTCCAGGCCTCAGGCTGGAGTGAGCCGCGTGCCGTGGCGGGATTCCGGTGTCACGGGCTTCCTTTTTCTCTTTCTGTTAGTGAAGTGTAGCTGAAGTACAGGACGGTGATTTGGCAGTGCTGTACGTCACTCAGTGCTCCCCACGTTCTGTGTCACCACCGTCTGTCCCCGTCTGTCCCCGTCTACTGTTGCAGTATTTGGCACTCTGCTATGCGTTCCGTCTCCCCGACTTACTTAGTTTATAACTGGAAGTGTGTCCGTCTCGATCTGCATCACCTATTTCGCCCATCCCCCTCTGTTCTCCCCTCTGGCAACTGCCGGTTTGTTCTCTGTAGTGACAAATCTGTTTCTGTTTTTTTTCGTGTTAGTGTCGTCTGTTTGTTTTGGTTTTTTTAGATGCCACATATAAGCAAAACACGCGGTATTTGTCGTTGTCTGTCTGATCCTGGCCCACGGATTCACTTTCACTCGTTCCCTCCTTGGGATACCGCGGCACAATTTCTCAGAAGTCTTTGTTTTACTCCTTTGAAGGAGGTGAAGAAGTATTTTCCTTTCCTGAAAGAGGCAAGCCTTGGAGGCTCTCATTGCGATATATCCTTCTTTTATTTCTAGTTTCAAAAAGTGTCCGTATCTTAAGGGCTGGGTATACCTGCAGGAGGGTGAGACTCCGTGGAGATCCCATAAGATCCTGGTGCTTGGCCACCTGAGGGATGGTTCTGAAGCCTAGTGTCGACCGCAGTGCACACGCGTGTGAGACGTTTGGTGGCTCCCTACTACTTTTGGTATGAATTATATAGTCATTAACGGACTCATTTGTTCAACTATATTTATGTATTATTTGTCGGTCTTCAGACCCGGGTGAGTCAGTGAAGGCACAGGTGAAATCCTTGCTCTCGGGCCCGAGTTCAGGGAAGCAGAGTCTACACATACAAAAAAGAAGCAGCTTGAATTGAATACTGGGAGGAGTTAAGAGCCGGAGGTGTTGGATGAAGGCAGTGAGGAGCGCCCAGAGGAATTATTAATGTGGTTAAGGTCAGCTTTGCCGGGAAGGTGACATTCACTCTGTTAAACAAGAAAAATTCAACTGGGTAAATTTAAAGATCAAATGGGCTTTATTCAGGGATTCATGAATCAGCCATTAAGCATCGTCCCATTTGGCTATTAGGAAGGAGCTCCCAGAGCTGTAGAAAGGGAAAGGCTTTTTAAAGGCAAAAGAAGAATGTTTAAAGGAGAACACATTGTTTCAGGCTAGGCTGCCCCTCCCAAGGGAATGGAAGGGGTCTCTCTGTGGCTTGCTCTCCTGCTGACCAGATAATTCCAGGTTGACTGATTAAAGGTTATGTACATGCTCAGCGGTCTGGAACTTAGGCCGAGTATGACCTCTTGGTTTGCTGACATGGGGCTCAGCACAAGTGACTCTGTTTCGGGCCTGTTGTCTCTCTTTTTAAAAAAAATTATTTATTTATTTGAGAGAGAGAGAGGGAGGAGGGGCAGAGAGAGAGGGAGAGAGAAAATCCCAAGCAGACCTCCCTCCCTCCTCCCCCTCCCTCCTCCCCCTCCCTCCTCCCCCTCCCTCCCTCCTCCCCCTCCCTCCTCCCTCCCTCCCTCCTCCCCCTCCCTCCTCCCTCCCTCCCTCCCTCCTCTCCCTCCCTCCCTCCTTCCCTCTCACCCTCCTCCTTCACTTCCTCCCTCCATGTCTTTTTCATCTAAAATCAGCCAGCAGCCCCTGGAACTGATGTTTTGAGGGGCTGATGCTGGGAAACGGTCCCCTGGGACGGCAGACTTGGGTGTGAGCAGGATGCAGTGCAATTTAAGGTTCCTTTCAGCCCCGAGATTCCGGGGTGGTTATCACCGGACAATTTACGATGGGAGCTCCCTGCGGACTTGGTGAATACAAAGAATGTCAAATGTTAATTCATTGCTCCAGAGAGTAAGGCAACTTCATAAAAAGGTTTTCAGCAAAATGAAAACCGCAGCAATACTCTAGAATTGTTTTACACACAAAAAGAAGGTTTCCTTGAAATCAGCCTACTCTCTCCTGGTCGGGGGGCTATTAGGCTCCAGCAGACTCCCCGCTGAGCAGGGAGCCGGACCCAGGGTTCCATCCCAGGACCCTGAGATCATGACCTGAGCCAAAGGCATATGTTCACCCGTCTGAGCTACCCAGGCGCCCCAGAAATGCAGCTTTATATCCTTTCTCGTGACCCTCATAGTCCGCATGGACTCACCTCCCTGCCGGCCAGAGAGGTGTTTTGTTAAAACCCCAGGTCATGGTTTATCCAATTTCCCCGACTCTTTCCTGTCACCGGCAGCCACAATCATGCTTCTCCGAAAACTGTCGCACATTTTCCCACACACCTCGTTCAGCCTTTGAGAACCTGGTAAGAGAAACACAGCCGAAGAAATCGAGGCTGGGATGGGTCACGTTATTCCCCCCCCCGCAAGGTGTCCTGACTTCTGAATGCCCTTCACGCCCCCAGGGAACTAATAATTGCCACTTAATGTTTGCAAAACTTTTGTGTGGGAGCAGGCGTACCCCCTTGGTCACTCAGCTGCCACTTCACTCCGTCCTCTGTGAACGTCTGACTTACATGTTCTTCCGTTTTCCTCAGAGCTCTGGGTTCAGCTGGAGTGTGCAGGTGTCCCGAGGGCTGGGTCTGTTTAGTGCCTGGGGACAACGAAGCTAATTGTCTCCTAATCAAGGGAGGGGTTCAGTGCCAGGAGGAGTGGTGCCAGCCAGATTCCCCAACGTCCTCGTGTAGAAACGGGGTGTGTTTCTTCCTCTGGGGAGGGGGAGGGACTGTAGGTTGAATCAATCACCAATGACCAATGACTTAGTACAGCCTGCCCATGTCCTGAAGCCTCCATAAGATCCCAAAGGGACAGGGGCCCGAGAGTTCCCAGGTTGGTGAGCAGGCGGAGATGTGGGGACCATGGGCCCTGGGTGGGGGGCATGGGAGCCCCACGTCCCCTCCCCAGGCCCCGCCCCAGACAGGTCTTCTGTCTGTTCCTGAGTTAACCCTCTTATAACAAACTGGTGATCTAGGGAGTAAACCGTCTCCCTGAGTTCTGTGAGCAGCTCCAGCGGCCTCGTCAAACCCAGGCAGGGGCCCTGGGAACCTATGATTTATCACGTTAAAAAACAAAATTCAACAGAGTACATTGGAAGATCCAGTTGGCTCTATGAAGTGATTCTCGATCAGGCAGCATCCCGTGTGGCAAGGAGAGGGGAGGTCTGAGGGTGCACAAAATGGAAGGTTTTTCTAGGAAGAAAAGTGGGGCCAGCAGTTATTAGCAAAGAAAAGAAAGGATTGTTTCAGGCAAGGTCGCCTTCCCTTCGGGGAAGCACTGGGGGTCTTATTAGGTGGATCACCTTATCGTCCTCTGGGAGGAGAGGGCCTTTGTGACAGATTACCTCAATGGTGTAGATTAGAACATCCTGGATTGATGGATTTAAAATCCCACTCCGGGAGAAATTGAAATTACGGTGAAGTCTTGGTTTGCTGTCCCTGGAGGCAAGTGACTCCGCCTGGGGTCTGGGGCTTTCTTTTTAACCACAGGTCATCAGTCACTGGTGATAATCTGGATTTGGGAAGGGCATCAGGAGTGTGTGTGTGTGGGATCTCGCGGGATGAGGCCCTAAATGGGGGACATGATGCTACCTTCAGGTCGTGAGTGGTGGGATTGAGTTGCGTTGTAGGACACCAGCTAACATCTGAGAATTGCTTGGTGGTGGGGGAACCCCTGCCCTCCAAGCTGGGGTTGGGAGCTCAGACCCTTTAATAGGGGAGCTTGATGAAGAGGGTTTTTGTACTCAGAGTCTGAGTTAACAGTTCCAAAAGTCTGTTTCTTTGGCATGTTGGGTCCTGGCAGCCAGTCCGACCTTCCAGTGTTGTGATGGATGGCCTTCAGCATTTGAGACCCCCTCAGAATCTCAGACATGGAATCGTGAGGTGCTGACATGAAAAGTTGCATTTGGGGGGGCCTGTGGGGGCTCAGTCGGTTGAGCGTCTGCCTTCGGCTCAGGTCAAGATCTCAGGGTCCCGGGATCGAGCCCTGCGTTGGGCTCCCTGCTCAGCGGGGAGTCTGCTTCTCCCTTTTCCTCTGCCCCTGCTCATGCTCTCTCTGGCTCACTCTCTCTCAAATGAATAAATAAAATCTTAAAAAAAAAAAAAAAAAGAAAGGTTGCATCTGGAGTCCAGGTCCACCTCTTGCTGGTCACAGACCTGGGGCCAGTGACTTGTCACTGATGCTGGTCGGGATCCTCACAGTGATGGGGGTGCTATTGCCGGCCTGCCCGCCTCACCTGCTTGTGGGGCTCAGCACTGGTGTGCTCGTGAAAACCAGACCTGGAAAGGGGACAAGACTGGCCTGTGAGCAGCCCACACCCTTCTGGGCAGCACTCACTGCTGGGATGTTCTTCTGGGTCCCATGGTCAGAGCCAAGGTTGGGATCGCTGGTTTCCATGGTGCTGTGTTCAGAGAGGTGTGCGGGCATGTGGGGCACCTCCCTTCCCCCTGACATTCCCAAGAGTTAGCAAACTTGGAATAAGAAAGTGAAGACTGGACGTCAAATGCCCTGTCACCCACAGACACCCTTGTGCATCCCTCTGGTGCAGGCTGCGTGGGAGGACACAGCATAAATATACACCCGAGAGGTCCCCCTCCCCGGCACCCCCTCCCCTCCCAGGCACCAGTCACAGGGGCCAAAGCTATTGGGGGAAGGCAGGGGAGCATTGAGCAGGCAGGTATGGGACCTCAGCCTGCTGGCCTGGGTCTCCTGGAGGGAACAGAGAAGGAAGGGGAGGGTAAGGAGGTGGTGGTCCTTCCACCCAGCAGCTGCCTCGTGGGGTTCTGGGTTGGCATCCCACTGCGATGTGGTCTGGGGGTGCTGGAGGAAGTCAGGGCAGCAGTGCGCTGAAGCTGGGCTGATGGGGAAAGACCAGAGCGTATTTCTCTGTGGTTCGTCCCTCCTGTGTGACTTCCATGCAAGCGCTCATCACTTGTCCGCCTTTGAACTCCCTGGATGGTGCTAATAGAGGCTGGCCACAGAGAAAACACTTTTAGCGAGGGGTCGTTAGAATGTAAATCGAGCATTTGCCATCTTCAGAAAAAGCGCTGGTGACAATTAATGTTTATGAAGACCAGAATGTCCTTTTAAAGAGGCTTATATAAATAAGAGCATTTGATTTCCTGTTGGCAGACTTTTTTTTTTTTAAAGATTTTATTTATTTATTTGTCAGAGAGAGGGAGAGAGATTGAGCACGGGCAGGGGGAGCGGCAGGCAGAGGGAGAAGCAGACTCCCCACTGAGCAGGGAGCCCGATGCGGGACTCGATCCCAGGACCCTGGGATCATGACCTGAGCCGAAGGCAGACGCTTAACCGACTGAGCCACCCGGGCGTCCCATGTTTGCAGACTTTTATTGATGGTGCTTTTGTTTGGGTTCCAGAGTAGGGATGAATACATGGAAGAATCTGGAACACACTCGTTTGCTTTATTCTGTCTGGACAGTAAGGAGCAGATGGACATCCTATTCTGACCTCCCTGACTTTAATATGTTTCTTTTTTTATCGTGGGTTTTATAAGCAAATGATTATCTATCAAGAGTTGAGACAATAGAGGGGAACAAATCCTACTTCATGCCCTCTTCTTACACATCGGTGGTATTTCGTTTTGTTTTGGAGCTGTTCCTCCACGCGGTGTCATGGTGATGCGTCTTTTACATGCTTGACATCGTGAATCTTGCTAAGAGTCAAAGTGTTTGTGCTGGTTCATCTTTGGAAAAGAGTGTGTCCGGCACTTGCCACACGTGTCAGGCACAGTGGTTGCCCGGCGTTCGCGGCCAGGAGAAAAAAATGTTCTCCTTGCCTGAGAGAGGCTTGTAGCCTGGGGGACAGGAGGACCACGGGAAGGCCAATAGCAGTGTCCCCTCCTTTGTGGAGGTCCTGGGGAGAGTGCCACAGGGCCTCATGGAACTATATTTGGACTTTATCCGTTTTCTCTGCATACTTGCAATATGAGTGTCGATGGTCTTCTTTTCCCAAGAGCTGTTTGCGTAAAGCTTCTTTTAATTTCCAAGTGGAAAGTCTCAGGAATTTCCAAAGTTACTCAGTGTACTTATAGTAAGAAAAAAAAAATAAATTGAAAACTACTCCAGGAGAGCATTTTTTTCAGTCAGATTGACAAACACTCACAACTGCCTCATACGCTAACTGCCAACTCCTGTGGATGCATCCTAATTTTTACATTGCCCTCAGAAAACGTCTTTATCACAACCATGTTTTGAATTAATAGCGTTTCTCTCTGTCAACCAATATATAATCTACTCTTGTGAATGATTTATGGGAACTTGGAAAGAATTTTTAATTTCCTGTCTTGGGAGTATAGAATTGGATCTATATTCCTTTTGTTATTTAGGAATTCTCTTTCCTTAAAGTGCAAACTTTCCTTTGTCCTAGACTAAGGCAGATAAATCATGGTCCCCCTGCTACTTGATTGTCCCTCTCCCTTCTCCTGTGCTGTTGGCCTTTGAATGCCGTGCACAGATCTTCTGAGCCCCGTGTGTACACGTAAGTCTACCTTGTATGAAAGTAACTTGATGATCGCTGCTTTTTTTCCTTCCTTTCTCCCTCCCGTTTTCTCTCTCTCTCTCCCCCTACATCTCTGTATTCCCATTTGCTTGATGTACCTTTGCCCTTAAACTTTTCTGAAATGTTTTGTTTCAGGTGAGTCCCTTGTATGTCTCATATACCTTCTTATTGAGGCAAGGTTAGGTGTATAATGGCATGAATTGAAGTTTCGTGTATATAGGTTCTTAGTTAAGTATTTTTCTATACTTATGATTTTGCTTTTAAACTCATATTTAAGGGCACCTGGGTGGCTCAGTCCATTTAGGTGTCTGCATTTGGCTCAGGTCATGATCTCGGGGTCCTGGGATCGAGTCCTGAATCAGGCTCCCTGCTGAGCCGAGGGCCTGCTTCTCCCTCTCCTTCTGCCCCTCCCCCACTTATTCTCTCTCTCTCTCTCTCTCAAATAAAGAAATAAAATCTTTAAAAAACCCCATATTTAACAATGCTTTATTGTTATGCTGGTGATTATCTTATAATTGCAACTTCATATAAATAATTTCAACCCTTTATATTTGTTTTTACCATGCAAAAAAACCCAAAGTAATTTCTCTTCTTCCATCATTAAATTTTCTTCTCCATCATGCAGTTTTGGTTGATATTATCTCAATGTCTTCTCTTGTACCATGAAAGATGCCTATGCTTATAGTCTACGTTTGTGAATGTTGAACAAATAGCCTCTTATTTTGACATTCGCCAACTTATTCTTTCTATCTGATTTATTTCCCCTAACCTTTCAATTTTTGTTTGTTGTATCATTTCTACATTTCAGGGAACATAACATTTCCAGTCTGTCTTGTCATCTGATCTTCCATTTTTGTTTTAGTCTTACTTTTCCTGGAACACAGGTTCCTTGCTTATCATTTTCTTACACTGTAATTTACCGGTCATCCTTGGGTGGGCTAAAATTTGTCTTCTAGTAATTTCCTTAAGGTGATTGTATGAGATAATACAACCTGAGTTCTTATGTGCTTAAAACTCTTTGCAGCATTTATATGTGAGAAGATGGATATGGATGCATATGGATGGATATGAAATCCTTGACTCAGTATTTCCTCAAGTATCTTGTAGAAATGACTCCATTATCTTTGGCCTTAAATGTGATTATGGAGCAATCTGAGGCCACTTGGATATTTTCCCGCTTTTATTTGACCTGGTAATTTTGGAAGGTTGCTAGTGACTTGAAAATTCAATAAATTTAACGGGATACATTTCATTGTTGACCATTCTAGAATAATTGTCCATGGCAGAAGGTAAGACCTTTCAATGTGTAGATTCCAGTTTTCTTGCATGGAAACTTTTGATGGGTTCCAGCATTACCAATTTATTATCTTCCAGCTTGGTTTTTCTGGTTTTTCTTCTTTGGGACTTGGTTCTTCTTCTTCAGGGACTTCAATTGCATGGATTTCTTTTCCCTGCATTTCTTATCCATAAAATTTCCTCAATTAAAAAAAAATACCTTTTTCTTTATTTCTGTTTCTTTTAGTTGTGTTTCTTATGTCAATTTTTAATGTCCCGTGCCACTTTTTGTGCAATATCAGTTTGACTTGCGCTTCTTCTAATTATATCTTCATTTGTCTGATGGCTACTCTTTCCCTTCTATTTCTTTCTAGGTTCTCCCAGTTCACATTTCCTATCTTCTTGCTCAAGCCATGTATTCCAACTTCTCATCCCATGCAGTTTCTCCCAGGTGGCCTCATTCAGCCATGTACGTGCAGGGCTTCTGGATGTTCTCTGCGATCTGGGGTAGTGGCTGCAGGAACTCCAGAGTTGGGTTCATTCACGTGCAAGCCTGTCATGACTTTCTCCTTTATGAAGGTGCGGCTGGGGGGAGTGGTCCCTAGGACACGCACATCATGGCCCCAGACACACATAGAATCCCGACCCAACGTGACTTCCAGGCAGTAACTCAGATGGAATCTTAACATAATATTTGTGTGGGATACTTATTGGCTCTTCTGTCAGGCTCCAGTTGCTGGAAGAACAGAGTTTAATAGCCATCAATGCCAGTGCCCTTTTTATTGTTTTTTAAAGATTTTATTTATTTGAGAGAGAGCGTGCGAGAGCACAAGCCGGGGCTGGGGCGGGGAAGGGAGAGGGAAAAGCAGGCTCCCTGCTGAGCAGGGACACTGACACGGAGCTTGATCCCAGGACCCTGATTATGACCTGAGCCGATGGCAGATGCTTCACCGACTGAGCCACCCAGGCTCCCAGTTCCAGTGCTTTTAAGTAAAAAAGACATTGTTCGTGAACGCATAGACAAACTCTTTTCAAACCCTTCCCATCCCCCAGATAAGCTCTGTATTAGACGTTTTTAACTTTATAAGTGATCCAAGAGTCATTTTTTGCTGTAAATTGGGTTAGTCTGGGAGAAGAGATGTTGCTTGTGAGATGTGCAGGTTTATATAGGATTTGACACTTTCCCTTCATAGCCTTCTACTTGCCCTGGACACTATAAAAAACAAGGACCAAAAAGCCTCAGAAAAATCACAACGCTGAGTAGCATATGAGTTAACTACCTAGCGTCTCTGGATAGCATTGGCGTTAACAGATATTGAGCTTTAAAACGCGATTCACCAAGTTGATGGCTCATTATTACCATCTCAGGCTGAAAAATGAACAAAAACAAAGACGTTAACCCACCCTCCCCCTCTTTTTTTACTCATTCGCAGTTTCCTTAACAGGTAGTTGGTTTCTAATATGTGGATGGCCTTTGCCAAGCAGAGGAGGTACAGAGGGAGGCCTTACCATCCAGTGGGAAGGGCAGATGGTCCGCACTGCGGTTAACACTCTGAAGGGGAGGTCTGGGGGCTGTTGCAACAGGGGCGCAGCGAGATGGTTCTGTCTCCAGGTCGGCATCTTTGCCTTGTCTTTTCTACACTGCTGCACATCTGCTTTGGCCTTCCCACTCCTTCTTCATGGGCTTTGCCACCTTCACTTCTCTGTCTACACCGCATTCAGTGGTCGTTTTAAAAACCGTACACTTGATAGGTCCCCTCCCCATTTCCCTCTCCCCCTTCCAAAGCCCTTTTGCGGAATTCCCTTGTTCTTTGAGTAAATCCACTGTCGCCCAGACGTAGAAAATCCTTGCAGGATCTGACCCAGCTGACGCGTGACCCCATCTGCTAACCCATGCAGTCCTTGGCCACTCCAGAGCCGTGCCGCCGTGCTCCCACCTCCAGGCCTTGCACTTGCTGCCCCTCGGCCTGGAGCCATCTCCCTCCAGATCCCTGCGAGTCCTGCGGGACTCATTTCCTTACTTCATCTGCTCTCCGCTCTGATGCTTCTTCTACAGACAAATTGCCCAGCTACCCTGTTTGAGATAAGCATCCCTTCCCACTGGGGCTGAAGCTGTTCTTCCACGTGCTTGACACCACACTGCGTATCTCCTTGTCCTGGCTTGTGTCAGGTGCTTCCCTTCCCCCCCGCCGCCCCCCGAATGCAGGATCCCTTCACGACAGGACCTTTCTCTCTTCGGTTCAATCATGGGCCACCTGCCCAGTCAAATGGCTTGCCCCTCCGGGCACCCTCTGTGATGAATTAAACCACCCCATGGCTCAGGGAGCCTCCCTCCCTCTCTTTCTTTCTTAGATTTTATTTATTTATGGGAGACAGCGCGCGCGCACGGGAACAGGGGAGCGGCGAGGGGCAGAGGGAGAGGGACAAGCAGACTCCTTGATGGAGCCCGACGCGGGGCTCGATCTCACGTCCCTGAGATCATGACCTCAGCCAAAACCAAGAGTCAGACGCTTAACTGACTGAGCCACCCAGGTGCGCCGCAACAGGGAGACTTTCAACGGGCACTTTTCAGGCATCTTGTAAGGCAATAATCTGTGGTCAACTGAGATCATGCATTGAAGATACACAGTGGTCCCAACTAAGTGGGGGAGGTTGTAGGCATGAATGAATGGCCTGTGTCCTTCTCGCCACCTGCTCTGCCTAGGAAGGTGTCCGCAGTGATTGGGGGTGGGGGACAGTGGCCGCTCAAGGGACCTCCAGCCAGAGCGTCTCCCTCGTGAGTTCGCGTGCCTACTAAATCAGGACACCGGCCAGCCATCCCGTTGAAATGGACGAATGAGATGTTGTTCCTTAAAAGGGTTTGTCACTTGTAAGGACAACGTGAAAACGCGTGCACGCGTGAGCCGGAATCTGAGTAGAACCACTCTCCTTGCCCTTGGGTGTTGACGGGAATATTTCCTTGCAGATTTCTGAACAATGTCGGCTTCTTTTTCCCTCTGATAATGATGCTGACGTGGATGGTGTCTGTGGCCGCCATGGTCCGAAAGCTGGTTTACGAGCGAGAGATCCAGATAGAAGAGGTAATCAGCTGAGTGCTTGCCTGGGGGACCAACAGGGGCCGCGGGGGCCTTTGGAGCCGAATTCTGTCCCATAACACCCCCGGACTCAGTTTTGCCTGTTCTCCTCTCTGCCGGGGTTCCCGTGCACAGCCGGGAGGGGGCCCCGGGGGGAAAGCATTTCACGTTGAAGCCTGACGCCCTGCCAGGTTAACAGGTGTTTCCTGTGGGGATGGAAGGAAGCCCAAGGTCTGGCATGCCAGGTTCAAAGACGGGGGCCAGCATTGCCCATCAGCAATTCTTCTACAACCTGAAAAGACCTAAGGGCGGACTTCCCACCTTGATTTATGGTTAGATGGCTTCACGGCCGCCTTGCTGTTTTTGCTTTAATATCGTTAAAACCGGATACTATCAAAACTGCTGTTAAGAGTGAAAGTTCCTGAAAGTACCCGGTGAAGGCTGGCCTCCGTGGAGGATGGGTGCACGTTACCCCCTTGCCTCCTATTAACTGAGGTGAAGGAGCGGCGAGGTCAAGTGCCGTGTTCACCTTTAGTTCTGACTGGGACTTGCACTGCTGTTTCCCACGTCATTCACCTATTTAGAACGGATGTTTTCCTGCATTTCTGTGTTTCCTCCCCATCCAGCGGGGCCCCTGGACGTGGGGACTGGGGACCGGGGGCCGGTCATGCTGAATTGGTCTCCTTTTACCAGTGACCAGCCCCACCCTCCAAGATACCCCGATGTTATAGACAGAAGACAGGAGGTTTAACGGATGCATTAATTTTGTTGTTATTACTTTAAGCTGAGTGGTTTTGCAAAATGCATTCTAACACTCACACGAGAGACGCCCAACTCGAACAGCTTAAGGCCCAGTATCTCCCCCTCCCTTTGTTTTCCTGTTTGTCCTCATTAAACCAAACCAACACAACCAAAATGATGGAAGATTAAAAAAGAAGGAAAACAACTAAAAACACCAAAATGTAAAAAGGAGGAAAGAAACAAAACCAGCAAAGTCCAAATGGATAAGGGAGCACCTGGGAGCTGGGGTCTGCCCCGGCCCTTCCGCTGTGTGGGCTCACGGCTGTGACCTCCCCAGGGGAGCGTTCGCTAGAACGGATGCTGGGCTCTGGGGTCTGTGCGGGGCTGATTTCCACGCTGGCCCCAACATGGAAGTTTCGAGTGCCACCTCTCTCCCATGATCTGATCTGTTCTTTCTCAAGGATCCGGGTGATAACTCTGCATTTCGTTCTTTTGACAGTACATGAGGATGATGGGAGTGCACCCCACCATTTTCTTCCTGGCCTGGTTCCTGGAGAACATGGCCATGTTGGCCTTAAGCAGCGCCGCCCTGGCCGTCATTCTCAAAGTGAGCGGCATCTTCGCGCACAGCAATGCCTGTATCATTTTCCTGTTTCTCCTGGATTTTGGGGTGTCGGTCATCATGATGAGTTACTTCTTGAGTGTGTTTTTCAGTCAAGCGAACACAGCCGCCCTCTGTACCAGCCTGGTGTATATGATCAACTTTCTGCCCTATATCGTGCTGTTGGTTCTCCATAACCAACTGAGTGTTGTCGTTCAGACGCTTCTGGTAAGTGGGGTGTCTTTTCTTTCTTTTTTCAAACTGCTGTATCTACCCAACCAATCAGTCATGACATCCATCCATCGGTCTGTCATTTTCAGATCTAGGTGGGCTTCCTGATACCAGCCTCTCTTTATTCGGCTCCCAGAGGCAGACCTTGCAGCTGCCATTGATTGGCATTGCAGTGATTTTGCTAGAAGGCAGCCTGTGAAGAATTGGCGCTTTTCACGTAATGGGGACTCTCCTCTGGAGACTTTTTGGAAATCGGTCGCACCCCAAAGGCAGCGTAGGACCTCCGTGTCTCTTTGTTTCCTGAATGGAAAGAGATAGCTTTCCAAAGCTATTCTAGCAGTAAAAATTAAGCATTTTTCTTGAAGCATCAGGAATGACCTCACATTAAGTGGAAAGATCCCTCCGTTAGCGATGTCGGAATCATTCATCCGTTTAAAGTGCACCTCCCGAAAAAGTACAAGAATTCTGTTAGGTGTGCGATGTGAAATACATAAAAGAGGCACACTCATTCCTTCTTGGATGAGAAGTGCCTGGCGGGCGCAGGGAACTCTGTCCACAGGGAAGGGACGAGTGCGTGGCTGAGGACGGTCCACTCCAGAGAGCCAGCCCCAGATCTCTCTTCCCCACCCCCCCACAGGTCAGGCCAGGTTCCCCAACTGCAGTGTGTTGGGAGGTGTGACTGGAGCCACCAAGGGAGAATTTGGAAGGTGTCAAGGAGGGGTAGAATCTCAGGGCTCCTCCGGGGCACTTGAAGGCCCTCAGAGGTTACCTGTCCCTGAACAGCGTCATGACGGCTGATGGACCCTTGCCTGTTGGGACGGTGTCACTTTCTCTGCTCACTTGGAGCCTCAGGGTAGAATTCCTCTGTGAAGGCCACGTTATTTTTCTCCAGCATCCATAAAGCTCCATGGTTCCTACTGGCCATGGACACACAGCACGATGAAGAAATGCCACCTTGAATCAGGATTTTAATCCATTGATAGGTGCTCACCAGTTCCAGCTAGCTGATGTCACACCTGCAATAATTCGGAACCAATAATTTTGGGTTAGTGTTCATTAGCTGTTTCCAGAATCATTAAAACTCCTGGGATCCCTTACCTCCCTTCCACGCCCCCATACTCCTTCCAGGTAGGAAAAGAGCCCACTGACCACCTGGCCTGGAATTTCAATTACTGTCATGTGTGTTTTTACTTCAGTCCCTCTGTTTAAATGTTCCAGCATACACCGTTGGATTTCCTTTGTGCATGTTCAAATGTTTCTTTGCCAAAAAAAGAAAAAAGAAAAAAGAAAAAATCTAACTCTGGTACACGATCTTTTTAAGTGTAAAATACATGTTCAGTGGGCTTTTTTGTGGACGTAGGACCTGTCCAGTGGAAATAAAGCAGCATTTCCCTCCAGTGGGCTCTCTCCCTAGTGCAGCATTGTGTGGATGTTCCCTCAGTCTGCCCGCAGCATGCTCCAGGGCATTCACTTAATAATAAAAAACAAGAAATCGCTCCGTTCTGTTCTCCACTGTTTTGAGTTACGCATTTCTGTATGTGGTGCATTGGGTCTATGGCATTTCAAGCATTGCAGTAAAGAGAAAGAATTCTTCTCCACATTAAAAACTAGCTTGTTATCAGGCTTTTCAGAGTGGGCTGACGTTCCGCTCCGTCTTCTGGGTTCAGATATTGAAATCACCGCCCGGAGCGATGCTTTGGCGTCGCTCGGTGGGAACACCCTGTGACTTCTCTGTTTGGATTTAGTGCCGTGGGTTTTCTGGGCTCTCCATCAAGCACTAACGTGCTATTTCTCTCTCCATCCCCCATGGGCAGTGCCTGCTCTCCACCACCGCCTTTGGACAAGGAGTGTTTTTCATCACCTTCCTGGAAGGGCAAGAAACAGGTAAGGAAGGGGAGGCTTTTGTAAAACGAGACCCAGTGATTCAGGTTTTTAGGCATTTCCAGTTGGTCCTGTTGCAAGCGCTGGAGGAGAAGGTCTTTATTACCAGTGGAACGTTTGGATTGAGACGCTGGCGTTTGCCTCAGCTGATGTGAATACCCCCCACGACCCAGTTGCCCTGGATAGATGCATTTTGGTGAGGCAACAAATCGAGATAGAAGTAAATCAACACTAACACACACACACACACACATACACACACACACACACAAAATCTTACATGTTAGATATTCAAATGTGGTTAAAGCCACTCCACCTGATTTCCTTGAAATCCACGTGAGATTAAGCAGGTTCCCAATTCATTTGAGGAATTGTGATCCGCGGGGATGACCTGCCTTTTGTCTCGGCTGCGTTCACCTTTGCTTTGAGGTTCTAGAACGCACGAACTCACTCACCTGAATCTGCCCTGAGCGAGGGTGCGCGGTTCTGACTCTGACCTTTTTCTTCCTTCCAGGGGTTCAGTGGAGTAACATGTACCAGCCTCCGGAACAAATGGGCATGACATTTGGCTGGGTTTGCTGGATGATTCTCTTTGATTCAGGCCTTTATTTTTTATGTGGATGGTACTTGAGCAACTTGATTCCTGGTAAGAATTCTGCACGGTAAGAGATGCCCCAAATAAGCTAAAAACACAGTTTAAAGCAATATACATGAATATTAGAAGAATAAGTAATTATTCTAAATTTAAATGAGACCTCAGAGAGGGCGTTCGTAGGATGTGTTTTAGAGGGAGGTGTGAATGTTTGGTGAAGGTGAAGAAGAGATGGGCTGCCTGAGTCCTGAATGAAATGGTAAAGGCCACCCGAGGATAGAACGGAAGTGCCTCCATCCTGACGGACCCCGCAACCCCCCCCGCAACCCGGCCACCAGGCGGCTTCCCAAGTAGGTTTCTGTCAAAGAACAGGGAAGACCTAGGGTCACGGTTCTCAGGATCAGGGATGTGGTGAGTGAGGGCAGGAGAGCCTGGGGGCACGTGCTTCCTTGGCCCCACGGGGACCAGGTCGGGCAGGAGTCGGAGGCGGTGTGGAGCAGGAGTGGAGAGATCTTTCTCTCTGCCGGGTCAGCTGGGGACAGAACCTGGAGGAAAACCAGGCTGAGAATGAGGGGCTGTGCAGGGGGCTGGGGTCAGGTGTCACCTCCAAACCCGGAGTGTCAGCGGTGTCAAGTGTGGGATTTCTCCCATGGTGTGGCAGGTGCGTCCTGGAGGCCATGGGAAGCTGGGCCACCAACAGTAATGGTTTTCCCTGCTGGGTTCGTGGGGAAGGAGGTACGCGTACCACACGCTTGGCTCAGGCCGAAAAGAGCAGAAACAGCTTTTAAAGTTTCTTTATCTTATATTTTTAGCAGTAATGTTTTGATGATATTCTATGCCCTTACTGAAATGACTTGTGATTCTGTCTCTGTATTTTCCAAAGCACCTGGATATTTCAAGTGGCATCTAACCTTTAAAGTTAAGGACTGAGAGAGAGAGAGAGAGAGAGAAAGAGGGAGAGAGAGAGACTTAGAGAGAGAGATGTTCTAATCATACACACATTGACTATGAAAGGATACAAAGACAATCCGTCCATTCTGTTTTCAGACTTGGAACGCTCATGTGTCATTGAGGGATGAGTAAAAATCCAAATGAAAGGTGCCATTGACAAGATTATCTCACAGAAAATCAGGAACACACGGCCTTTAAGAATTAGAGAGCGCGCATAAACCTGCAATGTGTTTTATTTTGGAATTTTGGATTGCATGGTCTGGGGACTTTGAATAAAATTAAAGAAAAACTGGATTCTAGGAAATAAGAAGTTAAAAAAAAGTTAACTGAGGAATACCAAGGTGAAATAAAATCGAATGAGAAGCACTGGATATTAAAAGGCAGCTAGCCGGCATGAGGGAGGGATGTTAGAAATTACGCACGTGATGTCGATGTTAAAATGTTTGAGGAAGGGGGTCACGAGCAAAGGCATAGGGTGCTAAGTCACGGCCGGGGACGGGAGGGTGGCGGGTGTCCCCGGAATTGGGAGAGATGCAGACAGGTGGCTGCAAGGAGACAAACAGACGGGCCTCGCAGACTGATGCTCTCCCTGGTGAGGAGACACACAGACCGAGTGAAACAGAAGAGAAATGGAACAGTCATTAACCAAGGAGAGGAAAAACCGAGCTTTGCACAGTCAGGGCTCACCGCACTGAACACAACATTAAGGGACAGAGACCTACAGCTACATAAATAATGGTGATGTGTCCACAGACAAGCATAAACCCCAGCAAAGACAGGTTACCCTTGGCGGTGCAGAGATCCGCAGGAAATTTGGGCAGGAATCCAGAAGGAGCTGAGTTCTCCCCTCCTCCTTCAGGACAGGAGGCACGGTGGGAACGTTGTCCTATCTTAAAGTAAGGCATTTCCAGCGAGCGAAGCCCCGGTCCTGCTCACGTCTGCAGGTGCAGCCTGCTCCAGGACAGAGACAGAGGGGGAGATGGAGACAGAGATCCTGGGAAGGAGGGTTGATCGGCAGCTTTTGCAAGCGCGGCTGAGTCAGAACTGAAGCGGGGCAGCGGCTGAAGCTGTCAGGGGAAGCAGGTGGAGAAGGGCTTTGGGTTTGATGATGATGATGATGATGGTGGTGGGAGCCCGGGAGGCTCTCTCATGGTTGCAGTGTCTTCTCAGGGCCATCAGGGGCCGGGGCAGGTGAGGTGGGGAGGAGATCGGGGGACCGGAGAGGGAGGAGCATGTCTCAGCTGGGGCGCCCCGTGCCACGCTCAGCGTCCCCTGCAGGTGCTTGTCATGGGCGGGAATTAGATGTTGAGGTGAAGGCTCCAGCCGCTGGGGAAGGAAGCAAAACACAGCAAGACAGAGATGTCAAAACCAGGAGACAGACCAGCGTTGTTGGCAGGTCATATGCAAGAATCAGATGAAGAAAGGCAGGACCAATCGGATGACTGATCTCAAACGCACAGACGGGAAAACCACCAGCTTTGCTGTGTGTCAGCAATAAATGCGACACGGTAACATTCTCAAGAGCAGTAAAATATCTCGGTGTGAATCCAATGTAGAAGAGAGTATGTATCAAATAAGAGAGTAAAAAAATTTGGCAATGGGGCACCTGGGGGGCTCAGTCAGTTAAGCAGCTGACTCTTGATTTTGGCTCAGGTCAGGATCTCAGGGTCATGAGATCAAGTTCCACGTTGGGCTCCTCACTGGGCGTAGAGCCTGCTTAAGATTCTCTCTCTCCCCCTCCCCACTCCCCACGCTCCCTCTAAAAAAAAAATGGTGAACATAAATTAGATTTGAATAAATACAAAGAGATGCCATGTTCCTTAATGTGGATATTTACCATTTTAAGTGTGTTGATTTTCTCCACATTAATTTATACCATTTCGTATGAAGCGTTGTGTTAACATAACAAAACCCACATAAATCGTTTAAATAAAAAATACTAAAAAGGGAATTTGGTTTTGATTCATGAAATGTTTCTAAAGGGCAGCTAGAAATGTAAATTAATGACAGTGGTCAAAAACTGTTGAAAATAATGAAGGGGACTGGTGGCTGATGACCACACAGAACCTCACCGTAAATTGTCAAGGATTAAAGTGGCAGAGTGCTCATGTAATAATAGTAGAACCCTGGAAAAACTAGAAAGTTTGGGAGCCAAACCACTGTAATAATTTCATTTGTGTTAAATGTCGCACTTTTAATCAATGAGAAAGGTTAAAAATTCATGAATTTATCAGAGATAAATATTACTAAAAATAATGAGGAAATAGGGGAAGTATGTTTTTTTTTAGAAAAATTATCATTGTAAAGAGAACAAAGGCCTTTCTAACCATGATGCCAGAGACATAAATAACAAAAATCGAGTTTCTATTATAAGAATTTAAAAATATCCAAATAAATAAAATTACAGGACTCTTCACAAGCTTCTAAAAACTATTTAATGAATCCATGAAAGAAAACGTTAACATTCCCAATTCACATTTTAAGAAGACCTATCTAAATACAAATACGAGGAAATAACTTGAATAAACCATCACAAAAAGAAAAGCTGGTATCTGATAAACTTATAAAATAGTTTCATGTCGCACAGAGCATGGAAGACAATGTTTCCTTCTCGGATGAAAACTGTAATGACTTGTAGAGGAATATGGGCCTGATTTTTCTGTGCAGGCGTTTAGTTTATGAGAAAATGAAATAACTGGCAGTAGTCTCAGTTGACAAGCAGTAGAGTGTGTCAAATTTGTCGCATGTTAAAAAATTCTTAAAATGTTTATTCTCAGGGCGCCTGGCTGGCTCGGGCAGTGGAGTGGGCAACTCTGGATCTCGGGGTCGTGAGTTCGAGCCCCGTGTTGGCTCTAGAGATGACTTAAAAATAATATCTTTAAAAAAATGATAAAAAATTAAAAAATTAAAAATTAAAATAATGTTTATTTTCTTTGACTCAGAAATTTGAAGAAATAGCCAGGTGAGTGCAAAGTATGTGTGCACATAGATGTTCCTTGCACATTATCTTTGAAAGCAAAACTCTGGCAAACCTACATTTCTGTCTAAGAGTGTGGACTGATGATGAATCAGTTTTGCATTTGTAGTATGGACTCCTGTGAACTAGTTACACATCTATGGAATTCTGTTTTACAGGAATATATGTGGGGGTGGGATATGGGAAATCATTGCTGTGGACCGAACTGTTTATGAAATAAGGGATAAAATATAATAATATTTAGTTAAAATTTAAAAAATCGTAATTCCAGTATAGTTAACATACAGCATAATACTAGTTTCAGGTGTGCAAGGCGGAGATTGAGCACTTCCATACGTCACCCGGTGCTCATCACGACAGGTGCCCTCCTTCATCCCCATCACCTGTTTCCCATCCCCCACCCCCTCCCCTCTGGTGACCAGCAGTGTGTTCTCTAGAGTTGAGTCTGTTTTTTTGTTTTTGGGGGGTTTTTTTGGTTTGTTTCCTTTTTTTGTTGTTGGTTTGTTTTGTTTCTTAAATTCCACGTAGGAGTGAAATCATATGGTATTTGTCTTTCTCTGACTGACTTACTTCACTTAGCATAATACCCTCTAGTTCTTTCCATGTCATGGCAAATGGCAAAATTCATTCTTTCTGATGGCTGAGTAATATTCCATTGTACGTATACACCACGTCTTCTTTATCCATTCGTCTGTTGATGGACACTTGGGCTCTTTCCACAGCTTTGCTCTTGTAAATAATGCTGCAGTAAACATAGGGGTGCGTATATCTTTTCAAATTGGTGGTTTTATATTCTTTGAGTAAATGCCAAGTAGTGGATCATTTGGTATTTCTATTTTTAATTTTTTGAGGAACTTTCATACTGTTGTCTCCAATGGCTATACCAGTTGGCATTCCCACCAATAGTACACGAGTGTTCCCCTCTCTCCAAATCCTCACCAACACCTGTTGTTTCTTGTGTTGTTGATTTTATCCATTCTGACAGTTGTGAGGTAGTATCTCATTGTGGTTTTGATTTGCATTTCCCCCTTGATGAGTGATGTTGAATGTCTTTTCATTTGTCTGTTGGCCATCTGATGTCTTCTTTGGAGAAATGTCTCTTCATGTCTTCTGCCCATATTTTAATTGCATCATTTGTTTTATTGGGGGTTGAGTTTTAGAAGTTCTTTTTTTAAAAAAGATTTTATTTATTAGAGAGAGAGAGCATGAGCAGGTGGGAGGGGTGGAGGGAGAGGGAGAAGCAGACTCCCCGCTGAGCAGGGAGCCCAATGCGGGGCTCAATCCCAGGACCCTGGGATCATGACCTGAGCTGAAGGCAGGCGCTTAACTGACTGAGCCACTCAGGTGTCCTGAAAACATATCTAAAGATAAAAAGACATGGAGTTTGCCAAAGATGACGACAGATTTTTCTTCCTTTTTTTAATCAAGAAATTAAATTGCCCTATATGGCAACTTACGTATCCTTAAATGACACTGTTTACATTACATTGCAATAATGTATATATGGTACAAATTATACTATTTATTTTTAACTCTCACCCAGACTACCAGTAATAACAAAAAATGAAATTGCCAGAAAATACTGATGGGCTTTCAAGATTCATAAGTGGGATTGCAATTTCAAGGGGCTTGCTGACCCAATGCGTTCTTTTTTTTTTTCTTTTAAAGATTTTATTTATTTGACAGAGAGAGACACAGCGAGATAGGGAACACAAGCAGGGGGAGCGGGAGAGGGAGAAGCAGACTCCCCACCGAGCAGGGAGCCCGATGCGGGGCTCGATCCCAGGACCCCGGGATCATGACCTGAGCCGAAGGCAGACGCTTAACGACTGAGCCACCCAGGCGCCCCCCCCATGCGTTCTTTTTAAGACAAATATTTTGTAATGCCCCTTTGCTCTCCTGAAATGGAATTCACAGATAATAAGGCCTGCTTACCTACCTGATTCAAAAAGTTAATGTACTGTCTTCACTGTAATATAAAAGAAATAAAAAGAAAGTAACTTGTAACAAAATAACATAAATTCTCAGTGCTGAGGCATGATTTTATTAGGAGGGGAAGTACTCAGATGCTTTTCCTTACTTCTTATGGTGTAAGTTTGGATTTAAGGGAAGGAAAAGGAGCCACCGCCGTTTGGTACTGGAAGCAAAGAAAATATATGACTGAGATAAATTGTATGAAAACTGTTACAAAAACTAATATTAAGGTCATTCATAGTAATCAGAATTGTTTCTATATGATAAAAATATGAGAATAATTTTAATTAAAGTAGGAATAATGTGAGATGAAACAGTGCCAAGGCAAAGTGGATACAAGAATGACACTTTTGTCAATAATTTGGGTCTTATTTGAAAGTGTGGGGTCCAGTAACTTCTCATGTTAAAACACGGGGCAGGGGCACCTGGGTGGCTCGGTCTGTTAAGCATCTGACTCTTGATTTTTGGCCCTGGTCGTGATCTCAGGGCCCTGGGATCGAGCCCCACGTCGGGCTCCAAGCTCAGCGCGGAATCTGCTTGTCCTCTCTCTGCTCCTCTCCCCGATCACAAGCTCACACACACTGTCTCTCTAATAATAAATAATAGATCAAAAAAAGTGGGGCAGGTAATGATGCAATGTAACCAAGGATATATTTCCTGTCTTATAATTCACCCACGCAAGGGCCTACATTCAGTCCCCAGGGTCGTAAAGCCTCTGGTGATAACATTCTTTGGTAGATGGCAGGACGGAGGGTGGATCGGGCGAAGAAACAGTAACATGATTCAGGTTTCAGAGAGCCAAGGGGTAGACACTTCGCAACAGCGTCAGAGTAAGACCAAACACAATAGGAGGCCTCCCTATTAATCATTTCAATGTGTAATTTTTACAAAGTGGATGTTCTACAAAGTGGATTATTTTGCTATACAACTTAAAAAATATACAGAATGATGAAGACATGACATAGCTTCTAAAAGAACCTTTATTAATAAAACGTAGTGCATTTCATAGAACTCTGCTAATTTTGAAAATACCTGGTTCTAAGTTTGTTAAAAGCCGTCTCAAACGTTTTGTCCTGATTTTGCGTGTCCCGAGTCACATGAGCTGCTTAACTGTGTGGCCTTGAGTTTTCGAAAACGTCTAGTTGGCATTGCACTGATGATGTGGTTTTCTGAAATTCTGAACACTTCTGCGCCAGACAGTAATCCTTCAATGGTTTGCAAGGTGGTTGCGTTCCCTGGAAAATTCAGTGTGTATTAAAACTGCCCAGGAGCTTTGTGTTCATAGGTCCTAGGCTTGACTTGCTAGAAGGGGCTTTTCTTTTCTTTTTTTTTTTTCTTTTATTTATTTATTTGAGGGAGAGAGAGAGAGAGAGGACACGAGCCGGTGGTGGGGGGGGGGTCGGGTAGAGGGAGAAGCAGACTCCCCGCTTAGCGGGGAGCCCAACATGGGACTCGATCCCAAGACCCCAGGGATCATGACCTGAGCCGAGGGCAGACGCTTAACCGCCCGAGCCACCCAGGTACCCCTAGCGGGGGCTTTTCACTTGCATGGCTGTGTGGGATGAGCCTCACAGAAGGCAGGTCAAGGGCAATTCTTTGTTGGGCTGCGTTGTTCTGCCCTTTGTAGGACACCCTCCACCCCAGATGCCCGCCCACTAAAGGCCATCTGTGCTACCCCCTATTTATTAACCTGCCTTTTTATCTTCTGTGTATCTGATGCTCTGACATCTTGGAGCCTCAGGGACCCAGGAGGGACTCTCTCCCAAGGGCTAGCCAATCCTAGAGATAGTAAAGGATTTGCTGGTGAGCTCCCTTTTCATCTGCAAAGCCAGCCATCCAGAGCTGCACTCCACCACCCCCTCTGTAGGCTATCCTGTCTCCTGCCCGCATTGCCCCAGGGACTGAGCAACTAGGGACAGCTGCTATGCCCCAGAGCCAGCCTGCTCTCCCTACCTCACCTGCTCCTTCCACAGCAGCCACAGTAAAGGCTCCTGCCTGTGCTCGCCTCCCCTGAGCCTCCCTGATGGAGCCTGGTGCTTCCCCACGGGGCCCTGCCTGGTGCCCCATGTCCCCTCCTCCCGGGACCTGAGTAGCAACCCATCTTTCCAAAGGCCGGTTTCCTGATCTCTTGGCTTCCTCATGCCTGAATAATAATAAAGCCTACAATTTAAAACATCCATTCACTGTGCCAACCAAAAGTACCCCTTCCCACATTTCCAGAACACCCTCTGTGAGAGTCTCAGCAAGTTGAGGATTGCTGTTTGCGAGGCTCCGGCGGGTAACAAGGCCTCCCCCGCCGGGGCTGGGTGGGCAGTTTCCCTGTTGCTCTCCGTGTCCTGCTGTTGGTCTTGTCCGTGGAGTGATGGGGTGGGTCCAGACCCCCGCATTTCTCACCCTGGTGTCTGAGCGGGAGGCCCCGTGAGGACCCAGCCTCCTGGCCCGCCAGGTTCAAGGTCAAGTGCAGATCCCTGGGCCTGCGCAGAGCTCCCCGGCAGACATCTGGTCCTCTCGAAGTCTTTTCATTTCATAAACCCTTCTTTATGTGCTTCCAATTAAATCTGATTTCACTTGATCTGTCTAGTTGCATTGACTTCTGCTTTTATCACTGTCAGGTTTTGGGGGGCAATGCTAATGAGTTTCCTGGCCCACGTGAGCCAGCAGGCAGCTCCCTGGGAGGAGACGAGCTCCGGAGAAGTGCAGGGCCTTTGCATATGTTACTGTGCCCGATTACGTATGGTAATGTGAGCAGGATGCTTGTGCTCGTAGAGTGCACATAAAACACATTTGGATTTACAAGCAAAAGCAAAGGAGCTGCCGAGGACAGCCTAGGAGCTGAGTGGCCTCCCTGCTAATGGATTTGGCAGGCTTCCCCCTCATCCATTTACATTAATAGATTAATTAGCAGGACTTTAAAAGTGCAAACAGATTAGAGCAGGGATGGCTTAATTAGCAAACTGGCCATTAATATTCAATTTGTTTCCAATTTCTGTCTTCCGATGTGAATTTTCTAGCTCTGAAAGGCCCCTCCTGCATCTTCTGTCCTTCCCGTCCCTGTAGCCATGACCCCAGATCAGGTCTCATGGGACCTCCTGGGGACAGTTCGGGGTCCTTGAGACTCCTGTCCGTGCATCCAGGTGCCGCCTTTGCCTCTGCTAATGCAGACTCTGACCCCCCAAGGCATTTGGGGCCACCGCCCACTTGCCCGTCCGACAGGTGGTGCCCACTCACACTGGCACGGTCAAGGGCAGTGAGCGATGGTCACCGGGGCGGGGTCCCTCAGCAGAAGATGCCAGATGTGGGGGCCAGAGGAGCAACTACCAGCACTGGCCGAAGAGGCTACTTCTGCCTCCGTTGGCGTCTCTCCTTTTATTTCCGCAAACTCAGCGTGCGTGTGCCCGTGGGCAGGGCCTCCTCCTTCCATATTCCCACGCGCGTCTCCCGTCTCCTTCGGATCCAGGGCAACAGAGTGTTCTCGCTGCTGCAGGCCTGTGTTCAGAGAGGCAGATGCCGCGGGGCTGCGGCGCACAGCTTGGCCGCCTGTGTCCTTCCCCCTGGGAAGGGAGAGGTGGTAATAGCACCCCCACATTGTGTGGTCACGGGACCCTGTGAATGAACACAGGCGGGGTCCCGACCAGTGCCCGAGAGTATGGAATAGGAGGGAATTATCCGTGGGCGGCTCATCTCTTCCCGTCTAGGGGTAGTGAGTACTTGGCAAGGGCCTTGGAGAGCACTCTGTCTGCTTGTTGCATGTTTTCGAGGGCGTGTGTGATGACACGGACCGCATGGCTTAAACAAGGGAAATCTAGTCTCTCCCACCCTGAAGGCTGGAGGGGCTCCAAGATCCGGGCGTGCGCAAGGCTGGTTCCTCCTTCTCCCCGTGCCCTGTTGATCTGCCCACACTCCCTGTCTGTGTCCTAAGCTCTTCCCATAAGGACACCCATCAGATTGGATGAGGGCTGACCCAGCGACTTCATTTAACCTTAATTATCTCTTGAAAGCCTTCCTCCAAATACGGCCCCGTTCTGAGTTACTGGGGGTTAGGATTTTGACATGAATTTGAGGGGACTCAGCTCCACCTGTACCAGAAGTGACTGCTAGACCGGATACCAGCCCCACACCCTCCTTCACTTGCCCATTCTGCTTTGCGACCATGTCTCTGAGTCTTTGGGTTAGACCGGATGAGGGGCGCCCATCTTTCCTTGGCTGGAGGGTCAAAGTGTTAAAACGGTCTTCACATAGGCCTTCATCTCTTCAATCGCTTGGAGGATTTGGAGCACGCATCGAACTTAGGCTAGAATGGATGTGTTAAAGAAAATTGAGAGGTGTTAATAATTAAATCCACTTTCATTTCAACAATATAATGAGGGCAAAGTGACTGTTAAGTGGGCCGGAATGAATTTGGAGAGTACGCTTGAAGAATGTCGATGTTTCATATGGAAATGTTGGCATTATGTATTCTTCTTTGTAAATGTGTTAATGGATTAATTCCTTCACGCTCTTAATCCGTGTCTAGGAACCATGCAGATGTCAAAGACGGGACAAGAGAGTGACAGCTGCGTAATGGGGCAACGGGACTGGGGCGAGCTTTACTCTGGCGAACATTCAGGAATCGCTCAACGCGACTTTTATTTTTGGATAAATACCTGCCTGTTCACCGAACACCTGCTCCAAAGGCCTCCTGGGGGAGGCGGCTGTCAGGGGACCCAGCAGTCGGCCGTGGGTCAGGCTGAAGACAGAGCATGAGGGCTCCCCGCATGGCTAATACACCGTCCCCCAGATTGTCACCGGGTCATATGTGGGATGTGTACGCAACGCTTTAACATGGAATAACATTGCGTATTAATTAGTGAAGGCATTCTCGTACAGAATCTTCCACGTAGAAAAAGATAAGGATACCGATTTTAACTGTGTCTTATTTTTTAGGAACGTTCGGTTTAAGGAAACCGTGGTATTTTCCCTTTACCGCGTCCTACTGGAAGAATTTGTGCGGGCTAGTGGCAAAAAGACCGCCTGCGCCTGGTTCTGACCTGTCCTTCATCAATGGGCACTTTGACAATAAAGGTTTGTAAAGAGTAGCAGTATTAGGTACATGTTTTCCCTTCTGGTCGGTTTTCCTTGTTTTTCACCCCACTCGAATCTCTGTAACTGCGTCTGCTGGCCGGGGCCCGTCTTGGGCTCAGAAACCCAGCTCGGGACCAAGTCGCAAGAAAGAATCCCCTGATGATGTTGAGCCTGGGGGCCAGAGCCCTGGGCTGTTAGCGTCCCCTGCTGTTTCAGCCCCTCTGCCCTGGGGGTGTTTGTGCACATATTATATGGCCGCAAAATGAAGCTTCAGTTCCCACATGAATTTGTGTGAGAAATTAAAGCAAAGGGGGACAGCTGCCCGGTGGAGTGGGCTGTGGAAATCGCCAAGTGTTTCACACATGCTAGTATTTCCGACATTACTGTAAGAGCAAGACCATCCCTGCCCCTTACAAGCGAGGAGCGTGCGTCCCGGGAGACAGGGCGGGACCCCCGATCCTCTGTCCCTCTGTGCCTCACTGACACCTGCTGGTTCCACGAAAGCAGGACTTCAGGGCCAACCTATAGATACACAAGCTCCCATCATGGTGGTTTATACCACGGTCAACATTGCAATGTATTTTTTTTTTTTTTAAAGATTTTTATTTATTTATTTGAGAGACAGAGAGAGAGAGAGAACACGAGCAGGGGGAGTGGCAGAGGGAGAGGGAGAAGCCGACTCTCCGCGGAGCAGGGAGCCTGACATGGGGCTCGGTCCCAGGACCCTGGGATCATGACCTGAGTCGAAGGCAGACGCTTAACCAACTGAGCCACCCAGGCGCCCCCGTAATCAGCCATCTCATTTAAGTTTTGCCGTTACCTAATTCGCCCCTTGGTTTTGGTAAGGAAGGGTTTTGAGTTGCTGTGTGTGTTTCACGGAGCTACAATTCAAGTCCAAGGCAGGCCCCTGGACTGGTACACGTGAGCATTATTTCAGGGGCTCTTGGAGTCCGTCAGGATGAATCTACATCTTCTTCTCAGGGTCCTTGCAGCAGAACGGGGAGGGAAAGCCTGGAGGAGGCCCACCGGGCGTTGCCCTGGTGTCCGTGACCAAGGAGTACGAACCCCACAAGGCGGCCGTCCGAGATCTGACCCTCGCCTTTCACAGAGACCAGATCACTGCCCTGCTGGGGACCAACGGCGCCGGGAAAACCACCGTCATGTGAGACCCGTTTCACCCTCATCACACACGGGCTTTTTAGAACAATCTCAGTTCACCTGAGATTAGATTTTTTTTCCTTCCTTTTTGTTTTGAGACAGAGGACAGACAGAACCCTTTGCCGGAGCCACTCTGTGCTCTGGGTGGACAGTTACATGGGGGCGGGGTGGTCTGCAGCCTCCGCCAATGGCACAGGGGATGGGGTCTTATCCCTAATTCTTTTATTCCTGACAAATAGTGCTCCATGGTTTTACTTCCGTCTTTGAGAGTCCCATGACACTTCTCACTGTCCTACCACTACGTTTAATTTTGCTCGCCTATCTCTGGGAAGATGAAATTTGGAACAATGTCTGCAAATGTTTTAATCACCTGAGTAATTTTTTTTTTCATGTTCTGCTTTTTGTGTGGTTGTGTTTTTCTGCGAAGGCTTGATTTTTGGTTTGGGGTCCACTGGCTCCAGGTTTGATTAAAGAATCCAGTCGCGAGATCCCAGAGGAATCACGAGCTTAAAAGTTGAGGGCTCACAATGCATGGACATTGTCGAACTTGTCCTTGCGAATATGTCCATTTCTCTCTCTTCTTTTTCGGTAGGACTAAAGTATGCTTAAACAATGAAAAGAACTATTTGCTTTGAACTTTTTTTTTAAAAGATTTTATTTATTTATTTGAGAGAGAGAAAGCATGAGAGAGAGCATGAGTGGGGTGAGGGGCAGAGGGAGACGCAGACTCCCCGCTGAGCAGGGAGCCCGACAAGGGGCTCGATCCCGGGACCCTGAGACCATGACCTGAACCGAAGGCAGACGCTTAACCAACTGAGCCACCCTGGTGCCCCAAATATGCCATTTCTTGAGCTGGTTTCCTTATCTGTAAAACGACGTTGGATTTATAATCTTAAACTCCCACGCAACTGGAATGGTCTCTGATCAGCATATTTAGGGGAGTGTAAACATCGTCATAAGCCCGCATTTCCAAGATGAAGGCAGCCAACAGCCCGCGAAGCTCCTTCCAACTTGTGAATGATTGTGTCGAAAGCGGGATGGTAGGAGCCGTGGTTGTCTCTGTTCTCTCCTGATTTGTTTTCTTGGGCAGATCCATGCTGACGGGACTCTACGCTCCCACTTCTGGAACCATCATCATCAACGGCAAGAACCTGCAGACAGACTTGTCCTCCATCAGAAGGGAGCTGGGCGTGTGTCCGCAGCAGGATGTCCTATTCGACAACCTCACCGTCCGGGAGCACCTGCTCCTCTTTGCCTCCATAAAGGCTCCACAGTGGACCTGGAGGGAGCTGTGTCAGCAAGTCAGTAGGTTAGCACCAGCCGTGTCTTCGTCCTTCTGCCCTCTGCCCCGTGAGGTAGTGACGGGTGTAGGAAGAGATGCTTTAAAAATATCTTTGGTGTCTTTATTTATGAGAAGAAAACCCCTAGCAAATTGTTATTATTATTATTATTATTATTATTTGAGAGAGAGAGAGGGCATGAGCAGGGTGGGGCGGGAATAGGGGCAGAAGGAGAGAGAATCCCAAGCAGGCTTCATGCTGAGTG
The DNA here is from genome assembly GCF_037043125.1 of Eumetopias jubatus. Lineage (NCBI taxonomy): Eukaryota > Metazoa > Chordata > Mammalia > Carnivora > Otariidae > Eumetopias > Eumetopias jubatus. The sequence goes on from NW_028274820.1 coordinate 2,728,413, forward strand.
CGGAGCCCTATACGGAGCTCGATCCCACAACCCTGAGATCACAACCTGAGCTGAAACCAAGAGTCAGATGCCCAACCGACTGAGCCACCCAGGCGCCCCTCAAACCAGCAAATAGTTCTCATCTGTGGAGTTGATACAGCCACCAGTGCTGGGATTTCCAAAGAAGGGTCTCAGGGAAGACTCTGAACGGGACTTGGCCTGTCCTCGGAGTGGGGGCAGGTGAGCACAGGCGGGAACGTGAGGTCTGGGCTGCGCGCGGACCAGGCTTGTGTCTGGGGCACGGGTCCGTGTGGGCGCCCGGATAGGACGGAATGGCGGGTGGGCTGAGAACTGGCTTGCAAGGAGCCTAGCTGGTCCTGAGGAGGGGGTCGAACTTCTTCATGCAAGCAGGTGCGTGTGGGCAGGGGAGGGTGATCAGCTGAGGCTCTGGAAGGCTTATCCTGTGACCCCAGAGCAGAGTGCACAGCCCTGGGGGAGACTGTGGAGAGAGACTACTGTGAGCAGGGCCCGTGAGAACCCGAGTGGCGGCCAAGCTGGGGGGTGGGAGGGTAGGGAGGACGTCCCAGATTTGCAGACTCTTCGAAGTCGGGAGGAACAGGCCATGTTGACAGGCAGCTCTGGCACCTGTTCGGGGATCCCATATGCTAACGGTCCACAGCATGATGGCCGTTGGGTGTGAAGAGTGTCCAGCCCGTGCTCTGGGCTGTGTTCTCTTGCGGGGCGGGGGGGTGACTCTGGGTGCTTATTGTCAACTTAGAATATTTCTGCAAGCTTTACTCTTTACAATAAGTAGCACGGTCTGTGTGCGGTGAGGGTGAATGCAGGCAGGGTTTTGGGTGTGAACTATAAAAACTAGGCATTTCCACCCCGGTGGAATTTCGCCTTGATTCTTCTGGCCCGGCCCCAGAGAGCAGAAGCGGAATACGTTGTCTTGAAATTGCCCCGTATTTTATGAGCTTTGGTGGTATTTCTGGAAAGTGAGTCCGGCAGGTGGAGTGACTTGCCCCACCATCCCGTCTCGCGCACAGCTGCTGCCTGCCCCCGGCTTGGCCCTCCCGCTGCAGAGATGCGGGGGTCCAGCCGCCTTCCTGCCCACCGCCTGGCTTGTCCGCGCCTCACGTCCGTGCTGCGCCCTTCTGCGAGGCGGCTCTTCCGCCCGCCTGCCCCCGGCTCTCCCCTGGGTGCTCGGGGTGGCTGCCTCCAGCCTCCGTTCCTGCAACCTTCTTGTCCACCCGCCCCAACTCTTCTGCCCGTGGTCCCCTGTTGGCGCATTCAGGTCCTGTCACTTCTCTGCCCACCGTGGGACTCCGTGTTTCAGAGGAAACCTCAAGTCTCTGGCGGCCAGTAACAGCGGGACTGCGTGTCCTTGTGTGCCCGTGACTGTCCAGGGTTACCCTTGTCCCAGATTCATTATTTGCACCCCCTTTCACCCACAAACTCTGGCGCTTTAGATGAATTCAGGGCAAGACCACCTTCTGTATGGCTTGAAAGTTCTCCTGCTTCCCCTCCTCGCTCTCTCCCTCATCCCACTGTTCCAGTCACACTGGCCTTGCTCCCGGAACACATCAAACAGCGTGTCTTGGCCTCAGGACCTTTGCACTTGCTGCTGCCTCTGTCCGGGCTGCTCTCGTGTGTCCCTGCCCGTGCCACCTACGTCACTGCTCAGACAGCATCCTCCGAGGATCTCCTGTGCGTCCTAAAGACACCTGTGCTCACTCCACCCTGGCCGCAGGCTGAAATCCCAGATCAAGGGGGCGGCAGGGCTGGTTCCTCTCCCTAACGTGGACATGGCACCTTCTCTCTCGGTGTCCTCACATGGTCTTCCTTCTATGTGAAAATGTCCAAGGTCCCTCTTCTTAGAAGGACACAAGTCCTATTGGGTGAGGATCCAACCTAATGACCTCAGTTAACCTGAATTACCACTTTAAAGACCCCATCTCCGAATGCAGCCACACTCTGGGGCCTTGGGGCTTTAGACTTGAACATGTGGATTTGGGGGGACACAGTTCACGCACAACAAACGACACGGCCGAGGGCGGCTGGAAGAACGTGCTGGAAGGGAAGGCTGGGGAGGGGGGATGTGCAATCCCACCACGGGGCTCCCTAAACCAGCAGGGGTGGGGCCTGAACATCGCTGAAGGATGGCAGGACGACAGGCCAGCCCGTGGTGTGGTCAGAGGCTGTGCCACAAGGCAGCCGGAGGAGGTCTGGCGGGGGCGTTGGGGCCCCTGCTCTGAGTGCAGAGGAGGCCAGGAGAGGTCACGGTGGTGAGGCCACGAGCGGGGTGGTGGGGCAAGAGAAAAGGGGGAAATCGTGGCCGTTCCGATCTCTGCTCAGCCCCGTGCAATGTGGCACCGTTTCTCGAAAAGGAGAGAGCCAGTTTGGGAAGGACGGCGAGGCAAGTCGTGAGTGTGTCTCAGAGGCGTGAGCTTGAGGGGCCGGACGGGTCTGACCCGGGGGCCTGCTGTGGCACTGCGTCTGCCCACGCGGTGAGCTGGGACTTGATTGTTCAACACCATCTGTCCTGGGCACTGCTGCACTGCATGGGGGCAGCTCGGTCCGCTGTCTCTTCCGGAGATGGGCAAGGAGCTGAGGTGCAGAGCCACGGGGCCCCAGCTCGTACGGGGAGGCCGGGATTTGACCAGGGGCTTGGATGCCGGCGGCTCTGCCTCCCCTCCCTTGGGCTGGTTGCTGCAGGGCAGAATCTGGGATGCAGGCCTGGGGAAGATGACACTTGTTGGCGGGGTGGCATTGGGGAGGGGGTTCTCAGCACATTTCTAGTGTTGCACTAGACACCTGTTCGGGGATTCCAAGGGTGTGAGGGGATGTGAGGGCGGTGCGTGCAGGTGACAGTGGTTTAAATACGCACTCAAAGAGTCATGGTCAGGTGGGTGGGCACCAGGCAGGTGGGTGGGCACAAAGTGATCAGGCAAGCAGGTGCACAGATAGGTGGGTGCGCGGGGTGGGGCAGGTGGGGGGGCACCAGGCAGGTGGGTGGGCACAAAGTGATCAGGCAAGCAGGTGCACAGATAGGTGGGTACGCGGGGTGGGGCAGGTGGGGGGGCACCAGGTAGGTGGGTGCATGGGCAAGCCAGCACCCCAAGAGCATATGGGAGGGTCTGGCCTGGAGGAGCCCCAGCTCACCACGGAGCCCGCATCTGGACCATCAGTCCTGAAGGGATCTTGCCTGAACAAGTCCCCCATCTTCAGGCTAAGATGGGTCTAGTTGCACACACGGAATCCCAGACAGCCAACTTGAGACAGTATGGCAGACCTTGTCTTGTTGGTAATAAGAAATAAAACACAACAAGACTGTACACGCAGAATAGGGTGGAGGCAGGAATGGCTCCGGGCTCCGGATCTGAAAGCCAAGCAGCAGGGAACATCCACGCTGTGGTTGCCTTGAACATGTTGGAGAATGACCTATTGCTTCTCCAGAAGCTCATCCCCACCCCAACAGCTCTGCCTCCCCGCACCTGGAGGGAGACCAGCCGTGCGGCAGGTGGTTTGGACAGATCCCATCTCTCTGGGGACACGCTCATATTCTGACAGTCATGTTACAGCTCTGGGGGTGAGCGGAGTCTGAACTGGTGAGACAAACCTCAAGGGACATGAGCCCATAAAACCACAGATGGTGCCCCGTGCTTTTAGTCTCACAGTGGTTTCTTTCTTTTCTCCTCTGTCCAAGTTCATGTGGTTGGCATGTTACGTGGGCATGCGGGACATTGTCTTCTGCAGGGGGGCTGGTTCGCCTCTCACCGTGTCCTCAGGCATGCCTGGTCGTGGTAATAACCATGCTCATTTCAGTGGGGATGCCGATGTGAGGGGAAAGCATTTACTTTGATGCGAGTCTGTTTTGAACTGGAGCGGACACTTCTTGAGGAATGGCACATCAGGTCCTTACAAGCTGGATGTTTAAAAAATCGTCCCAGGTTACCACCTATTTTAATTTAAAAAATACATCTACTCTGGGTCCCAGCAACCTCTGTGATTGAGCTTAAATCAGGCTCCTAACAACACTATCTGGGCTTCATTTTTTTTTTTTTTTTTGGATGTTGGATGTGGGCGACTTTAATAGTTACCAGTTTGCTGCGTGTTACCTAGCAACGAAGCGAATTTGCACAAAAGCAATCAGAGTGAGATCATGTTTTAGGACAGCGCTTCTCAATTAGAGGGAGCGAAAACTGAAAGCGAGGGATTTAGAGCCCCCACGCTCTGAATTGGGTCCAGGAGCAGCGCTCGATTTCGTGGGTTTGTTAACATGTGTTCCAGGGGAGGTGGGATCCCTGGTAGACTCTTTAGAGGGAGTGTCTGTCAGGTTGGCAGGTCATTACTGTTTTGCCCTTAATTTGGCCTAGAGGAGATAAGAGAAGTCCGAAGAGGAATTTTATCAAGCCTTCGGTCGGGGAGATGTTGTTAGGTGGTTACATTGGTTTTGGAGTTCTGGGGTGCGCCGGGGGACTCCAGGCGTTTGATGGTGGTAGGTCATTGAGGTCCTGCGTGCAGGTAGACAAGGGAGGACAGAGGGTTGAGCTCTGGGCACTTCGACATGAAGACAATGGAGGGGTGAGCGCGACCAGCCAGGGGGCGAGGAGAGACCAGTGGGGAAGGAGAAGTCAGGTCCATGAAGGAGGAGGGACGGTCAAACTCATGAGATGCTGTTCAGGGTCAAGTACGATGAAGACTGAGGAACAACTTGTGGATTTAGGACACGGAGATCATTGGTGAGCAGCCTGAAATCAGAGCAATTTTAGGAGCGTGATGGGGAGGCAGGTGTCGGGGGTGTCATGCTCACAGAGGAAGGGAGGGCAGGCGGGCCTGGCGTGAGCGGGGGACAGTGGGCAGCTGAGTGTGGCAGGGTTGAGTGATGCCGGGGGTCTGGATCAGCTAGCATCGACCTCTGGAGGGTGGTCACTGGACATGACAAGGTCCGGGGTGCCCCTGGCCGTGAGTGGGTGTGATCGGGTTCAGGCCTCGGTAAACAGAATTGGAGGGGTTTGGGGCTTAACGTAAAAATGTTCTTAGGCTGTGCATGCTTGAGAACACCTGACATCTTACTGGCTTGATTTTTCTCTTTGTTTTCTCAGCCAATTGATCTCTGGTTAGTGTGGGTGAGTTGGCTTGAAGAGTCAGCTGAGCCTCTGCTATAGTGGAATCACCCCGGTGGGTGGGGTGGGTGGCCACGTCTGTGTAGGAACGGAGGGTCTAGACAGTTGTCTACTGAAAACAAACCACTTGTCCCCTCCTCCCAACTGGGGTGCGGTCAAAAATGGGAGCACCTGAAAAGCAGGGGCCTAAGTGACCAGCATAAATTTCGGTTGACAATTTACCCAGTGGAAAACACTGAGTCACACTTGCCGCAAACACAAGGTGGGTCAGGCCCTGGGAAGTTGTGTGAGCTCATTCTGGGCCAGGATGGAAAGTATATGAATGATGAAACAGACAGGACATGTTTACTTAGGGATCCGGCAAGGAAGTCCTTGGGATTTCGCCCAAGTCTTCACCTAGGATTCTGGAACTTTCTGGGACCAGACGGTTCTTGACGCTCAACTGTGTGGAACCCTTATGATTCGTCTCCCCGTCCAGCCTCCTGTCTGACTGGTTGTTGGCGATCTGGGAGGTAGAAGCATGCCCGCAGCTCAGACGGGAGGGAATCCACTTGGGTCTGAGCGCTCGGGGCAAGGCTTGGGGAAGGCGCCGCGACGGGGGTCTTAAACAATGAGCACGATGTCGGAAGGGGAAGGCAGGGATGGGTATCTGCGGAATCAACAGGGCGCCACGCGGAGAGTGGGATGCTTATTTGTGAGAAAAGAGAAGACCCACGGAAGGAGGTGAGGCCTGGGTGGGGGGGCTTTCCTTGCACGGGGGGTCTGAGACCTGGAGCTCTCGCACAGAAAGCTCCCTGGGAGGGAGCGGGGGGCCGACTTTCACAAGAATGGCAGCTGACAATTTGTACTTTGCTGGTGGCGTTTCCCAGGAGCTTCCCTGTCAGGAAGGCGGGTGGATACCAACATAGCGCATGTGGGCGGGACCCACGGGGCTTGTGCGGACCATCCCTGGGTGTGCGGTGGAGCTGGGTCTCTGCCTTGCTTCCTCGGACCCCGCTGGCCCCCCAGCCATCCCACATGCTCCCAGTGTCCTGAAGAAATGTCGGGCCCTTGAGAAAATACTCTTCCAGGATCCACTGAGAAAACAGTCTTCGGTGGATCCTGCTGCCCAGGCCTCACACAGGGCCTGTTGGCAAGATTCCACCTGAACCTCAAGAAGGCCAAGGCTGCCGTGTCAGGACTCTCGGGCGTGAGTGGCTTCTGGGCCTCCTCCACGTATCTGTGGCTCCCCAAGTTCTTGGCTGTTACCGGTCCTTCCTGATGGACTGAAATCCGCAGCAGAGCTTTAAGGCGTTTCAGGGGGAAGAGCGAGGGCTTTGTTCTTCTTCCAGAACTCTCGAGGATGTGGAGTTAACACAGCATCAGCACAAACAGACCCGCGTCCTGTCCGGAGGCATGAAGAGGAAGCTGTCCGTTGGTATTGCCTTCATCGGCCCAGCGAGGACTGTGGTTCTGGACGAGCCCACCAGCGGGGTGGACCCTTGCTCACGCCGCGGCATCTGGGACATTCTCCTCAAGTACCGCGAAGGTAGGAGCGGGGGCGTCCTTCTGCTGTGTCTCCGAGTGATACAGTGGAAGGAGCCAGGTTATAGCCCCATAAGGACACGTTACCTTTTACAGAAGAAGGAATTGTCACAAGAGTGTATAGAGATCTATCTGTTATTTTTTAATTTTTTTAAGGATTTTTATTTATTTATTTTGGAGAAAGAGAGAGAGCGAGAGAGAGCGTGAGCTCAAGCAGGGGGAGGAGAAGAGGGAGAGAGAATCTCAAGCAGACTCCGTGTTGTTTTCTAACGTCTATAACATCTCTGCTCTGCTAGGATAGGCTTACTTTGTGTCTGATCTCCCATACGGACTGGGACCAATGCATGGTAGACGTGATTTCAGTTGAAGTCGTGTTCACCCAAATTGGGTGCCGTCCCGGAATATCCCAGGTTGTTAGAACAGGTGTCCTAGCTGGCACGTGGAACGAGCCTCCTCTCCTTCGGTGAGGGAAGCAGGGCACGGAGAGATGGGCGTGGGGATGGCTCTCGGCTCCAGAGGAAGCTCACTGAGCCACGGGCGGCCGGGGGCGCTGGGCTAGGCCTTCCCTGTTTCAGCCGTGTTGTCCCGTGTCTCCAGCTTCGGCTTTGGGTGGGCAATTACTGACCCCCACCTGTGGCTCTTTCTCTGATCCTGACAGCTAAGAAGCATTGGCACCTGTATTTCACGTAGAAACACCTGAATTTGGAAGGAAGCGGCTGTAGGGACACCTAGTTTGGTGCTGCTGGGGTGCAGGAGTGTAAGAGGCAGGGTCACCACCAACTCTCCAGAAACGCTGCTTTGCTTTTCTCCCTTAACCTTCTACGAGCGGGTAGGGCGGGAAAATGGAGCGAGCCGATGTGACCTTCTGTTCCTTTCTGGGTGTTGGCTGGGGAGGCGGGGTAGTTACACCAGCAAAGCGAGGTTGTGTCCGTGGCACGGGTTCCTGTGACCTCCTGCAGCCTCGCCACGGTCCCTGAGGCCAAGCAGAGTGCTGGGGCCCAGGCAGGTGCCCAGAGTTGGTGTCCTGCACATTCACGGGCCCTGGGCTTCGGCACTGAGGGGGAGAGAGGGTCTGCCAGGGAAGCCAGGGCAGAGGCTCAGGGCCGGTGGCCAACTGAGGCCCAGGGAGCTGGGGTGCTCCGTGCTCTGACCTGACCCTCTCGGGGCCCTGTCTAAGCTCTGAAGGTCATTACCCCAAGATCACAGGATGCTGACCACAGTGCCAGAGATCCTGACCCATGCCCATTGCCGTGAGATCACAGAGCCCTCCCTTCTCTTGCCTATGTGCCCATAAGGGAGAGAAGTAGCAGAATGGGGACCCCCGAGTGGAAGGAGGGGTCCCTGTGGGCACACCGGTGCTCGTGGGGCTCAGTCTACCTGGGATTTGATCTGTGTGTTCCCTCCCTCCTGCGACGTGCTGAGCTGGGCGCTGAGCACTTGATTGGCCCTGGGCTCCCTTGGAAGAAGTAAGGAAGGAAAAGACGCCGGAAAAAATTAGTGCATAACTCCCGAATTCTACTCACGCTCCTGCTGTCCATGCCTGCATGACCCTGGAGAAATGATCATATTCCTTGGGTGTCCATGTTCCGGCTTGTAGGATTTCGGGAGAAGGAGATGTACTGTATACAAAAGTGTAGGGCTCAGAGTCTGGTAGGTCGGTGTCCAGTCAATGACAGTGTATTGTTACTGTTATTAAAATATACAAGAGGGGCGCCTGGGTGGCTCAGTGGGTTAAGCGTGTGCCTTCAGCTCAGGTCATGATCTCAGGGTCCTGGGATCAAGCCCCGCATCGGGCTCCCTGCTCTGCGGGGAGCCTGCTTCTCCCTCTGCCTCTGTCCCTCCCCCTGCTTGTGCTCTCTCGCTTTCTCTCTGTCAAATAAATGAATAGAAATTTAAAAACAAAGAACAACAACAAAAAACAACAATTATTTCTGCAGAAGGTGGCCCCTGGGCTCCGGGAGGTCTGTTCCTGGGGCGGCCCCTGGGTCTCGTGCCCACCTGCTCGCGGGCGGCCCCCTGCCCATCTCCCAAGCCTGCTGTCTGTGGTCAGGATGGCTTCTCCTCTCCTATCACGTGTGATGGTCACATCATCCCTGACCCTGGGGGAAATCAGTGCAGACCGTGGCCACTCGCCGCCCCTTAATCAAATGCAGTGGTCGCTTCCGTGGGATAAATATAGGCTTCTTAAGTGACCCTGAGATTATTCTCTGAAGACCCGGGAAGGGGCTCGAGTATCAGAGGAGAGACAGAGATGCCCTCCCAGCCTTTTTTGTTTTTTTTAAATTTCTCCTCCACGGCCTTGCAGGGGTGTGCCTCTGGGTCTTACAGCTGGGGTGGCCACACATGGGCACTCGGTGTTTCTGCCCCTCTGTGTCACCCTCTGTGCATGTCAGTGGCCCCTGTGACTCACCAGGGGACGGAGGATTTGTGGAAACAGCATCAAAACCCCAAGGGTGCCTGCAGAGGAAGAGGCATCCCCTCTAAAAGGTGGCTAAGTCATTTTCGCACGACTCAATTTTTTTCCGATGTAAAAATTAGCCATGGTCTTTAAAATCGTCTCCCCCCGCCCCCGCCGCGTCCCGATTGCGGTGCCGACTCTGACACCACCCTGTCGGGACGCAGGTCGGACGGTCATCTTCACAACCCACCACCTGGACGAGGCGGAAGCGCTCAGTGACCGCGTGGCCTTCTTGCAGCAGGGCCGGCTTCGCTGCTGTGGGCCCCCCTTCTGCCTGACTGAGGCCTACGGCCAGGGGCTCAGCCTGACGCTCACCAGACAGGTAGGAAGCTGGAGCAAACCAGCAAATACCACTTCTGCGTCCAGTCTGGTCCTTGACGCTGCTGGAATCCAAAATGAAGCCCGGTTTTGGCACAAGGCCCTTGGGGGCTCGGGGCAGGTGCAGGAAAGGGTGAACCCGAGCAAGAAGGGAACAGAATATGGTGATCATGGTGTCTGTGCAGTGTGCTCAGGAGCCGGTGAGGCTGGGGCCCGGCCGTGGGGCTCCCGGTGGTTAGGGACGGGGGAGGCTGAGCTGCAGGCCCAGTTACTGGTGGCCCCGGACAAGGGGCTTACGGTGTGATGGGTGGGCTGGAAAGGGAGTCGGTAACTGAGTCGAAGCCTCCGGGTGCAGGGGCCTGGATGCAGAATAAACCCCCAGGGCTGAGCAAGGCAGTGAGCCCCTGTGACCATGGTACAGTTTGACTGAGTGGAACCAGACGGGGGTCAGAAGCCCCTGACAGGTAACAGCACGTCCCATGTCTGGCCAGGTAGCCCCATGGCCCAGATGCTCCAGAAGTATTTCTCTGGCAGCAGGGTCCATCTAGGAGGCTAAAGCTTTAGGCGGATGAAGCAAGGGACGTGCGGGGTAAAAGTACACGTCAGGGGTCCCGTCAGCCGGAGGTGGGCAGAGGGGGCTCTGGTGTTGGGGTCCAGGGGCTGTGGGCCGTGAGTCGAGCTTCCTCTCTGACTTGGGGTGAGGATCTCACTGTCCTGAGGTGGCTCCTTTCTTCTGTGCGTGGGGTTGGGGGGAAATCCTTGTCTCGCCTTTAAGAAGACCCAGCCCCTTGTCCTGTAATCCAGAAGGGATTCTCCCCAGGAGCAGGGGATGAGTGTGAGTGCAGCCCTCCCCAGGCCTGCCTGACGTGCCTGGAACCGAGACCAAGATGGGCATGGGAGGCTCAGCTCCATCGGAAATGGTCACTGTGTCCTTGAAATGCCCGTGGCTTAAATGGTACTTCTCCCTTTCGCTGCTTTGAACTGGAATTTCGAATGTGAAATCGGTTACCGGAAATTTGGTGTTTTGGGACTAAGGTTCCTCACTTCCTTTCTGGGACAGCCTTCGGTTCTGGAGGCCGATGACCCGAAGGACATTGCCCGAGCCACGTCTCTGATACAGGCCTACATCCCGCAAGCTTTCCTCAAAGACAGCAGTGGCGGGGAGCTGGTCTATGGTGTTCCCCAGGATGCGGACAGGGCGTGCTTCAAAGGGCTCTTCCAGGCCCTGGAACAGAACCTTCATAGTCTGCACGTGACGGGCTTCGGGATTTCAGACACCACGCTGGAGGAGGTACGGACGGGGGCTCAAGCACGCTTTCATTTATTGCTCAGTGCCTGGGTGTGGGCGAGGGAGTGGGGAGGGCGCGTGACGGAGAACACGGGCCATTTTTACTATTTCCAGGTTCTGATCGGTGCCGAGCACCGTGTTGCTCGGATATGGAGTGTTGCACACCCTGTTGCCTCCCTAGCACTCTTTAAGGGAAATGCACATTTTTGGATTTGAGAACTTTGATTCAGTCTTTAGGAGTCATTAGGTGTCCAAACACTTGTTAGTCGGGGGTTGGCTGACTGTGTCTCCTCACCTGGAGGCGCCCTTGCCTTCCTCCGTGAACCTGCGTCTGCCCAGGTGCCCGTGGCCCCACGTTGGCCGGAGGTGTGCAGGTCAAGCTCACGAACTCTGCTGGCTCTCCAGGAGCCCCACACTGCCCCCCAGTTCTGCTTTCCTGTCCCTTGGGACTAAGCCGGGTGACACCCACCTCTTGGTGTGGTTTCTCGGCAGTGTCTGGCCAGTGGGAGGCAGGGTCAGGCATTTCCTCTGGGAGGAGGTGGCCACGGGTATAACCGAACCAAAGGCAAACCTTGTTTGGGGGCCTCGAGGTCAGCCGAGCCTGAGTTGAGCTCTAAGTTTACGTTGTTATTATTATAGAAAGTGCTGTAGATTTAGAATAAAAATCTGGTGACGCTGGGGCACCTGGGTGGCTCAGTCGGTTAAGCGTCTGACTCTTGATTTCGGCTCAGGTCATGATCTCAGGGTTGTGGGATTGAGCCCCACATCGGACTCTGTGCTGAGTGTGGAGCCTGCTTATGACTCTCTCTCTCTCTCTCTCTCTGTCCCCCTCACCCGAACTCTTTCTGTCTCTCAAAACAAAACATAAAAATCCAGCGATGCAAACTAAAATTTAAAAATCTGCGAGGGCTCTTGGACCCCTGTCTCTTTTTGGTCCGGAATAGTTGCAGGGGCAGGTAAGCTTTGTGATTAGTAGTTGGCAGAGAGTATGAAACAATATTAGAAATGTTATATAACATGAGAATTAAAATACATGACTTTTAGAACGTCAGAGTCTCAACTTTGGGCTGTATTTGGAACGGATTCCGGGGGCTGGAGTCACATCACTGGGTTAGCCTCGTGAGAGAACAAACAGCCGCGTGTGTGTGAATCAGCATCGTTCCAAGTAGACAGTGCCCATGGCAGCTTTTGTTTGGGATAAAATGGTCATGAAAGGTGGTAAAACGTAACAAGATTTACCATTTTTAAACTGTTTAAACCCAAACACTGTCCCTAGTTATTTTTCCTATATTAAGGGTGAGGCTCAGAGAGGCTGGTCTCTTTATCCCAAATCACACAGCTCATCAGCAACAGTGCTGCCCTGGGATGGAGGTTGCTGACGATGAGGCAGGGTCCCCAAACGCACCCATGACTTTGCGGGTGGTGCTATCTGTGAGTCTGTTTTGCTCACCTGCACCCCAGCGGCTCCCAGCACAATGCCCCGCACCAGCAGTTGCTTAATAAATACTTTCTGAATGAAACGGTGAGCAGGACGCTTCCAGAGATATACGTCCAGCTTCCAGGAAGAGAACATCGTAGTGGAAAAGGCATGCGCTCTGCCCCAGCCGGTTCTAATCCAAATCCGTCTCCCTTCCAATGCCCAGGACCTTGGATAAATCACTCAACTCGCGAGAGCCTTGGGGCTTTGATCTTTGAAATGGAATGGTTAGAGCGGTTTACTTGGTTATTCCAAGAATTGACTATAATACATAATACACAATAATGCTTGCAACAAGCCCATCAAATATGGTAAAGATTCTTCCTGCCCTCGGAAACACAGCGTGAAATTGTTGTCATGGCTTTGGAGTGACAGTGAAGCTAAGTTGCATCTTCTGCAGGGATTTTGGGCAGACACCAGGGCCCCCCTGGAAGAGCAGGAGACCGGGGAGTTTCCCAAGCCCCTGTCCCTCGATGGCGTGAGGCAGGGCATGTCTGGCGTTCCCCGCGGACATGCGTGCAAAGCTCCGGCAGCTCAGTAATCACTGGCTCAGATGGGGCTGTGCCACAGCCCATCGTCACCATCTTCTGAACCCTGGCTGACAAGCAGGCTACCAGGCCAGCAAGCCAGCAACCGAAATGGTTGGGGACTTGGGAGTCACCGTTTCCCTGCAGACAGAGGCACGCCACCTTTGAGAGTTATGTTGCCAGTTTGGGTCACTTGAAAAGGAAAAAGGAAATACTTTTTTTGGTCTTTTCTAATTGCTTTTATTTTCTTACTAAAATAGGAAAGAAAGGCATCAGAAGATTTATCGAAAATAATTTCCTTTGCATTGTGAAGTGAGGGCGTTGCTGCGGAAGCCCAGACTTGCTGCATGGCGGCGTCTGTCTGTGTCTGTAATCATTCCCGGTTCTGCACGTTGTTCGCATAGACTGAGTGTGTTCATGGCCCATGTGGTTCGCTACCCCAAGAAGAGGGTAGAGCTGTCTGAGGGAATAGGGAGCACCTTTTGGACCAAACACAATTATCGATAAAATAACGAGCATACACCTTCAGCGTTTGTACAGTTGCTCACTCACAAGTACACACCCATGGCAGGAAGAACGAATGTCCACTTCATGGATGTGGCATCTTATCTGTGGCTAATAAAGTAGGAAAGTCGAGGAGTCCCTGCGATAGTTGTCATTAGGTAGAGTGAAATTTTGTGGAGGGCTTGGCTTAACTAGTGTATGAATTTAAGCATCATAGTAAAAAATGGCGAGGGGTCTTTGTGTTCCGTGTGGATGCTTAGTGTTTAAATGCTTTGTTAACCATTAGGCGATCAATAATTCAGGGAAAAACATACGCTTATGGAGGGGCTTATTAATAACTATGATGTATATGAGATACCTACATATTCTTCTTAATATTTCTTTCCCTCCCTCCTTCCTCCCTCCCTTCAGCCCTCCCTCTGCCCCCTCCCTCACCCTTCCCTCTTCCTCTCATCCCTCCCTCACCTTGCCTCTCCCTCTCTCCCCTCCTCCCCCTCTCCCCTCCTCCCCCTCTCACCCCTCTTCCCTTTTACCCTCCCCCTCCCCTTCCTCTCCTTCCTCCCTTCCTCCCCTCCCCCCTCCTTCTTCCTCTCATCCTTCCCTCCCTCCCCTCACCCCTCCCCTCTCCCCTCCCTCTCTCCCTCTCATCCATCCCTCCCCTCATCCCTCCCTCCCCTCCTCCCCTCCCTCCCTCCCTCCCCCTCCCCCTCCCCCCCCACACCACCTCCTTCCTTTCTGTCAAATAATCAGGTCTGGTTGGATTTCCAGCCACAGCCTTGGATTAAATCAAAGAAGCTTCTGGGCCGGGAACAGTGTCAGCCCTGCCTTCTACTCACTTCTGTATGCTTGCATCACTCCTTTTATCTGTCAGAATCTTTCTTAAGCCACTCGTCTCTTTTATAGGCATTATTTTAGTAAAAGCTAGACAAATCAATGGAACATTGACTTAGAGGGGCCACAGAAAGCTGCCCTTGCTGAGCCTGAGGGGCCAGTGGGGCGGCCTGTGTCACCGTCGACGGTGGCCAGCCTGGCTGATGCAGGACACTGGAAGCCATCTATGCCTTCAACACTAGGAATTCTTAACTGCTGACGGGGTTTAGTGGAAGCAGAAACTGAGGTCTTTGAAGTTGCTACACCTGGGGTGGTGATGACCGCCCCATGGGGTGGCCCTCAGAGATTCTGGCTGAATCCAGGGGTCCCAGCGCCCAGACGCAGAGCCCCTGGGCTGGAATCCGGACTCCAGGCCATTGGCCGAGTGTGTCCCCGGTAGCCACCAAGAGCCACAAGGTGAGGCTGATGGAAGGGGCTCCTGGTGCAGCCTGAGGTGCTTCACTTTGACGGGGTGCCCATGAAATGTCCAGGAGCTGCCCCTGGAAGGGTCCCCGGGGCTGGGTGGCGCTGGGTGGTGTTCCTGAGTCCTGGGCTCCTGCCACCTTCCTGAATGGGGGACTCCCCTGGGGCCTCTGCGCCTGTGGACAGCTCTGGGGCTGGGAGCCGGCTTTGAGTGGGGCCCCTCCTTCCCTCACCCCGACTAAGTGACAGCCTGTGCAGGCCCCCTCTGCCCTGGGGGCCCCCCTCCTCCCTGGAGAGAGGGTCCCGTTAGAGCAGTATGCAGCACTGCCATGCTCAGGATCTTAAGTCTGATTCAAGATGTGTCTGCATATGCCACTGTTTAACAGGAGTACCCAACTAATGATATTGATCTTAAGCTGTGTCGATTTCCCCATAACCGTTGCTCTAACGGCTACGTGATTTCTGTTGTAAACAGCTTCCAGCATCGAGGTCCTCCTGCAGGTGCTGAGTGCAGTGGGGGCCGCCGGGGTTGCGGGGGGAATGGCCCGGGTGTGGGTGGGTTGAATTTGGCCACTATGGTCAGGGCAAAGCTGGACGAGTCACTCGGGCTGGAACGCCACTCTTCTCATGGATGACACAGAAATTTCTTCCCTAACTTTCTCACACAGTGTCTGTTAGGGTCCGATAACACAATAATTCTGAGAACAGATTACAAACAGCAAGAAATCACGCAAATGGGAGGACTTCTCAGTATCACTCAAACACTGCTGTTTTAATCCAGAATACACATACATTGGTATATTCAGAAATTAAGCATTTCTGTATTTTAGTCCTTCTATATTTTTAATGTTATGGCAATGTTTTATTGTGCCATAACTTCTGAAAATTCTTTTTTTTTGTTGTTGTTAAGATTTTATTTATTTATTTTTGCCAGAGAGTGAGAGAAAGAGGGGGTGAGTGCATGACTGGCGGGGAGGGGCAGAGGGAGAAGCAGACTCCCGGCCAAGCAGGGAGCCTGATGTGGGACTGGATCCCAGGACCCTGGGATCATGACCTGAATGGAAGGCAGCCGCTTAACCAACTGAGCCACCCAGGCACCCCTGAAAATTCTTTTTTTTAAAGATTTTATTTTTAAGTATTCTCCACACCCAGTGTGGGGTTCGAACTCACAACCTCGAGATCAGGAGTTACAATCTACCTATTGAACTGGTCAGGCGCCCCCTGAAAGTTCTTTTGATGCTAATTCCTTAAATATCCCTATTTCTGATTTGTATTTGCCTTCCTTCTCCAAAATATTCTTACTTATACCCATTGATGCATCTTTTGGAAATTTCTCGATCATCCTCCTCTTTGCCCCCCTTTTAAAAAAAATTCTTTATTCTTTATTGATGAAATCGCATAGTCAGATCCACCCAGTAAATCTTAGCAAAGGCACGGGGTTGTGGGACCATGAGCACCAACAGGATACAGAGGGATTCTGTTCTCACTGCCTTCTTCAGGGAGTAATTCCTTCCTTCAGCTTGCTTTTCGGCAACTTCCTTGTTCTCTTTCCCCCAGACATCCGCATCTCTTCCTCGGTGCTAATCACCCCAAAACAAGTCCAAGAAGAAGCAAAGAGTCAGCTGCTCACTCACTTGGGAGATTTCATATGTGTTTCTCCGATTTCTTGCAGTCCTTCCCACCTGCTACATTTAGTACATGTTTTGTGCATAATAGGTGCTAAACAGATATTGATTGGTTGGAGCTCACGTAGCTTTCTTTCCTCTTGTGCACGCGCAGATGCTCAAAAAGAAGTTACCCGTCTTAAGGGCAACCGTAAACAAAGATCTGAAACACAGATTTAACGAAGTATAATATTATAGTATATTTGGACTTCTTTGAGAAAGGTATCTTAAATTGGAAGAAGATTAAGCCATTTAAAAACTTTCTTTTGATTGATGGAGTCCATAAAATATCTATCTCAGCCAATTTTGTCTTTTTACACAGGGCAAGTATTGACTTTCTTGTTCTGTGTCTGTTATCGATCTGCAGTGAGCATGGCTGTGGGCACGTCGCACGGGCTCCCCCTTTGTTCCCCTGTGCGTTCCCCGACGACTCTGCAGCAGGTGCACAGGGCCTGCCGGGGACACCCCCGCCTCTGCTGCTAGAGTACAGGTTTCATTTTATTTTTATTTATTTAATTTATTTATTTTTGCAGGTTTCATTTTAAACCACAGTAAATTTCCTTGTGATTCAGGGTCCCCAAAGGGGCTCCCAAGCCAGTGAGACTGAGACGTAAAAACCTGATCATAGAGTCACGATGTGTGTCCCAGTGCACAGAGCAATGTTTCCTTGGTATGGTTGGGGGAGCAGAGAGAGCTGGAGCCCCCCCTCCACCTGGCCCCTGGCTGTGCACCAGAAGTACATTTGCAGCCAGCTCTCCGGCCCCCCCTCCCCACCCCCCCACCGCCTGGCTGTGCACCGGAAGTACATTTGCAGCCAGCTCTGAAACCAAGGCAAAATCTTTTGATGTCATGTAAATGGAGTGACTTTTAGAGTTTTAGTGGTATATATATATTTTAATAGACTACTTTTTAGAGCAGTTTTAGGTTCACAGCAATATGGAGCAGAAGGTACAAAGATTTCCCATATATCTCCTGCCCACCCCCCACAGAGCCTCCCCAATTATAAACATTGAGGTACATTTTTAATAATTGTGACGTTTTTAGTAATCTAGAAAGGAGAGCCCTCCTGTGTGAGATGGGCCGTTTCCTCCCATCCAGTCTGGTATGTTCTGTTTGGTGGGTTCCCTTTGTGCCTCCATCAAGAAGGTTCTAGATGTCAGTCCCTTGGGTGCATGAGCTCAGATGCGTGCATCCTACAGAGGGGGACGGCGATTTCCAAGAACCAAGGATTCTTGTACAGTCTTCGCCTTCAAGTTCTGATTGTGCCTCTCATGTCCTGAAGAGCAGAAGCATCCAGTCCGGGGTCACGGGTGAGGCGCATGGCGTGTCTCCTTACTCTCCATCACTCTTCAAGAATGCCTATTTCCGGGACGTTGGTGACCTCAGTGTTTCTGCAGATTCCAGAACAGCCCTTTTGCACAGTGAGAGCAGTGTGAGAGGCGGGTCTGTTCCATGCAGCGGCGAGAACATGGCTCATCCAGGTCGACGGCATCTGCCAGGCATTTCCACTCTGAAGCTAATTTTCCTTTTCTCTTCATTTTTAATTATTTTTCAAGGACACGCTTTGAGATTCTTTCAGTTCCCATTCCTCATTGCGCTGGTTTGTGTGCCCTCCCCTCTTCCTGGCCTGAGTTCAATACGAACCTGACATTTGCCAGTTGTTGGGTCTTCCCATTCTGTGACTCCTTCTGCGTTTCTTCGTTGCCATTACACAGAAACGGAACACGTTCTCTTCACCCCATTTATTTGTTTGTATCAGTGAGGAGTCGTGGCTTCTTACTGTATGTAGGGAGCCACAACTTGCTTGGATGCTGGAATCCTACCAGATTTAGCCAGGGGAGCCCCTCCAAGCTGGCTTTTGCATCTTTAACATGTCCCCATTGTGTCTGAGTGTCTTCTTACTCTCTGACATAACAAGGTGCTCCGGGCACATGGGGTACATTCCCATGCCTGCGAGGGGGCCTGGCCGTCAGGAGCACGCCTGACTGTGGGCACCGCTGCTCCCTGCTCCCATCCTGGCTACAGCCGGAGAGTCTCTGTTCAATGCTCTTTCTCGCCACACGTTGAAAGCCAGGAGTTGACCTCCACCCGGCACCTCCAAGGCCAAGCCAGTCACACTGGGTTCATCTAGCAACCCCTCTTTGTATGTGTCCCTCCCTCTCTGACCAGGCCACACTCGACTTCCATTTCTCAGTGTCTCACCTTTGGTTAATCTCCTGAGCCTCTAGAGCACCACCGCTCAAACGTCCCCTTTCGGGACCTGGTCCCCTCCAGGGGCCATTGGTCCCTGTTTCAGAGCTGTACTGGTGGCGTGTGGTCCAGTCCCGGACCGAATAATGGCCCCCAGCCTGTCTGTGTCCCGATCCCCAGACCGGTGGCCATGAGCGGCACAGATCCTGTGACGGGAAGGTTATGTTGGGTGGGGTGGTGTAGTCAGAAGCGTGCCTGTCACAAGGACATAGGACGGTCAGATGGGCAGAAGGTGATGTCTTCTCGGAGGCAGGGATTGGGGTGATGAGCTTTGAACTCGAGGTGTGGTGTGGGGCCATGAGCACTTGCCCTAGAGCCTGTAGATGGCCACCAGACCCCGCAAAAGGTAAGGAGTGCATCCCCCGTCGGGGCGCAGAGAAGGAACCAGTCCAGGAGGCCCACTGTAGACTTCCGACTTCCAGAGTCATCATTTGATACACGGTGCTGCTTGAAGCCGGCATGTTTGTGGTCGTTTGTTACAACAGCCATCGGGAATGGATACAAGCTCCTAGGAACAGACAAACTCCTGCTGCATGCACCGTGAGGCCTGTCAAGGGACAGGTCTGCCCGGACTCCTGCATCCGGAGAGGACTGGCCAGTGACCCTCACGGTCCTTAGCCCCGAAGCTCTCCACGTGGTTTTATCTTCTTAAAAAACGCTGCCCGTCTCCAGGACACAGTCCATCAAACTGACACTTGAAGTGCAGGTCGAGTCCGGGGGCTGAGACGGCATGCCGATGGGGTGGACATCGCCCCGCGGTCTGAGGGATTGATGGCATAATCAGTGTGGAGCTGACCCTGGGCCGCCGTCAATGCTCACACCCCACAGCGCTTCTAAATTACGACAGCGTCATCCCCCAGAGGAAGAATCCTGAACTTTTGAACGTACCGCTCCTTGAGAACAAAGAGCGGAAATGCCACAGGCTTGTGCTCTCCAATTTGTCCTTCTTTTTGTTAAATTATAAATCATTTCCACACCGGTCAGTGTCCTTGCGATTTCCTTTCTTTTTTTCCCCCGTTTTATTGACATACAATATGGTATTCGGTTAGGGTGTACCACGTAATGATTTGATGTGTGCATGTGTTGTCATGATGGCTGTTGGAAGGTTCAGCTGACATGCATCACCTCACGTAGTCATTTCTCTTATGGAAAGAACTTCTATAATCTACTGTCTCGGCATCGTTCAGCTCTAGAGCCCAGGGTTGCTAACCAGAGTCAACACGCTGTGCATCACCTCCCTGGGACTTACTTATCTTATAAGTGGAAGTTTGTATCTTTTGACCCCCTGTACCCATGTCGGCCCCCTGCTTTCCCCCAGCAACGATGGATCTGTTCAATTTCTTTCTTTCTCTTTCTTTCTTTCCTTCTTTTTCTTTCTTTCTTTCTTTCTTTCTTTCTTTCTTTCTTTCTTTCTTTCTTTCTTTCTTTCTTTCTTTCTTTCTTTTTCTTTCTTTCTTTCTTTCTTTCTTTCTTTCTTTCTTTCTTTCTTTCTTTCTTTCTTTCTTTCTTTCTCTCTCTCTCTCTCTCTCTCTCTCTCTTTCTTTCTTTCTTTCTTTCTTTCTTTCTTCTTTCTTTCTTTCTTCTTTCATGTTCCATGTATAGGTGAGATCATAGGGTATTTTTCTTTCTCTGTCTGGCTTGTCTCACTTAACACAGTGCTCCCCAAGGTTTATCCACGTTGTTGCAAATGGCAGGATTTCCTTCCTTTTTTATGGTTGCATAATATTCCAGTGTGTGTGTGTGTGTGTGTGTGTGTGTGTGTGTGTGTGTGTGTGTGTATACCACCTCTTCTCTATCTGTTCATCTATGGATAGACAATTGGCACTTGGGCTGTTTCCATGTCTTGGCTACTGTTCAAAATGCTCCAGTGAACTTGGGCAGCAGATGTCTCTTTAATATATATATGTGTTTTCATTTCCTTCGAATACATACCCAGACGTGGAATTGCTGGGTCATACGGTAGATCTATTTTTAATTTTTTGAGGACCCTCCATGCTGTTTTCCCGAGTGCCTGCACTGGTTGGCATTCCCACCAACAGTGCATGAGGGTTCCCCCTTCCCCACATCCTCGCCGACACCTGTTATTTCTTGTCATTTGGATGATAGCCATTCTGACAGGGGTGAGGTGGTACTTCATTGTGGTTTTGGTTTGCATTTCCCTGATGATGAGTGATGTTGAGCATCTTTTCATGTGTCTGTTGGCCATCTGGATGTCTTCTCCAGAGAGATGTCTATTCAGATCCCCTGCTCGTTTTTTAAAAAGATTTATTTATTTATTTATTTGAGAGAGAAAGAGAGAGGGAGAGAGCACGTGACAGTGGGGGGAGGGGCAGAGGGAGAAGCAGAAGCAGAGTCCCCGCTGAGCATGGAGTTAGATGCGGGGTTCGATCCCACGACTCTGAGATCATGACCTGAGCTGAAATCAATAGTCAGACACTTAAGTGACTGAGCCACCCAGGTGTCCCTGCCCATTTTTAAATTGGATTGTTTATATTTTTGCTGTTGAGTGCAACGTCATCATCTGTTTTGTTCTTATTCATTTCATGTGATGAATTTCCCTAAAAGTTCCTAAGAGCAGTGTGACCCATCCTCATTTGATTTCTGTTGGCTTGGGAAACCTGAGATAATTCCAGTGAATTTAGAACATTAGATAAGACTGAAAACGACTTTCCGGTACTTTCATATAGAAGAGGCTGGCGTGGGTCTGTGTGGTTTGTGTGCAGTGGCCTGTGGCCTCTCCTTGTTACAAGGGTAGAGAAAACACTGTGAGAGGTGTGCATCCCACATCTGCCTTCCGAAAATGCACGGAGGCCACGTTCTTCCTAAACTGTGGGAAGTGTAGCTGGATCTGAGAGGCTTAGTTTGTGCTCAGACACCTTCCCACGTGGCTGCCTACAGTTTGTGGTCTGTCTTTTGAAGATTTATTTATTTATTAGTGAGGGAGCAAGAGCGAGCCATGGGAGGGGCAGAGGGAGAGAGACAGAGAGAATCTTAAGCAGACTTCACGCTGATGCAGCCCAGCCTGGGGCTCGATCCCATGGTCCTGAGATCATGACCTGAGCCGAAATCAAGTTGGATGCTCCACCAACTGAGCCACTCTGACTGGGTGGCTCAGATGGTTAAGCGTCTGCCCTCGGCTCCGGTCATGATCCCAGGGTTCTGGGTTCGAGCCCCTCATCGGGCTCCCTGCTCAGTGGGGAAGCCTGCTTCTCCCTCTCCCTCTGCCTGCAGCTCCCCCTGCTTGTGCTCTCTCTCTGTCAAATAAATAAATAAAATCTTAAAAAATAATCGCACTCTCTGAATGCTTCTCACGCTAGGCTTCAGTGCCCTCCTCATGAGTGGGAGTCCCTGGCTTGCGCTGAGAATTAACTGAAGTAATGCGTCACGGCTCGGCCCCTCTGTAGTTCTCCCGCGTGGCTCCTCTCAGGACCAGGCGCTGGGAGCGTCCCTTGGGCAGGCATTGTTCTTTCCACTCTGTATAAATGTGCTCCCTGCTTGCCACAGTTCTGTTGTGTATCTTATTATTACCATTTATCATAAGGGGAAACTAAGTCAGAGAGGCAAAATCATTTTCCCAAGGGGACGCCCTGGCACTGTGCTGTTATTAATTATTAATTAATTATTGTATTATTATTGGTGGTGGTGATACTCGTAGTCGTCCTGAGGTTTGCCTCTTTTCCTGGGGGTCTTACTGGTAATCAGCGAGGGGTTGTAATCTGACGACTACAAGTAAGCACACCAGGTCTGATGAAACCTCCTGGCCCTTGGCCCGGGCAGGACTCGGGATCTCTCTCAGCCAGATTCTGTCCCAAACTCACGAACTGCACGCAGAGAAAGTATGTGTCTCTCCGCTCCTGCAGCCTTGCTCGCTTGCTTCTCCTCTCCGCTGCTCTCTCCCCGTCTTCCCGGCAGGCTGGAGGCTCGTCTTGACACCCGGAGACAGTCAATACCTTTGTACTTATTTCCTCAAATAAGCAATCAGAGCAATCAGAGGGGGTGCTGTTTACAGAGACCACAGCGCAGGGTCCCTGCTAAGCACCACAAGCAGTCATCTGCGGAACTTCAGCCGCTTGTGGTCACCACTCCTGCTCCAGAGACTGTGCAGCCGACCCTCTGGGCGCTGGGTCCCCGAGCCTGTGCGTGTGGAGGCAGGGAGCCTCGCGCTCAAGCCCAGCGCCCCAGCCTTTCCCACGGTGGTGGCCGCTGCACGGTTTTCATGCGCGAACCACCTGCCTCTCACATGCACCTGTCGAGGTTGTGCTAGGGACGCCCTCTCACGCCTCCAAGGACCCCGCCGAACATCCAGGGGCGGCTCCAGGGCTTGGATAGCTGTCCGGGCTCAGATGGCTTCTCACTGCTCTCACTGATTTGGGGTGCAGTCCTTGGATCTGAACACACTGAAGCTGGACTTGTGTTTCCAGCACCAACTAAATAGGGACCTCAAGCCGTTACTTAAACAAACTGCTCTGGGCGATGTGGCACGCCCCTGGAAAAGACACGTCCGGTGGGGGTTCTTATGCATGGCATCCCACCTATGCCGAATAAGCTGTGTCACCCACTTTCTAAGACGCTGGTGCAGCCAGCCCCAAACTCGATTTGCACTGGACACACATTCTTGGCACCTGCTTTGCTCTGTCTGCCTGCCTTTGGGTTGGATCGGCCCCTGCCCGTAAGTGCCCTGGAGTCTATGGTCAGCTGTTCCTACTCTGTATCCTGTGAGCAGCCTGACGACCAGCTTGCCTCGAATGGGGTGGCCTGAGGGCCAGGCCAGTGCAATGAAAAGCTAATGACATACGCTGTGTATGTGCGTGGTGTATGTTGTCGTCACGATCTCGTCGGGTAACCGAAGCCAAGAAAAGAGGCGCGCTGTGGAAATGAGTATGAATAATAAGAAGCTCTCTTTTTAATGTTCAAAAAGGTGTTCCTGATGCTTTTGCAAGGTTCCAAGAAGCAATCGGGGGCTGAGTTGGAGCTGCAGGACCAGAAGCCTCCAGAGCGTGCTCCTGGCTACTGTAAGTATGTGGTATTGCTTTGCATTTCTGCTGCAGGAATAATGCCAACATCCTTCCCTCGAAAGCCCCCGTGTAAAGGTCCAATAGAAAGGGCCTGGGGAGTGTGACCAGAGAGACAGGGTACTCTTCAGAGGCAGAAAGCTGAAGGTTTCGACCTGCCTTGTATAAAACAACGGTGTGTTTAGGGGGCAGCTTTATCTCTTCTTCAGAGCCGAATTTATTATATTAGCGATTCCTTTTTTTTTTTAAGATTTTATTTATTTATTTACTTGAGAGAGAGAGTGAGCGAGTAAGCACAGAGGGAGAGGGAGAGGGAGAAGCAGGCTCCCCGCTGAGCAGGGAGCCTGATGCGGGGCTCGATCCCAGGACCCTGGGATCATGACCTGAGCCGAAAGCAGACGCTTCACCGACTGAGCCACCCAGACACTCCTGTGTGCTGGCTTTTTGCGGGCATATTTTTTTCTGGGGTAGGTGCCAAGGAGTGGAATTGCTGGATTGTGTGTTTACCTGTCTGATGGATGGACGGCTGCACTGTTATTTTCAGCGGCCACGCACTTGACATCCCCCCGGCACGACGCGAGTCCAGTTCTGTCCTTGCACGAGAGCTCTTGGGATCACCTGTGCTTTGGACCACAGACAGCTAGGGGGTGCTAGCTCGCTGTGGTTGTGACTTGCGTTCCCCTGAGGGCTAAGAATGTTGACGATCTTTTCGTGAGCTTACTGGTGTTTGCGCATCTTCTTGGAAGAAATGTCTATTCAGATCTTTTACCCATTTTTAAGATTGGGCTAACTTGATTTATGGGATTGTAAGAAGTGTGATGTGAACTGTGGGTTTTTCATAGATGCCTTTTATGAAGTAGTGGAAGTTCCTATTTATTTCTGGTTTGATGAGAGAGTTTATCATGAAAGGGTGGTGAGTACTGCCATCTGTTGAGATAATTGTGTGGGTTTTTGGCTTTATTTATTGACGTGATATATTAGAAGAATAGATTTTTAGATGTTAAACCAGCATTTCATTGACCAATTCTGACAAATTCCACTTGATTTCATGGTATATAATTCTTTTAATGGATTGATGGATTTGATTTGTTAGTATTTTGCTGGGGTTTTTGAGCCTATATTTGTAACAAGTATGGGGTCTATAGTTCTGTTTTGTTTTTCTGTTGATATCTTTGTCTGGGATTGCTATCATGGTATTACCCCATAGAGTGAGTTGAGAAGTATTTCCTCCTCTTTTATTTTTTGGAAGTTTTTTTTTTTTAAATGTTTTATTTATTTATTCATGAGAGTCAGAGAGAGAGAGAGAGAGAGAGAGAGAGAGAGAAGTAGAGGGAGAAGCAGGCTCCCCGCCTAGCAGGGAGCTCGATGCGGGATTCGATCCCAGGACCCCGGGATCATGACCTGAGCCGAAGGCAGAAGCTCAACCGGCTGAGCCGCCCAGGTGCCCCTATTTTCTGGAAGTTTTAATGAAGAATTCATTCCTTAAATGTTTGGTAGAATTCGCCAGTGAAGCCATCTGGGCCTGATTTGTCTTTGCGGGTAGTTTAAAAAAAAAAATTGGGGGGGCGCCTGGGTGGCTCAGTAGGTTAAGTGGCTGACTCTTGGTTTGGGCTCAGGTCATGGTCTCAGGGTTGTGAGATTGCGCTCCATGTTGGGTTTTGTCCTCCGCGGGGAGTCTGCTTGAGATTCTCTCTCCCCCCTCTCCCTCTGTCCCCCCTCCAACTCCCTATGTGCTCTGTCTTTTTCTCTCTCGTGGATAAATAAATCTTTAAAAAAATTCATCTATTCGTTTCTCTACTTATTATACTTCTATTCAGGTCATTTATTTGTTCCCGAATCAGTTTCGATGTTTTGCGTCTTTCTAGGAATGCATCCACGTCATGTGAGGCGCCTGATTTGTCGGCGTGCGCCTGTCTGTAGCACCCGTTGATGATCCCTCTTATTTAGCTCGGATCAGTAGGAACAATCCTCTTTCGTTTCTGCGTCTAAAAACGTACACCTGCTCTCTTTCTCTTGGTTAATCTAGCTAACCTGTGGTCAATGTTGTTAATCTCCGTGGACAATCAGCTTCTATTTTCAGTGATACTCCATTGGTTTTCTAGTTTCTAGGTCATTAATTTCAGCTGTGATTTTTATTATTTCGTTCCTTTGGCTCCCTTTAGATTTGGGTTGCCCTTTTTCTCCTGATTGGAGATCTTTCTTCTTTTATACCAGCATTTATAGCTGTAAATTCCCCTTTGCACACTGCTTCCATGAGTCCCATAGTTTTGGGGTCTCATATCTTCACTTTTATTTACCTACAAGTATTTACTTACTTTCCCTTTGGTTTCTTCTTTGGTTCATTGGTTTTTTAAGATTATGCTTTTATTTTTATTTTTTTTTAAAGATTTTATTTATTTATTTGAGAGAATGAGAGAGAGAGAGAGCATGAGAGGAGGGAGGGTCAGAGGGGGAAGCAGACTCCCCGCTGAGCAGGGAGCCCGATGTGGGACTCGATCCCGGGACTCCAGGATCATGACCTGAGCCGAAGGCAGTCGCTCAACCAACTGAGCCACCCAGGCGCCCCTGTGCTTTTATTTTTTAACATTTAATAAAAATATTTGTTTAAGTCATCTCCACACCCAGCGTGGGGCTTGAACTCACAAGGTCGAGGGTCTCCCACTCTTCTGACTGAGCCAGCCAGGCACCCCTACGATTATGTTTTTAAATTTCCACATATTTGTCAGTCTCCCAAGTTTCTTTTTTGTCATTAAAGTCCAATATCGTTCTATTGGGACCAGAGGAAAAAATGTTGTATGATTTTAAACCTTTTTAAATTTATTAAGGCATGCTTTATGGGCTAGAATATGGTCCATCTGGAGAGAGCTCCTTGTACCCTGGAGAGGAGGGTGTATCTCTTGTGATGAGTGGTGGGGTCTGTCGATGACCTTTGCGTCCATCTTGTCTACACGGGTGTTCAAGTGTGCTCTGCCTTATCCGTTAATGAAAGTTTCATGATGTTCTTTCTGACTCATTGCTGGATCGTCTGTTCTGCCCGTTACTTCGGTCAGATTTTGTCTCATGTGTTTTAGGGCTCTTCAGTTGCATAAATCATACTTTTTGTCTCTTCCTGATGGGAGGCTTGTTTTGTATCTTTTGTAGTCGTTTTCCTTGTTATGTTCTTCTTGACCCTTTTAGTCCATGCTCACGCTGTATCTGATGAGCCACTTTCTCAAGAATGTCATGGAACTTCCTTGGATTCTGGTAGTATTCCTCCATTAGCTCAAATCCAGATCGTTTTGAGATCTCAAACGAGATCTCAAATGAAATCTCTTCTCTGTTTGTCGTTCTGCAGAAATGGTGGGGGGGGCAGAGGGGACCCCACCACGAAGCTTTCTAGAAGCCCTCTGCTTCGGTCGACTAGCTCTCTGAGACACCGTGGTAATTTTTATTCCATTTTTTATGTGGAGGGTTTATTAGCAGAAGAGAATGTCAAATAATTGGTAAATAAATTAGTGCATTGTTCATATTTATTTATTTATTTACTCATGTATTTACTGGGGTACAATATACAAAATACGAATTTCACTGTTTTCAGGTGTACTGTTCTGTGGCATCAAGTATGTTCACATTATTTTGCAACCATGACCACCATCCATCTACAGAGCTCTTTCGCAGCCTCCAACCCAAACTGTATGCAGTAATGGCTAGCTCCCCCAGCCCTCCTCCTAACCCCTGGCATCCACCATTTTACTTCTGGTCTGTATGAATTCCACCTGCTCTAGTTACGTCATACTAGAGGAGCTGGGCAATACTTGCTCTGTCGTGATGGGCTTATTTCCACTAGCTTAACGGCTTTAATATTCACCTGCAATGTAGTACGTGTCAGAATTTGTCAGATGCAGAAGACAGGATATGTGGGAAGCGTCCCAGAGTTTCCAGGCCTCTCCGGGAGCCACTGTCCCTGGATTTCCAAGTGTTCACCAACCTGGAAGCTTTCTGAACCCTGTCCTTCGGGGTTTATTGTGGAGGCTTCATTACACAGGCATGATTGATGAAATCATCGGCTATTGGTGATTGATTCAACCTCCAGCCCTGCTCCAGTCCCTGGAGGTCAAGGGGAAGGGAGTGAAAGTTCCAATCTTATAATTAGGTGGTGGTTCCCCTGGCCCTTAGTTTGGTGAGTTCTAGAAGTCACCACATTAAGCTCATTAGCATAATAACACACCCTGTTGCTGTAATCACTTAGGAAAATCCAAAGGTCCTAGGAGCTCTGCAAGAAATGGACAAAGACCAAATACACGTTTCATATTATAAATCACAGTATCACGGTACCACCAACACTTATCAGGGCTCTCTCCAGGCTCATTCAGCTTGTTGGCAGAATTCAGTTCCTTGTGGTTTTAGAACTGAGGTCCACACGTGTTGACTGGCTGGCTGTTGGATTTGCTCTCAAGTTCCTAGAAGTCATCCTGGAATCTTAGCCACATGGTCCCCTCACAACAGGACATGTTTCTTCTTCAAAGTCAGCTGGAGATTCTCTGTTTTGATTAGCTTAAAGGCAACCAGTTAGAGACTAGATCCGCCAAAACTTTTCACGTTTTTTTGTGTTATCGTTGGGGTAATAGCCACATGTTCAAGGTCTTACCCATACTCAAGGGGAGGTGATTGGAAACTTCTATGAAGTAGGAGTGGTTGGGGAGCCATTTTAGACTTATCCCTACCAAAACCATTGTTAGAATACGCTACATTGAATTCCCCTGCATGCTTATTAGCCATTTAAATTTCTTGTTTTACAACACAGTTGTTGTTTACCTTCGCTCATGAATGTTATGTTTTTGAAGAACAGTGTCTTAAATTTGTTTCGCTCACTTCCAGTGCTTACGTCTTATCACAAATGGCATATTTCCTGATCGCACTATTAGATAAATTTTTCCACGGTACACACCTGTGTCATCACCACCCAGGTTGAGGTAGAACATTCCCAGAGCCTGGCCGGGCCCCTCTGCCCTGTCCAAGTCAGACTCCATCCCCCAAAGGTGATGCTCCCACCTTGCAGTAATTGTGCATTTTGTTAGATGTCATGTAAATGGCATCATCTTGTATGCACAGGAGTCTGTGGTTTTTCTTTGTTATCCATTTATGTTTTTGCGTGTGTCATTTCTTCATAGTCATATTCTACTGTACATATCCTAATTTGTCTCTCTCTTTCACCGTGTATGTACAAATTTTACTTCAACTGGGCATACACATTATTTTCTCTTTTTATTATTAGCATTTTACCGAAAGGGTTTCACTTATGAGCATTCATTTATTTTAAGGTACATTAGTTAATGACTTTCTTATGTAAGAGAGAATTTAAGGAAAATATGATTATGTTCTCATAAACATTTTGTCATCGTTGAGAACTCAGGGTAATTTACATTGGAAATGTATTGCCTACATACATCCTCTTCATCATGGTTATGTACCTGGTTCAAAAAAATGATAATTTCATGTTCTGAGTTTGGGGAACATTATGAAAATCCATGCAAATATGTTAGAAAAAAACATGTGCCAAAAGAGCTAATGTTATGTGAAAAAGAGTGGTATTTTAAATTTAAAAAAGAACCTCAAGGCAAGGAACATTATAGTATTTTTTATTACCATTGTAAAATATGATCTAAAAATGCAATTTTATTTATCATTCAAATTACAAATTACGGAACTGGAAAATACATCATTAAAAAATCTGTTCAAGTGTTTCATTACGAAAAAAGACGTGAGACCAGGATGCATTAAAACAAATTTGGTATGAGATTGCCTGCATTTGCCAATTTTATTGTACTCTGCAAATCTTCCCGTGAAGCTCAACAGGAGACATCCACCTAAGTGAAATTTATATTATTTAACAGATAGGACTTCATCAAAATGCTCGATCGGGATTTTGGAGAGAGTGTGTATTAATGTCTTCTGGGTAGAGTGCTTTCGTCACTTTTTGGTGACATGACATGAT
Organism: Eumetopias jubatus; assembly: GCF_037043125.1. Classification (NCBI taxonomy): domain Eukaryota; kingdom Metazoa; phylum Chordata; class Mammalia; order Carnivora; family Otariidae; genus Eumetopias; species Eumetopias jubatus. The sequence goes on from NW_028274820.1 coordinate 2,757,810, forward strand.
CCACACTAGAGAGAGGAAGTTTCTAGAATAATCACTTACACAACCTTTCTCCTCCTATTGGTGCCCTCAGAAATTACTTTTTTTTATGATCTCTGCCACAGGCTGTTCCTGCCACAGGCACCCCTGCCCTCCACACTCACCATATGTCTTTAGAAACAGTCATCTAAAGGGCTAGCTCTCAAATAACTCACTTCTTGCTCCTCTGAGAAATGGATGAAGGCCAAATAAAATACAAAATAGATATTTGTTAAACTTAGGGACCCTAGTAGCACCATAGAAATGAGTTATGAAGACCAACGCCTGGAACAGCATGTTTGTCCTTGGGCATGCCGTGCGGGCTGTGGAAGTCACTCCTTGGAGCCCTGGGCCATCGATTAGCTGCCTGCAGCACGTTGGACGTCATGATCGGCACTCTCTGTGCATTTTCTCACTTAATCCTCCTGGTCAGTTTGGAAATAAGCTTTCCTGCCACTGTTACTTGGGTGTGGACACCGAGCTGTAGAGAAATTGGGTCCAGCACGAAACTCCCACCCGGGCACAGCACCAGCTCCTGCCATCTCTTTGAGCGTGTCCCTTTTCTGCAAAGGCTTTTCCAAGCCCCCCCAACTAGTGTTTCTCATAATGTTTGAAGGAGGCCTGGGTGACCAGATTAACTCCTTGATATCCCGAAAGATGTAGTGATCTCAGATCATAATGACGACCTACAGAATTTGTTAGCACACAGATTACGGAGCCTCACCCCCTGATTTTCTGATACAGTGGCTCTTGGGTGGGGCCTGAGAACTTGCATTTCTCGCAGGCTCCCAGACGGTACTGTGGGTCCAGGCAGTAGCCCTTGACACCCGCCGCTTTGGTGTGATGGCTGAAGGAGAATTCTATTTAGAATCACAAATTCTGGGTCTCTCCTCTTTCTCTTCATTCCCAGTGGCATGCTGGCGCTGTGGAGTGAACTATGTCCCCCCACCCCAAATTTGTATGTGGAACCCCCAGTACCTCAGCATGTGACTGTATTTGGAGATACAGGGTCTTGGAAGGGTAATTGGGGTAACACGAGGTGATATGAGTGGGTCCTAACCCAGTCTGACTGGTGTCCTTATAAGAAGGGGAGATGGGGCACAGAGACAGCAAGGCTGTGTGCCCACGGTGGGGAAAACCCCAGGGGGGACCATCTGCCAGCCAAGGGGGAGGCTTCAGAGGAAGCCCACCCTGCAGGCAGGCACCTTGAACTTGGTCTTCTAGCCTCCCGACTGAGATGTAAATGTCTGCGGCTTAAGCGGCCAGGTCTTGGTGCTTTGAAATGGCAGCCTGACAGTCCGTCACGACTGGGCAGGATGTTTCCTTGCTGGACTCACACACACCGGAGGGGTCTGGCTAGTAGACTGCAAGCCCTGGCAGCTCGGTGACAGCCTCTGTGCTTATGCTGTGACCTGACCTGGTGTGACAGCCAGTCCCATATGGGCTCAGATCACGAATCCCCTTGTCTTGGCTGCGCCAAGCCGTTAGTGACCCTTCTTCTGTGTTCCTATGGCTGATTTCTTTGGTGTCCGTTTTCTGCCAGGGGATCCTGCACTCTAGCCACCCTTGTTAACAAGCTGAGTAGCAGGTTCTTTTCTCTCTCTCTCTTTTTTAAGATTTTATTTATTTGAGAGAGAGAGAGAGAGAGAGAGAGAGAGAACATGAGTAGGGAGTAGAGGCAGAGGAAAAGGGAGAAGTGGACTCCCCAATGAGCAGGGAGCCCAACACAGGACTCAATCCCAGGACCCTGAGATCATGACCTGAGCTGGAGGGCAAGACACTCAACTGACTGAGCCACCCAAGTGCCCCTGGTGGTTCTGTTTTTGATTTGTTGAGGATCCTCCACATTCTTGTCCACAGTGGCTGCACCAGTTTGCATTTCCACCAACAGTGCACGAGGGGTCCGCTTTCTCCTCATTCCCAGCAAAAGCTTCTGCACAGCAAAGCATTTGGTAGAATGAAAAGGAAATCCACTGACTGGGAGAAAGTATTTGCAAACCATATCCAATATGGGGTTAATATGCAAAGTATATCAGGAACTCCTATAACTCAATAGCAAAAAGACAAGTAACCCGATTAAAACATGGGCGAAGCACTTGCACAGTTTTCCAAAGAAAACACATAGATGGACAACAGGTGCATGAAAGATGCTCACCGTCACTCGTCATCAGGGAAATGGAGATCCAAACCCCAGAGAGACATCACCTCGCACCTGTTAGGATGGCAGTCATCCGAAGAAGAAGAAGAAGGAGAAGAAGAAGGAGAAAACATGGATGCTTATTGAAATGGCAGAATCTTAGGCCCAACTTCAATAAATTTTAGTTCTGAGACTTAGACATCTACAGGTTTTAACAAGCACCCTCATATCCTTTGATTCAGGTGGGCTGTGGCCACCACCATGAGAAACATCCGGTTAGAGTCTTGTCAATCTCCAAGTTCAGGTGAACAGTCACAGATCCGTCTGATACGGTTTTCCATGGCTTTCTTGTCTCCTCCCTCCCGCCTCCCCTCCTTCCCTATTTCCCTCCCCTCCTTCCCTCCCTCCATCCCTCTGTCCCTCCCTCCTTCAGTCCCGAAGGCTTACCCCCCCATGTGAGGTCTGAGGTTGCAGTGAATTTCGCAGCCTTGGTTTGTCAGTACCACTTTACCTAAAATCTTCTCCTTTTCCTCCCACAATGTAATCCTGTGTGTTTCATTCCTAATTGTTCCTTCTTATGATGATGGAAAGCAATTTGGCAGTGATGAATCTGAAGGGTCTGCAGCCTCTCGTTTGCTTTTTAAGACAATCCTGTTTGAACAGCCTCTCCCATGCGGGGAGCCTGTAATTCTCTGCCTCTTCAAAGCGCTGTACCAGATTCTGCATGTGTCTCGTAGGCTGAGCCGTGGTGTTCAATCCGGAGTGCTGTCTTTTCTGCTTTGTCCACCTTTCCTCAAACTTCAAAAACCGCCTTCCCAAAAACAAGGTGGGGAGGAAACGTGCCTGATGCCAATTATACATGCCAAGGAAGGTTTGTTTTCCACGTTGGCTGAAATCAGCAGAGAGCTCATGGCAGGGTGCTTTGCAAAAAACAGTCTGCCAAAATAAAAACAGGATTGAAATACACTCAGGCAGCATAAATGCTGGTGGCAGGTGCCAGGAAGCAGCGGCTTCTGTCGGTGGCTCTGAGGAGTTGGGGCGGCAGGGGAGAGGCCCTGAGGCTTGCAGATCAGCGCTGTCTGAGAAAGCCCCTGAGGCTGGTGAGGGAGACCTCCCAGCCTCGCTCCCTGAATTGAAGTCTCCCCTTCTTGTGGAATATTCCACAAAGAAGTGCTTTCTTCATCTCACATATGGTCCTTGCCTCCCACATACTGCTGGAGACACTGGGCCAGTCGAGGCAGGAGTAGCTCTGGGCAACCTTTGTTAGCACCTCTGTTGTAGGGGTCAAGGGCAGGCCTCCCAAATCGGGCCACTTTGGCATATTGAATGTGTGTGGGTTTTTTTTTAAGATTTTATTTATTTGAGAGAGAGACAGAGAGAGAGCACGAGCAGGGGGAGGAGCAGAGGGAGATGAGAAGCAGACTCCCCGCGGAGCAGGGAGCCCGATGCGGGGCTCGATCCCAGGACCCCGAGATCATGCCCCGCGCCGAAGGCAGACGCTTAACCGACTGAGCCACCCAGGCACCCCGACACATTGAATGTTTTAAATAGCAGTTACTTCGGCGACAGCCTGTGCCGCAGGGACACAGACCCTCTTGTCCTCCTTGGAAAGCAGGAAGTAAATATTTACCCGTGAAAGGGGAGGTCGGGGGACATCCTCATCACCGGACAGTGGGACTTCAACGCTGAGAAAACCGTAGAAACAAACCTTGCTCTTTTTCCCTAGTCTAGCGCCTCAGCTTCGATTCTGCTCAGAACGCCTCAAAGCTCCCAAACGCTTGCTTGCTCTACCCTGGTGGTTCCTCACATATCTGTTGTCTCCTTGTGTAAAATAGATCAGAACTGCCTGCCTTGGTCCCGTCCTCACGCCGCAGTTTTATTATTGGGCCTCCGTGTGCACATAATAAAACTTCCTTGCTGGGAACGGAGCCGGAGAACAGGGCTGGGGCTGGAATGCCCACTGAGTGCAGGAGACAGTAGCCCCCCTTCCATTCCGCCCCCGTCCAGTAGAACTTCGGAGGGAGTTTTCCTTTTCGCGTTTGAAAACCCAGCCATGGGGCCATTTAGGGCCTTCGGGAGGACCTGCTTTTGGTGCCTTGAAAAGAAAAAAACCCCAAACTCAGCATTTTGGTGACCTGCCCCTGGAGTGTAAGTAGCTGGGGGCAAAGCCGGAGCCGCCCCTCTGCTTCCCTGAGGCTTCACACTGTCTTCTCAGGGCAGGTGGAATCACACTGGGGGAGTTTTTGCCAAAACTTCAGTGTGCTCCAAAGATGTGGCTAGGTGGGATGCACAGCCCTGTTCCAAAGGGAAATCCTCTCCAGCTTAGCTCCGGCCCTCAGGTTGTGAGTTAGAGCCCCATGTCGGGCTCCGTGCTGGGTGGGGAGCTTACTCAAAAAAAAAAAAAAAAAAAAAATTCACCAAGATTGCAGTAACCTAGCTTGGTTTTAAAATTGGTGTCACCATGTTTAAGATTTAAGACAAAATTGCATTTTGGGTTTCGCGTCATATTAATAAGCATGCAAGTGTCACAAAACATTTTCCTTTCGTTCTTTTTTCTGTTTCTCCTTTTCCGCCCCTCCTCTTCTGTTCCCTCTCTTTCCTCTCTTAACAAGAGGATGTTTGATTTTTCTGGTTTTCTTTTTTTTTTTTTAAGATTTATTTATTTATTTATTTGACAGAGAGCGAGAGCAGGAGCACAAGCCGGGGGGGTGGGAGAGGGAGAAGCAGACTCCCCACTGAGCAGGGAGCCCGATGCGGGGCTCGATCCCAGGACCCTGGGACCATGACCTGAGCCGAAGGCAGATGCCTAACGACTGAGCCACCCAGGCGCCCCTGATTTTTCTGGTTTTCTTCCACAAATGGGATGAATGAGTTAAAGTCAGTCACCATTCATATAAATGTCACAGAACACACGTTTTCACCAGGACAAGGACTGAGGACGACCCTGTCAAAGCCTTTGTTTTATAGATGAGAAACCAAGAGACCATGGCCTGTCTGAGGTGTGAGGGGTCTTCATGGGAGGCAGGGCTGGGAGCCCCGGGCTCTGGTACTTGGTGGTGGTCTCCCCCAGAGACAGTTTTAGGGTTAATACCCATCCGAAGGGCTCTACCCACTCACAGGCATGCTTTACTTTATTGCAGCCTGCAAACTCTGCCTTTTATTTTTTAAACAAATGGAAGGTTTGCATCATGCACATCTGTGGGCACCATTTTTCCAAGAACATTTGCTCACTTCGGGTCTCTGTGTCACATTTTGGTAATTCTTGGAGTATTTCAATATGTCAAACCTTTTCATTATTTTTGTTTTGTTAGGGTGATCTGTGATCAGTGATCTTGGATGTGACTATTATAATTGTCTTGGGGTGCCATGAATTGTGCCCTTATATGAGGCTGAACTTAATGGGCAAATGTTCCACTGGACAGCCTGTCCCCCATCCCTCTCCCTCTCCTCGGGCCTCCCAAATCCGAAAGACACAACAAGATTGAAATCAGGTCACTGAATATTCCTTACAAGGGCCTCTAAGTGTTTAAGTGACAGAAAGAGTCACATATCTCTCGCTTTAAGTCAGAAGCGAGAAATGATTAAGCTTAATGAGAAAGGCGTGTTGAAAGCCTAGATAGTCCAAAGGCTAAACCTCTTGCACCAATGAGCCAAGTTGTAAACGCAAAGAAGTTCTTGAAGGAAATACAGAGCGCTATTCCAGCGAACACACAAATGGTAAGAAAGCACAACAGCCTTCTTGCTGACATGGAGGAAGTTTCAGAGGTCTGGATAGAAGATCAAAGCAGCCACTACATTCCCTTAAGCCAAAGCCCAATCCAAAGCAAGGCCCTGACTCTTCAGTTCTGTGAAGGCTGAGGGAGGTGAGGAGGCTGCAGAGGAAAAGCTGGGGGCTCGCAGAGGTGGGTTCATGAGGTTTAAGGAGAGAAGCATCTCACGGGGAAGCAGCAGGTGCTGATGGAGAAGCTGCAGCAAGTCACCCAGAAGATCCGGCTGAGGGAACTCAGGAAGGCGGCTCCGCTCAACAACAGACTTTCAGTGTAGATGGAACAGCCTTCTGTTGGAAGCAGATGCCAGCTAGGATTTTCATAGCTGGAGAGGAGAAGTCAATGTCTGGCTGACTGCTGTTAGGGGCTAATACAGCTGGTGACTTGAAGTCGAAGCTAATGCTCCATTGACCATTCTGAAAATCCCAGGGTCCTTAAGAATTATGTTAAATCTACTCTGCCTGTGCTCTAGAAATAAAACCACAAAGCCTGGATGATGGTGCATGTGTTTACAATATGGTTTCCTGGATCTTTTAAGCCACTGTTGAGACCTAGGGCTCAGAAAGAAACTACTCCTTTCAAAACATGACTGACTGCTCATAGACAATGCTCCTGGTTGCCTGAGAAATCTGATGGAGATACTCAGCAAGATTAATGCCGTTTTCATGCCTGCTAATGCCATATCCATTCTGCAGCACATGGACCAGGGAGCAATTTTGACATTCATGTTTAATACATTTAGGAATACAGTTCATAAAGCTGTAGTTGTCATAGAGAGGGATTCCTCTGAGGGGTCTGTGCAAAGCAATTGAAAACCTTCTGGAGAGGATTCACCACTCTACATACCATTAGGAACATTTGTGACTCATGGGAAGACGTCAAAATACCAACACGAGCAAGAGTTTGGCAGAAGTTGACTCCAGCCCTCACCGATGACTTTGAGGGGTTCAGGACGTCAGTGGGGAAGGTCACAGCAGGTGTGGTGGAAACAGCAAGAGACCTAGAATCACAAGTGGAGCTGGAAGATGGGGCCGATTTGCTGCCTCTCATGATCAAACTTGAACGGATGAGGACTTCGTTCTTAGGGATGAGCAAAGAAAGTGTTTCTTGAGACGGACTCCACTCCTGGTGAAGACGCTGTGAAGACTTTGAAATGTCAACAAAGGATTTAGGATCTCTCATGCACTTGGTTGATAAAGCAGCATGGGGGGTGGGGGTTTGAGATAACAGACTTGAATTTGGAAAGTTCTGTGGGTAAAATGCTGTCCGACAGCATTGCGTGCTACTGGGAGAGCATTCGCAAGAGGAAGAGTCAATCAATGGAGCAAAGTTCATTGTTGTTTTGTTTTAAGAAATGCCATGGCCATCTTCACCTTCAGCCACCACCACCCTGATCGGCCAGCACCCACCAACATCGAGGCATGAGCCTCCACCAACGAAAATATTATGATGGTCTGAAAGCTCAGAGGATGGTTAGCCTTTTTTCAGCAATAATGTACTTCTAAATTAAGGGAAGTATATTTTTTTAGACCTAATACTACCACACACTTAATAGTGTAAATATATCGTTATATGCACTGGAAAATGAAAAAAAAATTATTTCACTCACTTTATTTCGATATTCACTGTATTGTGGGGTCTGGAACTGAACCCACAATGGGTCATATGCCTATAATTAAAACCTATTCCCAAGGAACCGTACTGTTATGCTTTCCAGACAGCTCACCCGATTCTATCTTGCTGGGTTGGTGAGAAGAGATGAAATGATTTTAGCCTTTTTCTGTCTGCTAATGATTTGGAAATCCCAGATCATGACTGCGGTGTCATAGAAAATATCTGTAATACCCTGTCCTTAACCAGCTTACCATATTTCTGTCTCAGAATCTATGTGCATTAAGATTCTTTCTATTCTCGGAACAACCCCCCACACTGGTTGCCCTCCCAACCTGTCTGCAAGTACATGTTTACTTTGGGAATTCCTGGCATTGGAAGCCTCTTTGGAGATGCTTCCCACACACCGTTGCACACGTTACGCCGTGTTGTTCAGGTTGAATTGACACGTTTTGTGACATGTTTGAGTCTTATATGAGATTAAAAGCCTTCGAGAACGCTATTCACAGAGGTAACCTAAGGACCCAGGGTAGACTTTACACATAGTAAATACTCACTGTGTTTTAGTCTCCAGATTTAACTTAGTTCAGAAACTCTCCTGAACTGGGTGTATTTATAAATAAGTGAAAGGTTTCAACGATATTTTTACTATTGTTTTCAATTATATGATTTTTAAGAGTTGTTTCATCTCTAAAATTCTGTAACTCAGTAAGCAGAAAATGATAGTTTCTTTTTAAAGATTTGATTTATTTATTTGAGCGAGAGAGAACACGGGCAGGGGAAGGGGCAGAGGGAGAGGGAGAAGCAGGCTCCCTGCTAAGCAGGGAGCCTGACACGGGGCTCGATCCCAGGACCCCGAGATCGTGACCTGAGCCAAAGGCAGACGCTTAACCGCTTAACTGACTGAGCCCACCCAGGCGCCCCAGAAAGTGATACAGTTTCTATTTCATAAAACTGTGCTTCATTTCCTGAATATTATACCGTCTTTGCAAGACAATTATTGACTGCAAAATGCATAAATATTTATTGTTGAAAACACCCAGAAAATGGTGGAGAAAATTAAAGTAGCCATGTTCTCAGCACACAAAGAAATATAAATTGTACATTTTTAAGAAGGTTGAAATGCATATACTACTTGAACTTTTTGAACTAAGAAAAACACACTTTGTCAAATAGCGTATAGAGTATCGAAAGCATTTCATAAAAGAACTTTCCACTGTGGGGTGCCTGGGTGGCTCAATCCGTTAAGGGTCCGACTCCCGGTTTCTGCTCAGGTCATGATCTCAGGGTCGTGGGATTGAGTCCCTCATGGGGCTCTGTGCTGGGTGTGAAGCCCACTTGAGATTCTCTCCCTCTCCATCTCTCCCCACTTGCACGAACGCACGCGCACTCTCAAATAAATAAATACATCTTTTTTTTTAAAAAAAAGAACTTTTCACTGAAAGTACATTTACCAAAACACTAACTTCTGCAGCTTAATATTAGTCTATTTAGTAAGTTCTATTAATTCTGTGTGTTATTTTGTAACACTTTTTCATTTGGCCTATTATGAATATTTTCCTATAATTACATATTAATGCTTTAATCCTACCCCTTTTTTTGGCGAATACATGCTGTCGATATCTTGGGTCCTGCTTCTCCATCCACCTCCCTCCCCGTTTTATTGAGTCATGTTTGTGTATAGACATTTTTTTCAAAAGCTGATATAAGCTTATCTTACATTGCTTTGGTCACCGAATCTGTGTAATAAACATCCTCCCCATCAGCGAGCCCTCATCTGTACTAGTCCCTCAAGTACAGTAATACTGCACGCCATCCACCGTACATAGAGCTGTGTTGTACACTGTTCAATCAGTCCCCATTTGTTTCCAACAATTATCTACTATATGCAATAATCTACTATATTCTGTAAGATGTAATGAACCACCTTATTTGATATATTTGATGAATTTCCATTTTTTATATTTTTAAAGATTTATTTATTTCTTATTTGAGAGAGAGAGCGCACGTGCACGCACGTGAGTGGGGGGTGGGGCAGAGGGAGAGAGAATCTCAAGTGGACTCCACACTTAGTGTGGAGCCTGACGCAGGGCTCGATCCCAGGACCCTGAGATCACAACCTGAGCTAAAGTCAACATTCAGATGCCTGACTAACTGAGCCACCCAGGCGCCCCATTTTTTTTTTTTTTAATAATATAACTGTTGGATTGGGAGTCATTGATCAAAGATGGTTCATATTTGTTTCCCACAGAAAGACTATGCTCATCTGTTCTGCTAGCATGGAATAAGAAAGCCCATTTCTTTAAACATGCAATAATATTAGGTATTAATGTGATTTTTATTTTATTTATTTATTTATTTATTTATTTTAAAGATTTTATTTATTTATGTGACAGAGAGAGAGGAAACACAAGCAGGGGGAGTGGGAGAGGGAGAAGCAGGCTTCCCGCGGAGCAGGGAGTCCGATGTGGGGCTCGATCCCAGGACCCTGGGATCATGACCTGAGCCGAAGGTAGACGCTTAATGACTGAGCCACCCAGGCGCCACCTTAATGTGATGTTTAATCTTTACCGTATTGATGATCTGAAAATTTCATTGTTGCCCTATTTTCTAATATATATATGGGCTCTCCTGTAGATTTTTTTTTTAATGAACTACATATTCATGCACGCTATTTGCCCACTTTTTGTTTGGGGTATTCATTTTTTAAAAAATTGACTTGAAGGCATTACATGTGTGATACTTTGTTTTAAAAGCTTCAAGAACATTTGGAGGAATCCAGTAATGCGAAGATCATATTCTGGGGTGCATGCTGAGTCCTTGATATTTTAAGGTATGCCCCACAAGGTATTAATATTTAAATAATAGAAGCCACTAGACAAAAAAAAAAAAAAAAAGAAAGAAAGAAAGGATGAAAGAAAGAAAAGAAAGAAGGAATTAAATCTTCGGACATTTTTCCTAAGTAATTTGACGGTCGCGGTAAATGGGAATGCCTAATTATGGATGTCACTGGATTCTTTAAATAGAATTACACTCATAAGTCAAATAAGACAATTCATAACAATTTGGTCTGGCATTTTAATTTTGTCTGTTAAATTATTCATATGAATACTTTTATGGGTTTAGCCATAAATATTTGATTGGTGGTTCCTTCATGACCATAAACTATCTCCGTCCTTTATTTTTCTCATTTATGTTCAGTGAACATATGGGAAGGCGGGGAGAATTTATTTTTCTTAATAATGAGAAACATCTTTCCCCACAGACTTATTGAACCTGTCTGATGAGCATTTACAATGGCTGGAGGTCAACATCATACCTGCTCTGGTAGTTTCACAAGGGGGGTAATAAGAATCCTCATTACCTAGAGGGAAAATACAAGTCTCTATCTTACAGCTGAGGGAACCGACATTCGGAGAGGTTGGAAATTTTCCAGAAGTTGCACAACATGTTGGTGGCTGAGTCTGGATTCCGGCCCAGGTCTATGTAGACTGGAAGATGGAACCTTTGCCGTCCCCTGGTGATTGTCGTGACGGGTCCTCTCTGAGCAAAGCCAGTGGGCAAATAAACGGCCATTCTCTGAGTGTGCTCCTCCATTGGCAGGCAGATTTAGGAGGTAGACTGCAACACCCAGAAAGCCACGTTCTGCTTCTGTTTTCTATGCACCTGGCTGCATAGACGAAACCTTCCCTGGTGTAAAGAGGTGTCTGTAGGCACTGCGCGGTGCAGACGTGTTTGAGCAGGAGCAAGATTTGGCAGGCAGCTGAGGGTGGGCAGCTAGATAGGGACGTTAGAAGATGTTTCTTACAGGCGACTTTGTGCGGTGTGGCTTTTGGTAGATGATGACCCATGGCTTTAGTGGGGTCATAAGCACTCACACCTACCAGTGATCTTTCAATTCCTCTTGACCCTAAACACAGGGAGGCACGCTAGAGAAAGGATTAGGAGCATCATCTGTTCCAATGAGGTGACGCTGGGTGGGCTCCTGGAGAGCGCCTGGATTGGGGGCTGCTCACCAGAGGACCATGCCAATTAGAAGCTTGGCATTCTCAGCCTCGTGCTTATCCTCCAGGGAGGGGAGAGGAGCTGGACATGGAGTTCAGGGTGGATCATGTCTGCGTGATGAAACTGCCGTGAAATCCCAATAAAAGGGGCTTCCAGAGAGGCCCCAGGAGGTGCTGGGAATGTGCTAGATGCCACCGCATCCCTTCCCTGCACACCACCTCCATCTGGCTGTTCATCTGTGTCTTCTATCCTATCCCTTTGTAAGCTGACAGACACAAGAACCTGTTTCCTTGAGTTCTGTGAACCACGCTGGCACATTAGTCAAACCCAAGGCACAGGTCATGGGAGACTCCGATCTACAGTCAGTCGCTCGGAAGCACAGGTGACAAGCTGGGCTTGTGGTTGGCGTCTCAAGTGGGGGAGGGGTAGTCCTGTGTGACTGAGCCCTTATCTGTGGGGGTCCCCCACTCTCCAGGGAGATGGTGTCCAAAGCGAGTTGGATTGTAGGACACCCAGCTGGTGTCATGGAGAATCGCTTGATGTGTGGGGAAAAGCCCCACGTTTGGTGACCAGAAGCATCAGAAGTGACGGGTTCTCTGTGAAGGTAAAGGGGCGCCTGGGTGACTCAGTTGGTCAAGCATCTGCCCTCAGCTCAGGTCATGATCTCAGGGTCCTGGAATCCAGCCCCACGGCGTGCTCGGGGAGCCTCCTCCCTCTCTCTGTCTCTTTATCCAACAAATAAATAAAATCTTAAAAAAAAAAAAAAAGACTCACAGGGAGGAGGGAGGACCTGGGCCTTACTCTGCTCAGGAGGGAGACTGACCTGACCTCCGGTACGGATCCCCCTCACATCCCCTGTGACTCACTGTCCCTGAGCTTCCTTGGTACCAATCCTTTCGGATCTGCCCACACTGATCGCAACACTCGATTACATTGTGTTGGGGCATTTCTTTACATTTTTCCCTCAGCCCCTATGTGATGTCTTCTTTGAGGACAAAGCCGGAATAGCCCAGTACCTGCCACAAGACATTGACTCACTCCATACGTATGTGACAAAAGAAGGAGTTAGTCCACAAATGCATTTTCATCCCCGGCTGCTCCTCTCCGGCTCTGTGCTCACTGCTCTTATAAATAATTTATCTTTCAAAATGGTCGTTTCTTTCAAAATGATTTCTTTGGGGGATTTTAAACATATCTGCCGTGCTTTATTAACTGTATTTCCATTTGGTATTTGTCAACAGTGCAATCAATTTAGCATACCTGGCCTCTTAGAAGGCCACCTTTCTCATACAAATACTTCATGCCGGGTTTTCTGGATTACTTTGCAAGGGATTGCTATCGGGGGAGCATGGGCCTGGCTGCGTCCCTCCTTTGGACACGGATCAGGGCTTCAGACCTTGGGTTTGCCTCCCGTTTTCCTCCAGTTTTGTCACCCCCACACTGGACGTGAGAGTTGCCTGCGCCCGCTGCTTGGCCTGCCCTGGGACAGGCTTACTGCAGCCGCTTCCGTGTGGTCCCCAGGTGGCCCCCCACAGAGGCACCCGGCAAGGGCAGCAGGACATCCCCGACACGCGCTCATGCCCTGCTGTCCAGCCTCCCCTTCTGGGCGCTGCTCGCTGAGGTCTGGTCTCAGGGTTGGCGGTGGAAGGAGGGGAGGGCCGGGTGGCTGAAGCCTGGAGGGCCAAGGGGGCTCACTTGGAGCTGGAGATGCACCGCAGGAGGCCACGCTGGCCTCCTCATCACCAGGGACGCCCCCACTGGGCAGGGGAAATAGGCCCCGGGGCTGGGGGATGATGCCTCCTGACCCTGAGCTGGACGTGACCTGGGGCATCTTCAGACAGGACCCGGCTGTGAGAACAGAGAGGTGTAGCAGGAGAAGGGAGGCAGCAGAAGGGGATGGCCCCGTCTGCACCCCTCCACCCCCTCGGGCGTGCGCCTGGGGAGACAGAGATCCCACTGCTCTTGGGTTTGGAACCCACACTCGGGAGCACGCTGCATTTTCACCAACAAAACAAGCTCGAGGCTCCCTTCAGAAGCAGGATCAGAGAGGGATCCGCAGGAGAACTCTGTCCTTGCGCCGTCAGGTCACAAGACGTCCTGTGCATATAGATTTCCAATGTCCTGCTCAGTGCGGGGAGTCGGAAGCGGGGTGCTCCTGCACCACGAGCTGCCAGGGCCGTCTGTAAGCACCTGGAGGGACCCCCCAGAACCCGGGCTGTGTGTGTGTGTGTGTGTCCCCTGGCCTCAGGCTGGCTGCATGTTCCTGTCTCTGCAGGTGGCGCCCCAGCAGGGACCCTGCCCGCGGGGGGCAGCCCGCGGCCTCTGGCTCAGGCCACAGCCCTCCTGGTCAAGCGGCTCCGGCACACGCGCCGGGCCTGGAAAGGCACCCTCTCCAAACTGCTGCTGCCCGTCCTCTTCGTGGCCTTGGCCATGGCCTTGTTCATGGTGAGGCCTCTGGCCACTGACTACCCTCCCCTCAAACTAACACCGGGCCATTACGACAGGGCCGAAGCTTACTTTTTCAGGTAAGAACCTTTTCTTCCCCCTCTTTTACTTCCCAATTATGTCAGGATTATGAAGAGCAGTAGCTTTGATCCTTTTTTTAAAAAAAATATTTTATTTATTTGGGAGTGAGAGAGAGAGCACACAGGAGCAGGGGGGAGGGGCAGAGGGAGAAGCAGGCTCCCCGCAGAGCAGGGAGCTGGATGTGGATGTGGGACTCGATCCCAGGACCCCGGGCTCACGACCTGAGCCAGGATCCCGGGATCACGACCCGAGCCGAAGGCAGATGCTTCACAGACTGAGCCCCCCAGGTGCCCCAGAAGCTTTGATACTTTCAAGAATCTCGGCTATACATGAGGTTTCATGATTTTGGAGCGCTGGGTTCGAGAGGGTAAGCTCATGGACTGTAGCAAACCCGATATACACCATGTTTTTCCTACTTATGCCTACATGCGGGCGATAGAGTTTAACTCCTAAATCAGGCACAGCCAGAGACTAACAAGAGCAACAGCAAAAGACTTGTAACAACAGACTCTCTACGGTTACACGCCTGTGGGCTCTGAGTATCTTGCTGTCCTGTGTCCACCCTAGTTCTTGTGCTGATGTGATAAGATCAGGTGAGTGGCCTGAAGGTCTGTCTGGAGGAGTAGCTGCTCCCAGCCCGCGGGCGATCCACACCCAAAACCGCGGATAAGAGGGATTACTGTGTTTCACAGAACCTTCCAGGCTTGCTCTGGGACAGCCACCGGGAGCGCACGCCCCTTTCTGCGGAGACATGTCTGACTTTTCTCTCGGGGGTGGGAATGGGCCCATGCGCACCCCCAGGCTAGAAGAGGTCCGGTAAATTCAGAGTTTTGCAGCCAGATGAATTTGCAAAGGATGTTCTCAGGGGTTTAGTTTTACTACTGGGGGCTTGACGGAAGGACTTGAGCTGGTTCCCCCAAGACTGAGGCGAGCGTCTCCCCTGAGCTCTGCCCCATGCCGGGCGCATCATTGCCCTGAACGCTGACCGGCACAGTTCTCCTTCTGGAAGGCGATGCTCACACATCTGGGGAGCGGGGGCCGGGCACAGGGCCTATTAACCAGGCAGCTCATGGTGTGGAGGACACAGTGAGCTCTACCTTTGTCAAATACTTATCTCTACTAAAATCACGAGCTTAATTAGCTAGACTCTTCGTGCTTGCTAATATTTGTCACTTTTACGATGGTGTGTAATTTGGAATTAGGTCTAAACAAATAGAGAGGGAGAAGGCAACATCGATTATAAACTGGTTTGTTTCTGGGTCCTTTGGCTAATTGTACTTTTCCTCTGTGTGTCCTTATGCTCTGTAGAGTCTGGGTTTAACTCACGAAGAGAATCCTGCAATTTCTCTGTTTGGAGAAATGTGTGCAGGTCCTTAGTATTTCCCTCTGCAAGTGGGCTCCTTTTGCTTCTAGCTAGATATTTTCTTTTCCTGCCCTCATTTTCTTCTCCGAAGTGTTTTAAACGAACGGACTGAAAGGACAATGTCCACTAATGCGTTCTGGCCAAATGTTGCCATTCTCTGCCACACTCCTCAAGTGGGAAGGAGCAGTAACTAGCCTATTATAAAGTGTGTTTCTTGAAAAAAGTAATAGAAAACGCAGGCTAGCCAAAATAATAATAAAAAAACTTCACAGGTAATTCTACCAGCAGTAGCTACCATAAATCTAGTGGTGTGCAGCCTTCCCCATTAGTTAATCTGTAATATTATTTTATTTATTTATTTTTATTTTTATTTGATTTATTTATTTTGTCTTATGTTAATTTATTTTTTAATTTTCATTTTATTTATTTTGTTTTATGTTAATTTATTTTAATTAATTAATTAATTAATTTATTTATTTTTCAGAGAGAGCAAGCCTGCACAAATTGGGGGGGGGAGGGAGAGGGAGAAATTATCAAGGAGACCCCCCGACGAGACTCCCGGGGCCCATCCCTCAACTCTGAGATCACGACCCGAGCAGAAACCAAGAGTCAGACGTTCAACTGTCTGAGCCACCCGGGAGTCCCAATACATAATACTTTTAAACACATGCGTTTTTATTTTTTAGGACATTGGTATCCCACTACAAAACTCTTCATTTTCTGCTTTTTTACTCAATAACACATTTGTCCATCTGTTTTTGTAAATCGAGCACAACAATGTCACCCATTTTCTTTCTTTGTTTTTTAAAGATTATTTATCTTAGAGAGAGAGAGGGAAAGAGTGTGTTGGGGAGGGGCAGAGGGAGAGAGAGAGAGAGAGATGGAGAGAATCCCAAGCAGACTCCCTGCTGAGCGCAGAGCCTGACGCGGGGCTCGATCCCAAGACCCTGAGATCATGACCTGAGCTGAAATCAAGAGTCAGATGCTCAACAGACTGAGCCACCCAGCAGCTCCAACATCACCCATTTTCACGCTGGTGCAACACTATGTTGCATGGACGTACCATAATTTATTTAAACAATCTCTTTTGGGGATGCATACAGGTTTATTTATTGGTTTAAGCAATTTTCCTATTGCAGGCAATTCTGTAAGAATACCTTCATTTGGATTCATGCCACTATCTAATTGTTTCCATTATCATGTTTCCAAATTATTCTTATCAATGTGCATCAATTTACAGTCCCAGAAAGGCATCGATTCTTTTACTCACAAGTATTTATTATGCACCCGCTGTATGCCACATGTTTTTTTTTTTTTTTAAGATTTTATTTATTTATTTAAGAGAGAGAAAGAGAGCAGGGGGAGGGACAGAGGGAGAGAGAATCTCAAGCTGACCCTGCACTGAGCATAGAGCCCGACGTGGGGCTTGATCTCACGACGCTGAGTTCATGACCGGAGCTAAAATCAGCACTCGGATGCGCCACCAGCTGAGCCACCCAGGGCCCCCTGTCACATGCTTTTCTTGGTGGCAGTTACACCTGAATGAATAAAACAGGCCCAGATACCTACATTCTTTTATGGGGGGGTTGGTGGAGAGGAGGAAACTCATTTCTCCAAATTCTCACTGTCCCTTTTATTTCTACCTCTGGGCTCCCATTGCTCTAGTAGGCAGCTCTTTGGTTGCTGCTGAGATTGCCTGTTCTCAGTTATCTCTCGTTATTTGAAATTTCACCCGTCTATTGATATATCAGATATATCCTACAAGTGTGTCCCACGTGGCCGTGTCACGGGTCTGGACTGACTGCCCTTCCGCCCGTTGTCACCTCGCCATCCCGTCCTCCTGAGGGGGGTGAGAACCCCCCCACGGTGCGTATTCCATTGGCTCCATTGAAACAGCCATTCACCTTCTCCACTGCATCATTAATTTGCAACTGTGTTTTTTGGGTTTTTTCATCTGAAAGCATTTTCCCTGCTCTCCCAGCATGCGTTTTACATAGAAGTCATATACTCCCAAACCATTTGGAGCCTGAGAGTTAGAGAGCTTTTATTTTATTTTATTTTATTTTTTTCAAGGGGCAAGCAAATGTAAGTTTATTAACATGTGCAAAGTACATGCACGGGGGAGCACCCGGTGATGAGCAGCTCAAGAGGGTGCTGAGAACTTGGGCTTATATTGCATCTTAACAAAAGAACCATAACCTTTTAGAGACATGACAGGACAAAGGAAAAGGGCCCTGAGCTTTAGGAGCAGCCAGATATAGGCAGGCAAATATATAGGAACTAATGTCACATAGAGCTAGTTAGTTAAGGTTTGTTATACAGAGTCATTGGGTGCGTATCTCTGCTGATAAGGGCCTAGAACTGTTGCTGGTGATTCACTTCTGTCTCTCCTGGGAGAGAAGAGAGAAAGGCACTTATACAGAGTTACATCATGCTTTCAGGCAACTAAGGAGGAGGGCAGAGAGCTTTTCTTTTCTTTTCTTTTTTTTTTTTGAAGATTTTATTTATTTACGATATGGGAATATCGTAATTTGCCAGAGAGAGAGAGAGAGCACAAGCCGGGGGGGGCGGGGCAGAGGCAGAGGGAGAAGCAGGCTCCCCACTGAGCAGGGAGCCCGATGCGGGACTTGATCCCAAGACCCTGGGATCATGACCTGAGCCGAAGGCAGACACTTAGCTGACTGAGCCACCCGGGCGCCCTGGAAAGAGAGAATCTTAAGCAGGTTCATGCCCGAACTCGGGGCTCGATCTTGTGACCCTGAGATCATGACCTGAGCTGAAATCAAGACTCAGAAGCTTAACTGACCAAACCACCCAGGCGCCAGTAAGTCTTTTCGGTGAGGACATGTGTGTGTGTGTTCTCATTTTCAGAGTGTTAACGTAAACTATGAGGCCGAGCAGCCTTTGTCTCTGGTCCTTTATCTTCTTATCCTCACGGGTGGACTCCTATCCGTCACAGGTGTGTGCGCCATCGGAGATCACGTATGCCCCTCTTCCGTTCTTGCGTTCCAGACTCAGCCGAAAGGACAAGTTTACATTGTATTTTGGTAGAGTAGTAGCCTCCGTAGTTCCGAGGCAGAAAGTAAGAGGCTGCCAGAAATCATCCATACAGATGGAAACTTTTCCTGCTTTGCTGGTTATCTTTCACATTTCTAGTGACGGCCCAAAATCAGAGGGGAAGAGGGTGAGTAGCCCCCTCTCTGAAAGTACATCTGCTCTTGGTCGACACCCACTCCGCAAATCACTGCTTTTCTCCCATGTGCTGGGTCCTCTGTCAGGATGGCCACGTGCCCTGCTGGGCTGGGGAAACTGGTCCTATCATCTTGGCGAAGATTCTACCCACGTCCCTCTCCCTCTTAAATGCCTCCTCCCGTGGGCGATAAATTATCTGACAGGTCTGGATCTGAGTGTCATGGTCTGAATCTTAGCACAAGAATGATTCTCAACGTGGAACAGCTTTTCGCTGCTCACATTTCTCCCGATTTCCTACACACGCACCCGTGATGGCCCCTGGTTCACCCTGCTCTCATCTTGTTGCTTCAGATGTGGGCATATCCCCATATCGGAACATTTGTGAGCGATCTCCATGGGGTGATACATAGTATTTTCATGGCGGCTCCTTACTTTCTCTTGAGCGTAACTCCTAGTTAACAGGTGTATCATTCAGGCCTGCATGCAGTTTCAAAATCCTTTAGGTACGTTATCTCTGGATCGACTTTGATGGCACATAGAAATCTTATCTTATTAGGGCACTGACGATTCTCAGTAGAGCCTCACGTCCCTAAAATCTTAAGAGTTGAGAAAATGCAATTATATGCCTACATTAAACCTACTTAGGCTTTCTTGAGGAATACCGATTCTCATGAAAACACAAACCAAAAGAAATGCATCGGGGAGCTTCCCTTCATCACTTTCATGAGTGATGTGAGCAGGCCGTGCCCGTGCCGCTCATGGAGGATTTCGTGTGCTCTGCAAGCCCAGAAAACCTGGGGCTTTGGTGGCCCAGTCGGTAGCTCGGAGGCCTCTAACTCAAATGCTGTGGGGCCCGGTGGGGGGCGGGGTGCAGGGCGGAGAGGTGAGGAAGACGGCCATTCTCAATACTGCATTTTATACACCTGCGAGGGGAAGGGCCAAATGGGGGAGTGTGTCTGGGCTGGTCTGGGTTCTAACCAGTCAGTTTATGACCCATGCTTTGGGCTCCATTGTATCCTCAAGCAACTTGCTAGCTGACTACTGTTTTCAGAGGGCTTCAGAAACGCCCCCTCCCCACTGTGAACTGCGAAACAGAGAGGTGGTGGGGACTTGGGGCTTGTTGGGGGCTGAGGTGGGCTGGCACAGAGAGGCCCCAGGGAGGCAGGAAGACGCAATCCAGCTATGCGCAAAGCAGCCTCAGCACAGCTAAGCACATCTTGTCTGCTCTCCACCCCAAGCAGGGGGTACAACCTGGGGGCCCTGCTGGAGGTCCTTGAGTCGCTCCCTGTGGTCCGTGGGATGAAGAATGTACATCCGAGCCCAACCCTCTAGTCCTTCAGGCTTCTGTGCAGTGTCTGTTGCCCCAAGGACCTGGGGCTCTGCACTTTTTTTTTTTTTTTAAGATTTTATTTATTTATTGGGCGGGGGGAGAGCATGAGCAAGGGGAGTGGCAGAGGGAGAGGAAGAAGCAGACTCCCCGCTGAGCAGGGAGCCCAATTTGGGACTCGATCCCAGGACCCTGGGATCCTGACCTGCGCCAAAAGCAGACGTTTAACCGACTGAGCCCCCCAGGTGCCCTTGAAATAAGAACACTTTCACATCTGGGTCTGAAGTCCCTCCTTCAGGGATCCTCGGCCTCTGCTCCCTCCTCTGTGTGTCCATCATGCCGTGTGGATCTCATATGGTTTATCCTGTGGCTGCAGGTCCGTGCCTTCCTTGAGGGTCAGGATCAAGGCTCACTCATCCCTCTAAGGGTAGCTCTCGCCACAGTGTCTAGAAAAGGTCACTTTCGTTAAGTTATTTGTGAAGTTGAATTCAACCATCAAAATAAAATGTAGCAGAAAAAGTCTTGCAGAAATTATCTCGGACAGGTCTCTCCTTGGAGGTGCAAACAATACGTGGACCATGGAAAGATGGCTGTCTACACATGGTTGAAAATATCTAGAGGAGATTCCATGGCCCCATCTCTTCTGGGCTGGGCACTTTGTCCTTCTAGGAAGGGGTGCTCCCGTTGCGCTGTGAAGTTCACCCCATTGGGAAAACCCACGGGGTCCCACATGAACGTGGACCTCACCCCCTGCTTGTAGTCTGCTGACGTTCTTCCCACCACCAAACAGTGTCTGCTCTCTCCACCTGGTCCCAGCCAGAAGAAGACCTGGGACTTGAGGGGCTCCCCTCCACTCTGCCTCTGTCTTCACCCCGCCTTCTCCCTGCATGTCTCTGTGGCCAAATTTCCCAATTCCTGTAAGGGCTTCCGCCATATTGGAGGAAGCCCACCCCTATCCTGTATGATCTCATCTTAACTGACTGCATCTCCAAAGACCCTATGTCCACATAAGGTCACATTACGACCTTCTGGAAGGGCATGAAGTTTGGGGGGACCGCTGTTCATCCCCCTCCACTTTTTCATAGCACCTTGCTTAGCCAATGCCATTGAGTTGGACCAAATTTCTAATCGCTTTTCAGAAAAAGAGTAACTTGCCTTTCTATAAAAAACAGGCCCCACATACAGAAACATAATCACAAATGAAAGCGAGTTAAAGACTAACGGTGATTGTTGGTCTGTATGCATCAGCTGTCTGACTCTGGAAAGCACCCAGCGTGGTTTGCAAGATGGTAACGGCAATGTGGTGCACACAGACATACTGTTCCCGTCTGAGCGACAGTAGCTGGTGACCTCTCGACACTCACCTTCAACATTTCCTAAGTGACGTTCTTGTCTGTATGCATGTGCAACTCCTCCCACATACCCCGTATCTTTGTCCCGTGAGAGCATGGGAGTACGTTATTTTGTTGGGACAATAAAAAAGAGATGGTGAATGGAAAGCAATGGGCGTATGTCCTGGCAGAAGTTAAGTTCTCAATGACAACTGTCTTATACCCTGGTTGGACCTAATCCATCATTGGTGCCTCTGGATGGTGTGGACCTGTCATGTTCTGGCTGCTTTTTTCTTATCCGTTTGGTCCACCCCCACACTCGGCTTTGTCCAGCTTTTGGACATCCAAACTTGGCCCTG
Organism: Eumetopias jubatus; assembly: GCF_037043125.1. Taxonomy (NCBI): domain Eukaryota; kingdom Metazoa; phylum Chordata; class Mammalia; order Carnivora; family Otariidae; genus Eumetopias; species Eumetopias jubatus. Next base: position 2,779,443 of record NW_028274820.1, read on the forward strand.
ACCTTGCACATCCAACCTTCGACCCCAGGAGCAGTCTTTGCCCCACACTTTGGTATGGCTGTTTCTTTCCTGGTTCAACGTACACGTGATTGCCTTATGAAGTCCTCTCCAAGTGGGCACCTCAGTGTCCTGACCCAACATCCCCTCCGTGGGCTTTGTGGCACCGGTTCTGTACCCAGCTCCGGCTCCCTCGGAGCTCACAGTCCAGCAGGAGACAAGAGATGGCAAACAAAATAGCTCAGATGGAGTTGACTATCTATACACTGTCCCTGGACAGTGCCCACCACCGAGGAGGTGTTGCTAAAGTATTTGCGCACAAATGATTTGCTATCCTTTACTCTCTCCCCAACCTTGAACTTAAGAGGCACTTTACCTCCTCCCACAGCCTGCCGATGAACGGCCTCTCAGCCCGACCCAACTGACTTCTGTGCTTCCTGAATCACTGATGGTTAAGGAACTTGGTCCTGTCTCTTAGTGCGATGAGACTGAAATAAACAAATGGAAAAGACTCACTGCTGACCACGCCCTCATCCTGAAGACACCGCGCTCACGCGTGCTAGGCGAATTAATATCTCAGTTGACACCAGCTCGTGGGAGCAAGGTGGAAGTACGCTCAGGGTTTCTGGATCTAATTGTCATTCCAGGAACATACACAAAGACACAGTGCTACCCTCAGAAAGCTCACAGTCGAGCTGAGAGATAACCCTACAAACAGATGGCCAGGGAAGCCTTGTAAGTGCTATGATAAGCAGAGCTATACAGTGTGGGTTGTGTCAAAGTAGACGGGGTGGGGTGCTCCGTCTGGGGGTGTCCAGGAAAGCCCTTGAAAGGCTACTGCTCCTGAACTGAGTCTCCTCAATGAAGCTAGGTGCTCCCCAGGCAGGTAGGGGACAGTGTTTCTCCAGATAGAGGAAGCAGTGTGAGTCGATGTGAAGAGTAACAAGGTAATCCAGCAAAAGGCTGTATGTTTTCTGGCAGGTGCCGGAAGGCATTCCAAGCGGAGACCTTATCCTGCAAGCACATTGAAGGGGGGTGTTAAGAGGCTGTGAAATGTGGGCAGTGATCTAATCGGGTTTAGTTTACAATGGCACCTCTTAAATGGTTCTTTCATGGAGCACTGTTCCTTTGGGTATCCATTCTGAGTGTCGCTAAAGAGATTCCATCTTCCTGTTGGGGTTGATTGAGCTGCAAGACAGAGTTAAATAGGTTCCTTTTCTGTAAACTTCTCAGAGCTTTTAATATGTTGAACTGGCCACACGGAGCCAGATTTCCTCTGTTTGCTCACTTGGATTTAGTTATGTAATGAGCATCTCTCTGAAGCCTGCAGAGGCTAGGACTGTACTTATATTCCATACCCCATCATCCCATCCCTCTGCCTCGGTTCTAAACACATTCCAATTCTTTATCTGTTGTGAAGTGGGCAAAAGAATACCATGCACCTGAGAATGCGCTTGTTCACTTCAGAGTGCATCACTGACTCTTCTGTATTGTTGCATGTTTCTGCATATCGCTTGTTTTGAATATTGGACACTATTCCACTGTAGGAACATACCACAATTTATTACTCTTCTCTCTTTATGATGGACATTAGGAGCTCCTTCCAGTTTTGTTTTTGCGATTGTGAACAGTGCTGCATGAACATTCTAGAATATTCTCATAAATGTCTCCAGTTATACATATAGAAGAGCTTCTCATGGGTAGTCCGAGAAATGTAATTTCTGATCACTTGCACAGAGTATGTGAATATTCTATCTTAGGAGATAATGCCAGACTTTTCCAAAGTGGTTACAAACTTGCACATAAGCATCCTCTTCAGTGCTCTTATGTATTTCTTAAAAAGAGCCAGCTCAAGAAAATGTTTATGCCAAAGAGGCATATTTTGGGGTGCCATATTCTGCTCCCCTTCCCACGCGTATTCCTGTCTAGTCGAGGAATCCTTACGTTGCATGGGATCACCACTATGCACATCAGCTAAACTGGGAGAGCATAATAAAAGTTTTCCCAGGTGTGCCGGTGTGCACAAGGTTTTGCCTGACACACATTCCCTGTCCTCCTTAGTGACCTCAGTCTCTTTCAAGTGGTCCATCCTGGTTCACTTGGGAGTCCTGCGGATCTGCAAATACCGTTCTTTCTGCCCTGCTCTGTGAATGATGCCTTGGTTTGCAATCAGCATCTCTGGATGCTGTCCTTTTCAGTTATCAGTAGATGGTAGGTAGCGCCCCCCCCTCGCAGCTACCAGGCATGGAGTCTGGTTTGCCTTGTTCACCTTCCTCCATAGATAAACGTTTTCTGTCTGTAATCTTGTAGGATTTCTTCTTTGTTTTTAGAGTGTTGGATCTTTTTTGTTTGTTTTTGTTTTTTAATCTTTTTCTCAACAGATCTTTGGATTTCAGTTCAGGGGGCTCTTATTAACAACAGGAAGCCCCTTTGGGGTGGTATTTAAGAATACGCATCTGTTCCAACAAGCCCCCTGGGTCATTCGGATGCACAGTAAATTTTGTGAGTAACATGGAGAGAGAAACAGTATCCCGTTTAGGAACTGCCTCCGGAATCCGGATTAAGCACTAATTTTCACTTCCTAGAGTCTGATAACGACAGGTTTCACGTGGTTCTAACAACACTTTAAAATATAGCCGAGAATTTGAAGACAGGCACAAAGCAATGGTTTTAGGAACAAGCATTTGAATCTTCAGACAACAGGGACAATTTAAAGCCAGTCCTTTTTTTTTTTTTTAAACAGTGACCTCTAGACCTGAGCAAAACTCTAGTAGAAAGCAAACCGTAACTTTTAAACTTGCACTTAGTAATTATTCCAAGTAAAGCACTTTATAGATCAATGCTTTTCAGAAAAAAAGGATTTTAAACTTTCATATTTGTTCTTGGATTAATGGGTCAAAAGAGAGCGATCCAGAGTACTTCTACAGATGCCACAAATAATGTTTTCTTTTTATGGGCAACATTTCAGTGGAAAATATGTCCCTTTCCTTGTAAAAGTGTTTTCTCATTTGTCAGAAACTGGGAGGCTGTTTATGCAGAGGTCACACCGCCTACTTAGGAGACACTACTTTGTTGTAAATATCAGCGTGCTTCATCACTGTGCCTTTCTGTCCAGAGCTGTAGGGAATCCTGTTAGGCCAGCTGTAAACCGGCTGAATACTTTAAAACCTTTGTTGTATTTGAGGCAGTGGGGAAGATGGCGTTTTCCTATTAAGTAATTACTTTGTGTTGGATGCTACAGCAGTGTTTGTATCCGGAGCTTATGCACAGTTGCGGCGCTGAAAAGAGTTGTCCTCAGCAGAAATACAAAACTAATTTGGGGTAATGAGTTGGTCTTTATTTTCCATTAAAATTGTTCCTCTCTGAAAGTTAAGAGGTCAAGGAAGACCACATTTAAGGAGGTCAAATATCTGGGTAGTGATGAGGGATTAGGTCTATGATTTCAGCACAACCGTAAGATCACAGTTTGTTCCACGAATTATTTTTGAGAATCTACTGTGTTCCAACTACCCTCTAAGCCTGGTGTCCTTTCTCTCCTGGGTTGTTTCCGCCCCTGATGAGAGGCACTCAGTTAAAAGCCCGTGGAAGTGTCCTCGGGGCCCCTGGGCAGAAACAGGAGAGGAGAGAGAGGAAGCAGAGGAGGGCTCACGGGAGAAGGAACTCAGAGCTCAAATGCGGCAGATGAGTCACAGCCCAGTAGAGGGAAAGGGGACGCACTTCTGGGGAAGCTGCAGGAGGAGCTGCCCAATCAGAAGGCGGTTTGATGGGACTGGGCGGGGCTGGATGGGCGGGGCCAGGTGAGGTTGGCCTGGGCTGGGCGGGGCCAGGTGAGGGTGGGCTGGGCTGGGAGGGGCAAGGCGAGGCCAGGTGGGGCTGGGCTGGGCACGGGGCGGGGCCAGGTGGGCTGGGCCTGGGCTGGGCTGGTCTGGTCCAGGTGGGGTTGGGCGGGGCTGGCAGGGGCGAGTTGAGGCCAGGTGGGGTTGGGCTGGGCGGGGCCGGGTGGGGTGCGGTGGGACAGGGCTAGGTGAGGTGGGGCTGGGCGGGGCGGGGGCGGGGCGGGGGCGGGGCGGGGTGCGGTGCAGCCTTCTGGGAGAGAGTGTTGGGCAGCATTTGCCCAGAGATGGCAAGGCCTGAGGAGTGTGGGGGTTCTTAGCTCCCATTTTCAAGGCGCCTAGGTAACGGGGAAGGTAACGAGGAGCCGCTGATAAATGTGGAGGAGAGAAAACATCAGATTGGTATGTTAGAGGCTCACTGAGGGAGTTAGGAAAATTTGAAATCTTTGTCAGATCCTATCTGGGTAGAGGGCTGCACGGTGGGAAATACTGAAGTTCCTTCTCATTTCGGGCTTTTATTGGTGCTTACGGGACGTGAGGGTGCAGTAAGCCTGACCACCTCGACCCCCTTATGTTTGATTGCCGGTAGCAATTCAGAACGGTATTTGGGAATCAGCGTCTCACTGCCCATAAGCAAATCAGAAGAAGCCGTGACTGAACATTACATTGAGGGTCTTACATTTCTTAACGGAAGCTACTGTTTTAAGTTCTTTAAAATAAATCTTTGTGTGCATTTGTTAATTTACGTGCTGCCTCTTTCCAAAGAGATTTGAAGCCACCGTTTACATGTAAGTAATCTATCATGCTAATGATACATCATTTTTGTTTATCTTGGGGGTAAGTGTTCCCAACCATGTCTGTTCAAAAGCATTTTGTAAATGACTCGGTGTAAGTTCTAGAAAGTAATAAACCTATTTTCTTTTGGAAATACAGTAATTCAGAGTTTTAATTACTTCAAGTGAGGCCACTCCCACTCAGTCCAATTTAGACAGGTTTAAATGATCTTTTCCCCTCCATTTTCTCAAGTCAAAGCGTCTCTTACAATCCATGTATAAGATGTAGTATAGTTTGTTTCCACCCCTCCCCCAAGTTAGAGCAACAGTGTGTCTTATCGCTGGTGGTGTCTTCTGTCAGGAAATTAAATATTGGTGGCCTTGGTTGTTTCTCAGCAATGCTGCCTGACTTCTGACGCTTGTGCCACTAAAATAAATATTATAATTCGATGTATACTTAAGGCACACACAGGATTCTGTGCTGAGGACGTCTTCCCAAGAAAGGGGTTGTTCCATATAGCTCACATATAGAAACAAACAAACAAAAAAAGCAGAAAAGTACAAAGTTCTATTGCAGAGCTAGCTAATAGAATATTCGAACCAAACCAGAGTTCCAACATTAAGAGAATTTTTAAAATAGATTTTAATATATTAATGTGATGAAATATTATGCAGCCTTTAAAGTTCAATAAGACTATGCCAAGATGCCAAAATGTCAATACTATAATAAGAAATGAAAAGATGAGAACAATAATGCACTGTGAACATCAGTATATAACAGTGCGTGTCTGTGAGGGCAATACTGTGCTTTTGAGAAAATCCTTAATCTTATTGCTGGTTTGGCTTTACTATGCTAACTCAACTGCGTTATCTGCGGTCACGGATCTAGGCATCATTTGCCTGGATCGGCTCAGGTAGGACGTGCTGTCCTGTGATCTCTGCCTGCGGGTAGCTCACACGGCCGCCTTATTTCTTTTGTCTTCCGATAAGCAGCAGCGGCAGCGGCAGCGGGAGCGTGGGCCAGGAGCTCGCCCACGTGCTTTTGCGGAAGTTCGGAGATCAGGATCCGCTCTGTGCTGACTTAAACCCAGACCCGTAAGTATCGGTTGCCTTTGCCAGAGTGCGCACTCCAACCACAACCCCGCAGACCCTCAGAACCATCTCCCTGCCTGACTGGTGTTTCCGGCTGCAAGTTTATTTTATTTTCTTTTTTGAAGATTTTGGTTATTTATTTTAGAGATGGGGAGGAGGAGCAGAGGGAGAGGGACCGTGGTGATCGCAGAGCCCATCCCGGGGCCCCATCCCGTGACCCTGAGATCGTAACCGAAGCGGAAATCAGGACCGGGTGGATCAACCCACTGAGCCACCCCGGCGCCCCTCCCCCTTGCCAGTTTGAATGACATGATGTAACATGAGCCTAAGGAGTAGGTTACCTAGCTGCCCCTTCTGTTCCTTGGTAAGCACAAACACAGGCCTTATATTAGAGCAAAAAAAAAAAAAAAGAAAAGAAGAGAAATAGCATTCAATTTGTTTAATAAAACCCAAAGGTAAAAAACATAAAGTAGCAAGTAAATATGAAATGTGTGTTAACTTCCTCACTTTTAGGGAAAACTTGTACATATGAAAAGACTATTTTTTTTTAAGTAAGGAAACAGAATGTTTCATCCGTTTGGAGGTGAATTACTTTGAAGATTTTTTTTCTTCTAAGATTTGAAAATGATAACGTCAAGATGACTTTTTAATGAAACTCGTGAAAGCCTGCCTTTCTTCATAAACAATTTTCTAAGTTTGCTTGACTGTTATTTATTGAGGATCTACTAGAAATACAGTGCTATGGTAGGAACCATGATTGATGCGGGATCTGACCCTGCTTCGGGAATTTATAGTTCTGGGAAGTGCACGTGGGGAAAGTGACAAAATCACAATGATGTATTAAGTACCAAAGTGTACGTTTTGGAGTCATAAATATAAAAATCCAGACAATAATGCAATATTGGCAATAGGTTTTTCTAATTTGCAAGGACACATCCTGTGCATTAGTCATGTTGGCAATTAGCTTGGGAGCGAATAACTATTAGGGGGCTCAGTAAGGAAGAATTATAAAGAAATTAATTATGTTGCCTCACTGGAGACTGGTGCTGAAAAACAAAGTAATTTTGTTTGCTAGGCAGGAGCTTCTGTGGAGATACCTTTGTATCCCGTCCCTCTACTGATCTGGGCAGGATATAAAACGGGCTTGGAGAAACTGACATGTAGCCCAGGGCCCATGGGGAGCAGGGCTGGCCCCACCTGTCAGTGTCTGGCAGATAAAAGGACATTTTTTTTTTTTAAGATTTTATTTATTTATTTGACAGAGAGAGACACAGCGAGAGAGGGAACACAAGCAGGGGGAGTGGGAGAGGGAGAAGCAGGCTTCCCCCTGAGCAGGGAGCCCGACGTGAGGCTCGATCCCAGGACCCTGGGATCATGACCTGAGCCCAAGGCAAGATGCATAGTCGACTGAGCCACTCAGGCGCCCCAAAAGGACATTTCTTTATCAAATCTCTCCGGAGGTTCAGTGGGCTAAACAGATTCATTGCTAAGGACGGCAGAACATATTTAGAATTTCAGTTCCTTTCCAGGCCCTCAGGATGGCTCCCCATCCCCACCCCTCCCCAGGCTCAGCGCCCCCTCCCTCAGCCCCCCCTGCAGCTAGCTCACCCTCTTCGGTTTTCTCTTCAGCCTTTCTTTTCCTTCCTGAATCTGTTGTTTTGGTTTTCTCCTTTCTCTTTGTAAATCCACCGGGTCTATTCTTAACCATTCCTATTTTGTAAACTTTCCCGCCCGTTTGTCTTGGTCACCATGACAAAAGGTGGGGGTGGGGGCTGCCTCCCACAAGAATGCTATTTTAGGGGCTGAAGGCTTTTCCTTTCTTCCCTTCTAGGTTCTTTGGCTGGTCTAATAATTAAATCGACATAAAACAGATGAACCGGAGAAAAACAAATTTAATTAGTATGTATGGGAGCTCGAGAAGTGACCAAAGCAGGCAGCTCTGACACCTTTTAGACAAAGAAACCATACATTTGTGAAGAATCTACAAAACATAGAAGTTTGGGCTTAGGGTAGGCAGTTAGTAAGGAAGCAGCAAGGTTTGTTTATACAGTATTCTCCAGATAAGAAGAGAATTTACCTTCCGCAGGGAGACTTTTCTCCTGCTTTCAAGACAAAGGGTCAGAGTGCCTGGTCTCTATGAGTTCTTTCCTCTGTAAATTTAATTGAAAATAATCAATATGCCACAGTAGCATATTTTGGGGCAGATTGCCCTGGACCCATCACTCTGAATACTTATATTAATAATTTCTGCCCATGTGACAAAAATAAAGTTTGCTTTGCTAAGGTCCCAGATGGAAGCAAAAGGTTTTCCTTAGGACAAGTTAAGTTTCCTTCTGTAAGTGAAAACTAGTCTTGAATTCAGGGATATCTACATTTTCCTTTCCTGGCAGACTTGACCAATCACTTAATTGTTAAATTAGAGGAAACATTTTAAGTTACTAAGTGGGATTCTGCTTATGGGTTATTTTTCCGTTGCGATCCTCTGAGCCTCATACGTGATGAATTCCTGACTTTTACCTCTTTTTGTATGGAAGGCAATAAAGAGCTCCAAAAAAAAAAAAAAAAAATCGATTGTGGCATAAGCCTGACCTAAAATACAAGTTTTCTCATCATAATGCATGATGTGTAATTTAAATTTTAAAATGTGCTTAAAAGTTGCCAATTTTTGGAAGCCCGACTGGTAGCTTTAAATATTTAGTTTCATTTTACAAGGTTCATGATCTGGTGACACTTTCCCCTCCATCTCCAAGATAAGATGGTCCCTTTCCCCACCCATTCTTGTTAATGTTTTACAGAGAACAAGAGTGGAAGGAAGCAGATTTTATATTTCCACTGAACTGTGAAAGCCAGGTGGGGAGAGGTGTAAGGTCATTTCCATGATTCGACAATGTGTGGCAGTATGAGGAATCAAATCATCTTGGTGGACTCTGACTCCCAGCGCTCCTGAGGTTGGGTCCTTGCAGCTAGGAAGGGCTGGTGACACATTCCCTTGGAGGGGACTGTCCAGACGGATGATGAGGTCAAGCATGGAAAGCATAGTGTCCAGGTCAGCCATGGTGGTGAAGGGGCAGAGAACCCGGATTCAGGGACCAGCTGCCTGAGCCCACATCTCAGCTCTACCGTGTCTTTGCTGTGTGTCGTGGGCAAGTTACTGAACCCGGCTGTGCTTTTGCTGCATCCGTGGCTCCGGGTTTTCTAGAAAGAGCAGTGCTCAGCTCAGGGGACAGGGTGGCCCTATTACCTGACCGAGTACTTGCCTCTGGGAAACCGATACTTGAGGGACAAGTGATGGTGGGAAAGGAAGATCTGCTTTCTTCAGGAAGCCGGCTACCTGGGAAGATATGGTGGGCTCTCGTCCCAAAGGCCGCCTTCCAGGTGAAGTGGAAGGATTTTAGAGGGGAAGGCGCTGGAAAAGGGAGGGGGCTTGGTGCCAGAGAAGCAGGTGCCCAGGCCGTCAGTGATTTGTCCACAGGACCCTGAACAGACTTGCTGGCATCTGGCAGATGTTCTCGAATGCAGTCAGGGCTTGTCTCCTGGGAAAGTCTGGTCCTTCAGTCTCAAGGCCAGTGGTCTGCAGATCTCAAGGCAGGTGAGTGAGTTCTGCTACAGACCAAGGGACTTGGGTCTGCAAGCAAGGGGTGTGTCAGCTTGAAGCAGGTTCACCCTTCAGACCGGCTGGGGTGCCCTCACAGCCCGCGGGAAGGGTTTTTACTTTAGGCAAGTTCGTGTCTCAGAGCCCTCTCCTCACAAGATCAGGCCCTTAGAGCAGCTCCCTCTTTCTGAGATTCAAAATGCCTGGGTGGCTCAGTCCTTAAGCATCTGCCTTTGGCTCAGGTCGGGATCCCGGGGTCCTGGGATCGAGCCCTGCGTCATGGAGTCCACTTCTCCCTCTCCTCCTCCCCCCATGCTCGTGATCTCTATCACACGCTCTCTAATAAATAAATAAAATCTTTAAAAAAAAAATGCACAGTAGACTGAGGAATCCCAGGCTGACCTGCATTCAAGAGACCTGTTTCAACCGGAATCCCAAACCAGAAGAAGCCAGGTTCTTGCTGGCCTGCTTAAGTAGACACAGCAAGTTTCTTGTCTTTGGACTGGACACTTTGCATTTTGGTGTTCCCACGTGGGAGCAGCATACCCCGGAGCCACGAGCGTGGGCTCAGGGTGCCAGAGACCCGTCCTACTCAATGTGATCTTGGACGACCTACGTGTTCTCTCAGAGCCTCCACTTACTCTTCTGCAAAGTGGGGCCAGCAGGACATTTGGGCAGAAATACCCGGCAGGGTGTGTTCATTGCTTGGGAAATGTTAGTCTCCTCCCTTCTTAACCAAATTTTGAGGAGGTAGGAATAATTATTACTAAAGCAACTTTTGATTTATGAGCATTAGTGGAAAAAGAGAACGGAGACTCTGAGGATGGGAGCTACTCGGGAACTTTGGGATGAAAGGTTTTTGAGCCACTGTACAAGGTGCTTTCCTAACGGTTTCTGTCCGGCAGCCTTTCTTCGTCCTGGAAAATTAATCACTGTTTTTCTCTAAATGCTGATTAAATCGCTGTGTCATGCCACGAAGCGGAATTAGCAGCTCCTTGTGCTTATTGATTGCTGGCGTGGTGCGTGGAGTCCCTGGCTGTGAGAGCAGGTGCCTGTGGAGGCAGACAGCCCCCGGGGCCCCCGGCGCGCATCCCGGGGAGCCTTGGCAGCACATTCCGTACAAGCGACCAAGTGAGCATCATTTAATAGAATGGAAATATTGTCACTATAATAAAGCATTGTCATCAGATTAGCAGCTCAAGCTGTGAAAACAAATGTAAGAGCTCTGCTTTCTGCAGCAGGAGATGATTATCTCGGGAGCAGCTCTGGGCTGATGCGGCTCTCTTTTATGGAAATAAACGAGCTCTGTTATCTGAAAGATCATCCTGAGTCTCTCCTTTGTTTGTTAGGAAGAATTCTTCATGCTGGCGTGTGGATCCCCCGTCTCAGCCACGAGTGCAGGATTCCTGCGGTTGCCTGGTAGGTGTCTACAGTGTGTTTGATCTTTTGTCCGCTTAAACCTCAAGTAACAAAACTGAGCTTACTCCATCTATGACGTCTTCATTGTTGTTAACTCAGGGAGCCTCTGCGACTCCCTGGTTGACCTGATTAGCTGGTTTTTGGAAAAGTCTCAGGACACAGAGTGGACATTTACATGATATGGATGTTCTGTGGGCTCCACAGTGGCCACGGATGTTCTGTGGTCTCTACAGTGGCCACGGATGTTCTGTAGGCTCTACAGTGGCCCTGCTATTCATTTCCAGCTGTTCATGACCATTAACATCCCTGACAGCCTTTATTAAGCAAATTAATCTTCAAATCATGAGAAAGAATTGCCTTTTGGGGAGAAATTTCCCACAATTTTAAGGCAGGATGACCTCCAGCATCTTTTTTTTTTTTTTAAAGATTTTATTTATTTATTTGACAGAGAGAGAGACAGGAGAGAGGGAACACAAGCAGGGAGAGTGGGAGAGGGAGAAGCAGGCTTCCCGCGGAGCAGGGAGCCCGATGCGGGGCTCGATCCCAGGACCCCGGGATCACGACCTGAGCCGAAGGCAGACGTTTAACGACTGAGCCACCCAGGCGCCCCAGCCTCCAGCATCTTGTCTTACGCTTGCTTGAATATGGAGAGCTACATATTAGAAGCTAATATACCAGCTGGCTCCTTGCATTATGATCAAGTCATACAGAAATGTATGGAAGTAGGTATTCTGCTGAAGCAGGGGCCTTAGCTATCTGCTGTGCACCGGAGAGAGAATTGAAATTTATTTGGAAAGCTGATTGGAACTCATCTCAAAGGAAATCTCAAAAGGTAATTAATAAAAAAGCATCGGCCCGTTAGTCAGCAAGCTAATGTGCAATCCTAATTTCCAGAAATCAAGGAAAAACAAAAATCTCAATTTAAATGAACTCCGACCGTCTGTTAGGAAAACGTGGCCCCACGAAGACCATGTTTCCAGGGGTTTTTCTGTTTAGTGGCACATGGGAGAAATTCTTTTTACAAGTGTAGTGACTTGAGGAGGTTTTGTCCTGGACGGACCTGGCCTGTTTTCTTCTCTGACGTGGAGTGTGGGCACGTGACTGACGGCAGTGGCACCACCCTGTGGCAGAGGCGTGGCAGAGACGTGCCTGGTGGCTGACCTGAGTGTTTGCTGAGAACTCCGCCCATGGCCTTGGGGCCCAGGCTGTCTGGCAGCTCAGCCGGGCTTCCTGCTCCTTTGCAGAGAAAACCCAGCCATCTTCAGCTCCTGGTTTTTTGGACGCAACGATGGATTCTTCCCTCTTGTTTATTCCCTTCCTTTACGAAACCACTGATTTTTCATTCTGTGCTCTTATTCTGTGGCCTTGGTTTCATCATTCTGTTAAATCGGTGCCTTTTCCTACAAGCTACCTTAGCTCCGTTGTCACGGCTGGGTGTCCTTGGCAAAGGAACCAATGATGGAGATGTTCCTAAATTCACGCCAACTTACGGGAACTGTGAGATTTCAGTAATATGCATATAGGGAAGAAAGGTTCATGTGAAACAGCTCCGTGGCCGGACAAGCCTCGGATGTGCGGATAAAGCCGAATCTAGTGGGTGTCCTTGCTGCAGCCCGTCCTGATGCTCTTCCTGGTGACGCGTGCTCATGCTGGTGCTGATGGTGGCTTAGAACAGACGCAGAGTTTTACGCGGGTTACTTAACTAGTGATTCCTTCCTGTCTGTGGCACCTGTGTTCTTTGGGACGCCCTTTGAGAAATGTTGGTCCGCACGTTGGGAGGCAGAGGACTCCTGTCCAGGAGACAGGACATCGAGTGGGATTTGGACCCGCCCTGCAGAATGGTGCTGCCCTGCAGGCCGGCCCAGAGGGGCCGCACACGGTGCTCAGGAGGACCACCGGTACCCAGAGCTGGTCTCTGCTCTCAGAGATCATGCTGAGCCCGTTACCTGTGTTTTGTCGGAAGGCAAGGTATTTCTCTCCCCTTAAATTCACATGTGTTATCCAGGGGCCCTGGTGTGCAGGAATATGTCCATTGCCTTGGATTTTCATCGAATGCCTGAGCCTCTCCCAACCTACAACAACGTTCCAGGGTCAGCCCTGCTTCTGAGGGGGACACGTTGCTTTGCAGACATGCCATTAAAGAGTGCTATGACTCAAAGCCTGCCGTCAGGAATGAGCGTGGCTTCCTGTGGCCGTGTAATAACTTGTCACAAACTGGGTGCCTTACAGCAACAAGTCCGCCCTCTCACCGTCTCGAGTCAGAAGCCTGAAACCGGTATATGGGGATGAAATCAGGGCGCTCTGCCTAGAGGCGGTGGCAGAGTCTTTTCCTGTCCCTGCCGGCTTCTGCTGGCTCCCTCCTTCCTGTTCCTTCGCCTCCTCCCTCCCTGGCTCCTCTCCCTCTTCTGAGGATGCATGTGCCTGCTTTGGGGCTCACCCTGACAAGCTAGGACAGTCTCCCCTTTGCAAGATTCTTACTTTAATAACGTCTGCAAAGTCTCTGCCGTTGAAGGTAGCCTTTACATGTAGGTACCTGAGATTCGGACCTCACACCTTCACGGGCCTGTATTCAGCTTACAGAGGGCGTGTTGGGACAGAACCAAACCTAAGGTTAGAAAGAGAAACCGGGACATTTCCTTCCTTTCTTTCTCTCTTTCTCTCTCTCTCTTTCTTTCTTTCTTTCTTTCTTTTTTTCTTTCTTTCTTTCTTTCTTTCTTTCTTTCTTTCTTTCTTTCTTTCTTTCTTCTTTTTCTTTCTCTTTCTTTCTTTCTTTCTCTTTCTTTCTTCTCTTTCTTTCTTTCTTTCTTTTTTCTTTTCTTTCTTTCTCTCTTTCTTTCTTTCTCCCTTCCTCCCTCCCCTCCTTCCTTCCTTCCTTCCTTCTTTCTTTTTAACGATTTTATTTATTTATTTGACAGAGACACAGCAAGAGCAGGAACACAAGCAGGGGGAGTGCGAGAGGGAGAAGCAGACTCCCCACTGAACAGGGAGCCTGCTGTGGGACTCGATCCCAGGACTCTGGGATCATGATCTGAGCTGAAGGCAGACGGTTAATGAACTGGGTTACCCAGGTGTCCCAGAGAAACGGAGGACATTTTCTAGTGCACCTGACTTCCTGATCGCAATTTGAATTTTTCTGCAAGACGGTTATCTGAATGAACACCGTCGTTCTAGAGAGATGCACCCAGATGCAGTGGGTGGATCAGAAAGGAGGCTGGAGGTGGGGAAACCGTACCGGGTGTTGTGTTAACCTGTGACTGAGATCACTGACGTTGGCAGAATTCTAACTGATAAACGACTCTCATTCCTTCCCCTGTCTTTCCCCGTCCTTTCGACCATGAACCTGGAAGCCTTATCTTGAATTTATCTACGACCCTTACTTTGCGGTCCTTCTTTTATGGCTGTCCGAACCCACGAAAACCCATGAGCTGGGGGAGGCTGGTTTCATTTGCAGCGTGCAGGTGGGAAAGCACACTTTAGAAGCTGGATTTAGAAGTGGATTGTCTTTCCTAAACCGTCCTGGGAAACAGAGTCTGGATCCTGACAGTGGCAGGGCCTGCTTCTCTGTGCAGCGATTCCCTCTGTGCGGTGATTCTGAGCAGGCGTCGGCCCTCCCGGTGGTGCTGGACAAGAGCGGCTTGGCTTCTACTTTCGGCGCTTCTGCAAGAAACACGTGCCTTTGAATTCTCCTGCGTAGCATCCCTCAACTCGGCACCTCCGACTCTCTTTCAAGTTCATCAGAGGCCAGATCACCCCCGTGAGAGTATTTTTCCCTTTCGAGTTCTTACAAACACCCAAACTTGCATACAGAGAAGGATGTGAAGTTCTCGAACGTAACTGTGGGTGAAGGTCATGGTGGGATTCCGGTATAATTCTCAAATGGAGGTGACTCTCAAGGAGACTGACAGACCAGAACACGTAAAAGGCCACAGAGAAGTTATGAAAAAAGGAAGCTAGGGAAAGTCATGTTTAAAGTGATGTCAGGAAGGCTGTGTGTGGGTTATAATGAAGTTTCTATTTTACCTCCTTGGAAACAATTACAGAAGTGTCCAAACGCAAGTGCTGGGGCTCCCTACCTGACCAACCACCTGGGCCACACTCTGCTGAACCTGTCAGCCTTCCATCTGGAGGAGTATTTGCTGGTGCCGTCAGAGAGACCGAGGTGGGTGCAGACTGTCTCTGGGTCTTTTCTGTTCTGTAAGTTGCTGTGAAAATCCTATTGTTTCAAGTGCCGATGTTCTTCTTCTTCTTTTTTTTTTTTAAGATTTTATTTATTTATTTGAGAGAGAGTGAGCACAAGCAGGGGGAGCAGCAGAGGGGAAGGGAGAAGCAGGCTCCCCGTTGAGCAGGGAGCCCGATGTGGGGCTCGATCCCAGGATCCCGGGATCATGACCTGAGCTGAAGGCAGATGCTTAACCAACACAGCCACCCAGGCGTCCCCTCAAGTGCCAACATTCTTAAAAACTCAAAAGTCAAATGCTTAACATTGATGCTCGTAAAAATTCCAAAGAAATGCTGCCGACCTTAATAAGATTCCTTACTGCTGGCTTTCATTCTCCCACGTGGGGGGGACATCGTATCAATGGAGATTCACTCAGGGGAGCCAAGAGGCGGTTTTACCTCTTTGGAGAATAAGGGCAGCTAACTTCCCAGCATAAATGAAATAGCAGTGTCCCTTGAGATTTCCCTCTACCCTGCAGCATCCGATACATGAATGTGGGTGCGTCTGCCTAGCCTGGACATTTTCTGGGAAGGGTTTTGTTTGGTGCTGAATTTCCTTGAGCCTAAGGGGGCAAATCTAGACGAGGAGTGTGGGGTGAGTGCTGCTCATCGCTTTAGATTGAGAACACGTATGCCACCCCATCAGATTGCCTGGGTCCTCAAACACATCCTGTTGCTTTAATACAGAAACATCCCTAGTTCCGTCCGTCTGCAGTGCCCGGGATACCCCCCGCCTTGACCTGCCTCTTCTTTACCTTTGATGTTCCCTCGGCTGTCTCCTCCCTGGACACCTCCCGACCCCACTGTGCTTCACCTGACACTCCTGCTGCTCACCTCTTACATCTTTTTTTTTTTTTTTAAGATTTGTTTATTTGAGAGAGAAAGGGAGAGGGAGAGAGAATCCCGAGCAGACTCCCTGCTGAGCACAGAGCCCGACTCAGGGCTTCATCCAATGACCCTGAGATCAAGACCTGAGCAGAAATCAAGGGTCAGAAGCTCAACTGACTGAGCCATCCAGACACCCCAAGATCACCTCTTATATTTTTCTACATGTCCCAGAATCTCTGTTTCTCAAAGGTGGGGGCTTGTATGCCTAGGGCTTAGAATAATATCTGGCATATAAAATTCAATGTCTCTTAAATGAATTCATCCTTGAGTGAATGAATGAATGAATGAATGCATTGAGTCCAGTGGGAATGTATCCTTACTCCTTTGTGTCAGTTTCTGCTTAGGGTAGCGACGCTGTCGAAGGAAGGCTGTTCTTCAGTCTTACTCTATCCAGAGAGTGAGAACCGAAGTTAAAGATGAGCCTTCATTTCTAATGCCCGATAGTTTTGGAAGCTTCATAGGTTCCAGATACTACACAGCCCATGGGATGTGGAGGTAAAAAGTCGTCCCCACCCAGGGAAACTCACAGAGCTGCATGATCGATAAACTAGCAGACAGACTGTTAAAACCAGGGTGATGACAGTTGAATCAATGGTTGGAGATGTCGGGTGTTGTGAGAACCCAAAAGAGGAGGAAATCGGCCCCAACTGAAGTCCTCTGGGACACCTTCCTGAATGGGGTGATATTTGCATTGGAGATGAAAGAAACCAGAGTAGGGAAGCAAAACAGTGCAAATCGGGGTAGCTTGAAAGAGTGGTGGATTATGGGAACACGGCATCAAAAACTAAGGATGTAATGTATGGTTATTAACATAACAATAAAAAAATTTAAAGAAGGAAAAAAGAAAGAGTGGCAGATTATGTAAGTTGGAATAGTCAATCTGCAGGAGGAGTGACCATTAATTAAAATAGTTAGCATGCGGGGCGCCTGGGTGACTCAGTCGTTAAGCATCTGCCTTCCGCTCAGGCCGTGATCCCAGGGTCCTGGGATCGAGCCTCACATCGGGCTTCCTGCTCCGCAGGAAGCCTGCTTCTCCCTCTGCCGCTCCCCCTGCTTGTGTTCCTTCTCTCGCTATGTCTCTCTCTGTCAAATAAATAAATAAAATCTTTAAAAATAAATAAATAAAATAGTTAGCATGCTGGTGATCACATCCAAGTCCTGGACATGATGTGCATTTCCTAACAAAATATCAGTCCTGGAAGGACACTTTCTAGTACGACAAGCCTTAGCTGCACCTGCTGAATATGCAAGTCCTCCATGGATGCCCGACCCAGGAGCCCCGCCGTGCCCTTCTGTGCCCTGAGAACCTGTGGGGTCATGTCACTGACGGTGGATGATCAGGGGACTGCTGTTCTCAGGCCATCATAACTAGTTAGTGGTGACAAAGTGCCCTCTGCTTGGAAGTCCTGGCTCGCTGGTTAAAGCACTAACACCTGGGCGCACCTGGGTGGCTCAGTCGGTGAAGCGTCTGCCTTCAGCTCGTGTCATGGTCTCAGGGTGCTGGGATCAAGCCCCACGTTGGGCTCCCTGCTCAGCGGGGAGTCTGCTTCTCCCTCTCCCTCTGCTGCTCCCCCTGCTCGTGCTCTCTGTCAAATAAATAAAAAAATCTTTATAAAAAGTAAACAAAATAAAAAACAAAGCACTAACACCTGTTCCTGTTGTCAGGCTTGGAGGATGGTCTTTTGGAGTGCAGATCCCCGATCAAGTTCAAGAGGCAAATCCAAATACATCGCAACCAGACACTCTGGTGAAGGTAATAGTTTCCCTCTTTTTCCTTCCTGTGTTTCTTTCCTGG
Organism: Eumetopias jubatus; assembly: GCF_037043125.1. NCBI lineage: Eukaryota > Metazoa > Chordata > Mammalia > Carnivora > Otariidae > Eumetopias > Eumetopias jubatus. Next base: position 2,797,050 of record NW_028274820.1, read on the forward strand.
GAGCATCTAGGGAAACTTGGCATGCAGATATATTCCTGGGCATGAGGAAGCGAATCGGACCCCAGTGTTTGTTACTATGAAATAAAAACAGCTGTACAAAAGAGAAAAGGAATTGCTTCCCTTTAGATTGTAGAGCAACGTAGCAGGTAGATTTACTGCTTTTTGTGAAGACCAGAATTCACCTAATGGAGCTAAAGCAAATGAAAAGATCATCTGTCTTTAAAAACACGCTTTGTCGGAATAACTGAAAACATAGGCTAGCTTCCCTGGTGGCTCAGGAACTCTTCCGTACATGCCCTGAAAACTCCCCTTCTTCCAGAAGGCTGGTTGGACCCGCAGCCGGCACAGAGAAGAGGGATTCACTCAGGACTACTAGCAGGGGTCTGGGTTTTTAGGCCCTGCTGGGACTCTCCCAGTGAATTAGAAACATTTCCCGTGGCATCACGGAGGACACATGGGAGGGCGCTTCCGTTGGGTGGGAATGAAGAGTGGATCAGAGGAAACACCAGCGGGAACTCGGAGGTGGTGAATCATAGCAGAAGCTTCTCCGAGGAAAGAAGTCAACACGGTCTTCAGATGGGGAAAGACCAGAGATTCAAAGCTGTCATTCCCAGTGATGGGTGAACTAGTCTGGTGTTGGTCCCGACTGAGAGAGAAATCTGGAAAGAGTAGATTGTGGTGGTGTTGAGTCTGCTCACAAACCTGTTATATAATGGACGCAATAAGGTCAAGCTTTGTGAGCCCAGGAAGGCAGCCTGCCCACGTGGTGGTGGGATGTTCGTGGACCAGGGTAAGGGCGTGTGCCTGCTGGGGCTCCCCTTGGTGGAATGAAGGATCTTCACAAGTATTTCACAGTGTAATCCCTGAGGAACATCTTCACATTCATGCTTCACAGTATAATCCCCGAAGAAAGCTTTAACCGTCGTATTTCACTAGGTGATCGCTGATGAAGAATTTCCGTCACTGTGTACAGCTGGTCAGAAATCCCTTCTTTAGCTGAGGTTTCTTCAAATCTCTCTTCCTCTGTGGGCAGCACACAGGAGAAGATTTATAGCTCCCGAGGAAAATGTCAAGATTCATAGCTCGGGAGAAACATCACCTAAAATACCTTCGCTGGCTTCTTGAACATCTGATACGGCCAGTATTAGAATATGCCAAAGTGGTAGAAGGAATTTCCTCTGAGAATATTTTACCTTTTTAATCTATACCAGTCCAAAACGTTCTTCGTAGCAGGTGGTTGTGTCTTTGTGTGCAGACGTGTGGGGCCCTGCAGTCCGGGCTTCCCCGGGTCTATGCTTCGGTGATGAGGGCACACATGATTTATGTGTTTCCCTGATACCTGCTCCTTTTTTTTTAAAGAATTTATTTATTTGACAGAGAGAGAGAGCGCACACAAGCAGGGGGAGAGGGGGGGGGCAGAGGCAGAGGGAGAGGCAGACTTCCCGCTGAGCAAGGAGCCCTACGACGTCGGGCTTGATCCCGGGACCCCAGGATCATGACCTGAGCCGAAGGCAGACGTTTAACTGACTGAGCCACCCAGGCACCCCACTTCTGTGGTTTCTACGGTCCTTTGCCAGGCACAGGCATGCACGTGTTATCAGGGTGTCTGGGGAACGAGCCCCTTTATAGGGAGCTAGGGAATCAGGGTGCTGCAGCAGCTGTGAAGGGCGTCTGCTGTCTGCAGGTCCTTAGGTGCTCTTGGTGGCTGACGTCATGTCAGATCACTGCATTCGCTTTTCGGGAATTAACCACTGGCTGTGGCTTTGGCCTTTAGGGTACATTCATAAGATGCTGTCCGATTTTCATAGCTTTTTTGTAGAGAAAATGGGAAATTTGCATAGAAATAGACCTAGGATGAATGAATGTATTATGTTGTAGAATGTCTGTCGCTGGGACCTTCGTGAGTTATTTCGTTCCATCTGGAGCGTTTAGCTTGTTTAATCAAAATGCCTTCTAGAATGTATGCACTTCAGATAAGAAGCCAGATACAGTTCCCTTCCTGGGGTTTGGCATACATTCTATGATGCTCAGTAGAATTTGAGACATTTGAATATCCATGGAGTGATTTTTTTTTTCCCCTTGAAGCTACTTAGTTGCTTTTCTGAGACGCTGTTACTCATGATTCCTGACAGGAAAGGTCTGTTTTGAGGTATTATAATGTGTTCTTGAAAGCAGATTAACTTCCTCCATCAGTTACCAGATTTTACTGTGTCCTGACTTACGGGCTGGCAGGGAAGGAAATCCCACATCTTATTTCCAGAACATAGCCTCATGTTATAGAAAATCATTCTTCAGAGAAGAAAAAAAAAGAAAAGGAAGGAAGGAAGAAAGAAGGGAGAAGAAAAAGAAAGAAAAGAAAGAAGGAAAGAAAAGCTCTTCCTTTGGACTCTGCTAAGTCTCAGATGTTAATTTTCAGATCATCCTAAAGTGTGTATTGCTTACCTAAAGAATTTAAAATTCCTCCCAGGGAAGGGCCAGTTGATAGAACTGAAACGAAGATTCAGTTCTACGTTCAAGTTCAAATATTCGAGAGTATTTCCCCCCTGTGAATTAATCATTCCCTGTCAAGGTGATTCTGTATGGCAGACAATCATGAGCCATCAATGGCATCCACGAGGAACATTCACTGAGCTCACAGGTCCCTGGGGCTGGTGCTCAGCAAGCGCTCCAGGCGTCCCTCCCCTTGCAGAGGCTCCTTCGCCCGGTGCTGCTCCCGCTCGTGGGGCGTGGTCTCACCCCACCTTCTCCGTGGCCACTGACTGCTCTCTGTCACTTGCTTCTTCATCATATTTGATGGCCACCTGTGGAGGGGACATTTGGAAATATGCCTTTCGAGCAACAGGCTGCGTCCTGCCTATAGAGAGCTGGGCTCAGAGCCCTTTTGTTTGTCTTGTCTGCTTGGCAGAACCCCCCTGACCTCGCTCCCTGGGAAGCCCTGGGGGCTGTTTATCCGCTCCAGGTCCATGGCTGCACATGGTTCTTGTTGAGACACACTGCTCCCTCTAAATGGACGCCCTGGTGTTTTGGGAATGTCAGGGTACAACGAGGCATCCCCCCTTAGGTTCCCAGATGATCTTCTGTCCCCCTGAGAGGGTCACTTAGCTCCACCACCCTTGCAGCATTATTCACGGAATTTCTGGCTGCCATACCCCTGACTCGGTCTCTATTCTGGGGCTATTTCTTGACATTTTGTCTCCAGATCTGCAAATTCCAGCTAAGGAGTGTGGTGGGCACATTTTCTATCTTTGAAGTTACCGCAGGTGACCATTTTACCAGATGTTTTGGACTGTATCTCTTCTGTTATGGATAGCAATTTTCTTGCCATTTCCCCCCTTGTAGATCTAAAGTTTTTCTCCTGTAATTTCCAGATTTCTCTAAGTGTCTCTTTGTCACCCATGTGCTTGTCTTAAAACCAATGCCATATATTTTCCATGTTTGTGACGGTAACGCCGTTCCCATGAGCATGGTACCAATGTGTATATCAGTCACCCGCTGCTGCAACACTGCTGTGTAAGACCTGCTGTGGATCTCCGTGGCTGCCACAGAAACCTTTATCAGCTCCTGAGTCCAGGGATCCTCCTGCTCAAGGCTCGGCGGCGCGGACCTGGCCAGTCATGGTCATGTGTGGTGGGCTGGCTGTGGCCTCCCTGGCATGATGGTGGCGGACCCTGTTCAGCAGAGGCACAGAGGGGCTGCAGGCATGGGCGAGCCCATTTCAAACCCATCCTGTGCCACATTCTGTTGGCCAGAGCGAGCCGCATGACTGAGCCCACAGTCAGAGGGGGAGGCATAAGAGCCACACAGAGGATGTGGAGGTGTGGATACAGGGAAGGTGAGGAAGCGGGGCTGTAAATGCAATCGAACCCAGGTGTTGCAGAGCCCCCAGAGAGTGGGGCGGGGCGTGAATGGGCTCCAGGCCACCCCGCCACCCGACTGCAGCCGTGACACTTGGGTCTCCATACCCGTGTTCCATGTCATTCGTAAGTTGAAAAAAAGCTCCACTCTGCTTTTAAAATAAATTAAAACAAACAAACGAAACAAAATGAAAATAGAAAACCCTTGACCTAGGGAAAAGACCATCATAGACTCTCCTCTTTCCCTCCGGTGAAGCAGGTCAGGGAGCCACGGCGTGGGGCAGAGGAAGGTCACAGACAGTGATCCCGGGAGTTCCGGGATCCACCAGCGGGGTTTTTCCTACTATATCCACCTGCCCCTTGACTTCAGCAGGATCCCAGCTTCCTGTCATTTCCAGAAAAATGGCCGTTACCTGTGTGTGAGAGCCCAGGGGTGGCAGGACGGGTCTGTGTTGAATGAGTCATTGTTGGACGCAGGAGGTACCCCTGCTCTGGGATGCGAGCCCGTGGGTCAGTGCGAACCTCCCCATCACAGAAACTGCGCCTTCCCGTACTTTTCAGAATGAAATGTCTGAATTACACACATCTGTGAATTTGCGAATACACATTTGTGTCTTAAAAATTTGTTACCCAGGGGGCGCCTGGCTGGCTCAGGTGGTGGAGCGTGCGACGCTTGAGCTCGAGGTCGTGAGTTCAAGCCCCACATTAGGCGTAGAGCTTACTAAAAACAAAAAAATAAAAAATAGAAAAATAATTTGTTACACAATCCTTAGATCTGCTCACACTCACCCTAGAAGACCCCAGGATGTCCTGGGTCCTGTGGTGAATAGCACCCAGGCGTGATTCCTTCCTCTTTGGAGTTAAAAAAAAAAATGATTGGCAAAAAAATTTCTCTGTGACCTTAAACTATTTTGAAGAAACTATTTGAAGGGTGAGTAGTGGTAGCTGGTATGGAAGAGATAAGGGGTCTGTTTTCTGAATTGCTGAAGGAAGTGAGCTACCTGAGAAAGACTTGGGGAACCTTGTCTGGTAGACGAGTTGTCTTTTTGAAACTACATGAGCAATAGTTTATTACTTAGCTGTTCCCATGGGCACAACAGCTGCCTCCCAGGGCCCTGGTTGGAGGACAATGGATCGTAGTGGGATGGTGTGGCAAAGAAATGTAGTTGCAAGCGAGGGACTTGAGGTGTGGTCCTAACTTTGCAAACTGTGAGGACCCGGATTGGTTCCTCCAAGCGCCGACTTTGTGGCAACAGCTCTGCTTCTGCAGAGAACGGTTGTCTGTCACAAAAGACAGCACTGTCTAGAGAAACGAGCTGTCCAGTCGAGGGAATTAAGACCAGAAGTTGCCAGTTGAATCATAAGATTTCTCGGGGGAAAAAAAAAAAGTTCACGGGCGCCTGGGTGGCTCAGTTGGTGAAGGGACTGCCTTCGGCTCAGGTCATGATCCTGGAGTCCCGGGATCGAGTCCCACATCGGGCTCCCTGCTCAGCAGGGAGTCTGCTTCTCCCTCTGACCCTCTTCCCTCTCATGTGCTCTCTATCTCTCATTCTGTCTCTCTCAAATAAATAAATAATAAAAAAAATCTTTACAAAAGTTCATTAAAATATCGATACCTTGAAATATAGATCCTGAGGTTCAATTAGTACTTTTTCCTGCTCCTTATTATCACGGCTTTAGTAACATTGTCTGTCTCCTGTTCTCTCTTCCATCTTCTGCCTGTCTGACAAGTGTGCTACTTTATTCTCCATGCTCAGCAGATGTTCAGTCCAATTTATATTGAGAAATAATGTTCTGCATTCTGTTATTAATTTGAAAGTAATCATTTTTTTTTCTGATCATTTTCTCTGCTTTTAACTTACAGGTCAAATTTTATTAGCTTACCAACCGAGAAAGAAAAAAAAATGGTGGGTTTAGGTTCCTTTTTCGCTGTGAGAATATAATTATAGAGCAACATTCACATTTGTTCTGGGGAAAATTCATCTATTTTTAGCTGGAAATTATATGCTTGGGATAAATATAAAATTAGCAGACTGAAATTCACTGCCCTCTGCCAGCCATGCGGGAACACGGCACCGGGTCCGATGTTCAGGTGCCGTGGAACCTAACGGACACGTGTCCTTTGTGCCCAGGAATAGCCATCGAAGGCTTAGGAACCAATTTCATGAGAGCCATTATGTTATCTTTCTTTTTTTAGGTGTGGTACAATCAGAAGGGCTTTCATTCCCTACCTTCGTACTTAAATCATTTGAACAACCTTATACTGTGGAGACACTTACCCTCTGACCAGGACTGGAGAAAATACGGTAATGTTGTTTTTCATGCATCATTATTCGTTGCCCTCAAAAGACAATGTTCTTAAAGGTGAAAGAAGCAGAAAAGATCAAGCCTATGAACGTGAAGCATGGTGAGAAGGTTTTTATAGGGCAGTCTGTTTGTATATAAATACATGCGAAGTGGTAGGGCCCTATTTGCCTCTGTTTGGGGTCATTAACTGTTCTTAGCTTCTTGCAGTTATGACCAAATCTGCACAGTGAAGGGGATTAAAGATGACTGAGAGTTCCCTCTTCGTGACTTTAATATCTTATGGAACCAAGAATAATTTCTCTTTTTTAGAACATTATTATATGGAATACTCCTGTAGACAGTAGAAATCACCCATGTTGTAGGGAAGGTGAACATCATAATCTGTTGTTCCGTGCTGGGCCCTCAACTCATCAGTTATCTAAGCTGATTGAGGACTTACCCCCTGTGCTTTCGTATTTTGAAATAATGACATTATTTGGTATTTATTTGAAAAAGACTTACTTTGAAAAATTGACACAAATTCATTTCTGGAATCCAGAGTGAAATTAATTGATTTAAGTGGATGTTATTTGCTTCCCTTGGGTGGTATAAATATAATTTATCAAATTCTTTCAGTTTCTTAAAAAGGTAAGAAAGAAATCAATTGTATAAGCACCAGGTCATATCCATCATAATTTATTCACAAGATAGACCTATTGAAGCGTCAGGCCATGTGAGAGTAAACGCAGTGATTACCCCCATACGTTCTCATTTTACTCCAGCTTTATCTTTTACTTCCATATTTGTTTTCCTTTATGCACCAAGTTTTTAATAAAACAAGATTCAATTGTTTTGTGACACTTTAATTATGTTGGAACAATAGTAGGTAATATACAAAAGTGAAAATATGCATGCCTAAGAAAAGTAGAAAAAAACGCAGAGATCCCTCAGATGACAGACAGCAGAGCCGTATTTATTAAGTGTCTGGAATGTATGAGGGTCTCTAGTAGATATTTAACATCCATGTCATTTCATTTTCACAGCGGTTTTGTGAGGCGGCCAGTTAATAACCTACTTCACTGATTAGAAAACCAAGGTTAAGAGAAATCACCCACTGGCTGTGGCTCTGAGCAGGTTAGGTAGTGGGGCAATGATGTGGCTGCTTTACTACTCCAGCAAACTGAGAGCTCAGTTCTGATGGGCATGAGTAGAACTGCTTCCTGGAGCCGTGTTCACAAACAATGGATCTTGGAGGATGGGCGAAAGTTTGATCGAAAGCTACTGTAGGTATTAACAGTGCAAGAGAAACATAGTGTCCTTTCAAGGTCAGTGGTGGGAGTCCAGTTTGACCTTGTCGTAAAGGTGAGTGTAGAGAGACAGCCATGGTTGTCTCAGGCCAGATTCTGCTTGACCTCATCTAACAGAGTGAGGACTATGCACTTTCCTTAATAGACAGCCTTTATATTTGAGAACGAGGATGCCATGATCAAAGTGACGTATTAGACAAATAATCTGGAAGCCATGTAGAGGGCTGGTTGCAATCAAGTGATCTATTGGAAGTGTGTTGCTTACAGTTGGGAGGTAACCCATCTAAGACTAGCATGACTCTGGAGGAAAAAAAAGGAAATTACAACGTTCAGACAGATGGGAGAAAAGGTTGAGGTGTTACTTATGGGGAAAGGAGAGAATTTAAAGAACCTGACAAGTAAAAAAATGTAGAGAAAGAGTTTAAAGGGTATAGATTAGAAATCTGAGCTCTTAAGAACAAATGACGATCCTGGTCGGTACTGATGAGATTCTGAGAACTAAGTCAGGAGAAACACATGTTCAGAGAAGGGGTAAAGTGACGTGTACAGGTGTAGAGATGCCTGGTTTGAGTCACACGTCAGACGAAAATGTGCTGTAGGATTCAGAAAATGAGAAGGACAAGTTCAGTAGGAGTGTGAACAAAACTTTCAACCTTACCCTTAATAAAGATGGCGGTCAAGGCCATCAGTGAGCGGTTCTACGTGGATCCTTAGGAAGTGGGAGAATGCAGGGCTTAGGTTGGTCGCCTCCAGAGAGCTGGTCCAGTGGAGTTGTAGGGATGGAAATCCGAGTGGATGTAAAGATGCTGAGAGAGGTTATTTTATGGGATTTAGGAGACTGAACGCTCTATCCTCTGCTCTATGGAAGCTTGCTGAAAACGAGCGAGAAGAGAAAGTCTGTGTGTGCGCGAGCATGCGCACGTTCGTGCGTGTGTGCACATGCACGTATGCAAACGAGGAGTGATTGGAGGTTTGGGGAATATGATAGAATGAAAGGGAATATTTTGGTTTGTAACTTCACTTTTTACTCTTGTACAAGATATAAAGGTAAAAGCATCAAATACCAAAAATCTGTGTTACTGGGAACAGGATAATGTGTGACATCAGTCACCAAGTGTGTGGGGGCGAAACTCTAAAGGAGGAGAGATTTTGTGTACAGTGGAGGTCAGATGCTGTCATGAGGGTTCTAAGGGGCGCCCGGCTCAACTGGGCGTGCTGTCTAGACGGATTGGAGGCGAGAAGAGGAATCAGGCAGGGGTGGGAACCTGTGTCCCAGGAGATGAAATCCATGATCACAACAACTAAAATTTCCCTTCCCAAGGAACGGAGAGGTATCACTGCTAAAATGGACCTTAACTCGTACAACCTTGAGTTAAACACATAAGCCTTAAATTGGGTTCCAGCTGTGAGCCACAATCTTGAGTCCTATATTTGGTCAAGCCCCTGTGTCGCGGGTCACTGTCTGGGGCCATGGGAACGACGCTGACCCGATGTGGGTGTCAGTCACTTGTGTCCCGTGTGCCTGGCTTCCTGGGTGATCAGATGCCCCGGAGGACATTCATCTCAGAAACGTCTCTTGCAAGGGGTGGACTCCTCCTCGTTGGTTGAAAAGTCACGCTGACTTGAAAAATACATTTATTCTCAGTGATTGGAAACTTCAGCGATATTTTGTTTCTGTCAGAATTTCATTTATTTGCCTTGTTTAGGCAGTTGTCATGGCAAACGGAGGTTTGTGCAGGAAATAGGGGACATACGAATCCCAGCACCCCCACCCCTGGAGAAGGACTGTGCATCAGTATCAGAGGTTTGATTGGGGCTCTGAACAGGAGCGTTCTCTTCTACCCTTGGAGGCTTCCTGTGCATCGGGGAATGGGCAGAGCTAGAACTAGCTGCTTCGTTGGTGTAATGAAAGAAAAGCTACCTGATGTAGAGCATGGATGGACCCCTGAGAGCAGAGCCTGTGCCCTGCTCCCTGTTGGGCCCCAGCAGCTCCCCAGAACCAAGCTCTGAGGGACATCCTGGCAGCACTAGCTGAACGTAATGATCCCATACCACACAGCACATCCTGCTCTCAATCACTGCGGTCCCATGACAGGGTCTTCATGACATGGACATCCCTGCCTTAGAGATGAAGGAACTTCCTGGACCCGGACCCAGCCCCCCGATAGGAGTCTCCAGAGCCTAGGGTGGGCCACCTTGCCGTGTCCCAGTGGGTTGGCAGCTCCTCAGAGCCCCTCATCGTAAGCACAGAACTCAACATAAAGCAGGTTTATAGTAGAGTCCATTCCAACGGAGTCGTTTTCTAAAGTCCTGGGGAAGGCCGGTGCTGGCTTACCACGAATCGATGTGGTTTGCATGGCGAATTCTCCCAGGTAGATTCCTTCCTGCTGCACAGGTGTTCTGCTCCGTGACCGTGCAGGTGGCTGGAGCACACCTGGGTGATGGGACAGGGAGTTGACAAGTGCTCCCCGCGGCCTGGGGGACTCAGGTGTGGCTGTGGGAGCTCATCCGCGGATGAGAGGAACACGGTGCGGAGGCCCTATCTGAGGCTGTATTCCTTCCTGTATTCTCGGTCAGCAGTTGAGTTACTTGCACTGAGGGCCACGTGATACTTTTCAGGATTCCAGGGGAGATGGGGTCAGGAAGAGACCAAACCCCAAATCTGAACTATGCCTTTCCGTGCACATCCCATGGTTGTCGGCAAACCTTGTCCCCTCTGCACTTGAAATGCTGAATGTGCGTATTTTCGCCAACGTGCACCAACACTTACCTGGTCCAGGGCACCACCTGGTCTTGCCCGGATGCCAGCACTGGCGTCTTGGGGGACCCCTGTGCTCTCCTTGCCCTCTGGCCCAAGTCTTAGGTCTCCGCAAGTGTCCACAGTCACCCATGGAATGTGTCCCTCAGATCACACATCCCTCCGGCTTCCTGTATCACTAATAAGAAACAAACCCTCACCCGTAACCCACAGGGTCCTCCCTGGTCTGGCCCTGCAGCTCCTCAGCTTCTGTCCAGCCCCCTCCCCGGGCAGCGTAGCTCCGCCCCACGGGCCCCTGGCTGTCTCCCTGATTCCGCCCCTAGATCCCCGTCTCCGATGTTCCCTAGCATTCCAACCTCATTTCCTGCCGTATGTCTGTCCCCTCCGCGCGCCAGCCCCGTTCACCTGTGCACCTGCATTGCCTCTGTCAACATGGTCTCTCTCATCCTTCTTTACCTTTTTCTGCTCAACTTCGTGCATTCTTTTTTTAAGCCACTTTATGGAGGCTTGAGTGATGGACATACAAAAAACTGCAGCTATTTAATGCGCACACCGTGATGAGTTTGGAGGTAAGTATACACCTGTGAAGCTACCACCACAGTCATTACCGTAAGCATATGCTTTGCTTCCAGATGTTTCCTCCTGCCCTATCGGAATCTGTCTGTCTGTCTGTCTACCTACCTACTTACCTACCTACCTTGTCTTTCTTTATTTTTGTGATAAGAAAGCAACCTAAGATCTACCGTTCAGCAAATCTTTAAGTATACAGTCCAGTACTTTAAACTCTAGGTTATGTGCTGTACATTAGATCTCTAAGACTCATTACTTGTATAACTGAAACTTCATACCCTTTGACCAACCTCTCTCCATTTCTTCTTCCCCACCGACCCGTGGTACCCACCATTCTACTCTCTGCTTCTGTGACAGTGGCTCTCTTAGATTTCCTGGGTAAGTGGGATCCTGTGGTATTTGTTCTTCTGGGTCTAGCTTAATTCAAGGGAACAGTCAAGGAAATGAAAAGATAACCTATGTAGTGGGAGAAGATATTTGCAAATCAAACACATATAAAGTTAATATCCAAAATATATAGGGAACTCCTATAACTCAGTATCAGAAAAATAACCTGAATAAAAAAGGAGCAGCGGACCTGAATAGACTTTTTTTTTTTTTCTTAAGATTTATTTATTTATTTGAGAGAGAGGCAGGGGGATAAGGGCACAGGGAGAGGGAGAGAAAGAATCTCAAGCAGACGCCCCACTGAGCGCAGAGCCTGATGCGGGGCTCGATCCCACAACCCTGAGATCGTGACCTGAGCTGAAATCAACAGTCGGACGCTTACCCCACTGAGTCACCCAGTTACCCCTCTTAGGGGGTTTTAAATGGCCCAAGTGATTCTTATGTACAGCCAGGTTTGAGAAGCGCTGGTCCAAACTGGGGACCTTCATGGCTGATGGACATTTTCAAACCTGAGGCAGGGAGACAAAGGAGATGTGGGAATCAGGGTATAGAGTCTCACCCTCGCTTTCTTCCCTGCCCTCATGTGCTAGGACCACCTGCCTCCCTGACCACCGCTACCCTTACCAGGAACCCAGGACCCCTGCTGGGGGGCGGGGTAGGGCAGCTCTGCATCTAGAGCCAGAAAAACCTCTTCTCTTCCTTCCCACCCCACCTTCCTCATCGGTACTTTCCTTCTGGATCCTTTTTAGGCTACACCTCACCAGGTTATCAGGGGCCCCAGGGAGGAAGGAGGTGGGTCAGCGCAGGTTGCTTGCTGGGATGATGATGTGTCTGAAGCTGGGGCGGGGATGAAGTGTGCCCGGGAGCAAGGAGTGGCAGATGATGGTTTTCCCTGCATGACTTGTGATGAAATAAGATAAATCCCCAGTTCAGACGAGAGAACAGGGGATCCCGTCAGATCTGTTTAGTAGAGCTTCTGAAGAAACAGCTAGCGAGGATTAGGAACCGGCTGTCATCAGTGACCTTCAGCCTCTGCTTTAGGGGTCTGGAGATGCTTGAGAGCACGGGGGTGACAGTCTGGGAAGGAGGACTCTGAGCACCGAGAAGGATCGAGGAAGAACAGCAACAAACAGATGCATCAACCACGGCACCCAGCGTGGTCCAGGAACTGCCCCGCACCTCAGAGAGGGGGACCCCGGCATACACCCAGAAGGTCTTACCCCGGGAAACGTCTTGTGAGTTCACACCCACGTAAGTACAAGGAAATGTGTGAACTCTGGGAAACAGAAGACAGATCAGAAGGAAAGGCCAGGCTGAAGTTCAGAATGGGATAAGCGGAAGCTGGCTGGTACCTGCTACGTGGCAGTCATATCACAGTATATAAATGTAGTGAATCTGCACGTTGTACACCTTAAATTTACATGGTGTTCTATGTCAGATATATTTCAGTAAAAAAGGAGCTGGCTAAGACACAGATGGTAATACACATTTTCACTGGATACAGAGAATCAGGTTATTGATTGCACAGCTGTCTCCCCCACTCAGAATTTTTGATTTAAAGGACAAGCACAAAATATCCCCTAAGAACCCAGAGGAGAAAGGTGATATAAAAAACTGACTATAGGAGAAGAGGCGGAGGAATTAGGTGGAGAAGGAAAGCAGATGAATAGTGATTAAGGTAATAAGCAATGATGTCGGAAGAAAAGTAGCAGCAAGAATCAAACAAACAAGTCTGGACCAATACAAGAGTTTGCCATGATTCAGGCAAAATTATGGAAATGGCAGTCATCGATGAACAATCCTGCTGAATTTTCAAAAGTTCAAGGATAAAGAAAAAAATATATTTTTTACAAAGCTCTAAGTAGCAAGAACCGAATACTTTGAAAGTAATACAAATAAGAACCAGCTTCTGACTCTGGAAAATTTGCCTTGAGGTCTCCTCTTTGACCCAGGCGTTATTTCAAAGCGTGTTGTGTAAATCTAGGTTCTTGAGATTTGCCTGTTGTCTTTCTAACTTAGTGATTTCTAGTTTGATTCACTGTGGTCAGAGGATGCATTCTGCGTATTTTCATCATTTTAAGTTTGACGGAGGTTTGTTTGGTGGTCCACAGGTGGTCTGCGTTGGTGCAGTTTCCACAGGTGATTAAAAATGTGTCTTCAGCTGCCGTTGGTGGGACCGCTCTGTATATGTCAGGTTCTGTTGGTCGGTTGTGGGGTTCAGTTCATCTCTTTCTTCGCTGATTTTCTGTCCGACGGTTCCATCATCTGCTGAAGGGGTGGGCATTGAAATACCCCAATATAATGCTGGATGTATCCGTTTCTCCTCTCAGCTGTACCAGTTTTCGGTTCCTGTACTTTGAGGCTCTGACAGTTGGTGCGTGCACTGCATCGATCTCTGCCTTTCGATTGGTCTATTTACAATCAACAGACTTCACGTACCTGTGAGCTTAAGTCTGTTACGTCATTATTTTCTTTCCTCTGGTTCTTTTCTTGCTTTCCTGTGAGCGACTTGAACAGCTTTCCAGGGTTCCATTTTGGTTTGTGTGTGACGTTTTCAGTATATCCCTTCATCTGGTTTCCTTGGTGGTAGTTTGACGTATACATGTGTGACCCTCACGGTCCTCTGCTCTCGGCAGTTCCCATCTTGCGGGCTTCTGCTGCACCTCGTCTGGGATATACGAGAGGCATGAAGGACACCCGGAAGTTCACTGCCACCTGCCAGGCTCTTCCTCACATCCCGAGGTCCCCAGGCGGCCGCTGCCTTCTCTCCAACTGTCAGACCTCCGTGTGCTTGCTGCTTTATGATGCCTGCAGGGTAAGGGAGAGGACCTGGCAGGATTGAGGCTACTCCAGAATCTGGTCTCTGACTTTTTAATCACAACCTTAAAAGCCGGTGGGTAAGGGAATACTGCCTACGGAATATGGAAAGAAAAAGAAAAATACTCCCCCAAATTCGGTATCTAATGAAGATGTTGCCATCAAGTAACCAAGCCATAGAGATGGACTTATGTTGGATGTGCCTCAGAAACCTGCTGTAGATTTATCCTAATAAAAAAGAATGCCCAAGGACATCACTTGAGAGGGTAATCAAAAATAAGATCACAAAAATACAGAATCCACAGAACGAATAAAAGAACTTGGTGAACACCGGTCCTAGGGAAGCACATAGATGCAAATGTTTGTGCTTGTGTGATGGAAACATTAACTGAATGTCAAGAATGATTGGTGGAGTAGAAGATAAAGAACGTGAAACATAATTCAATAATAATGTGCATATGTCAAGAAGACCGTGGACCTTTTGAAATAATTGACATCAGAATGCAAACAATGATCACCTCTGGTTGGTTTTGAATTAGACTTAGATTAGGATTTATTTTAATTTTACTCTTTCTTTTAAAACTTTTTACAATTGACATCTATTATTCGATAAGAGTAATAACCTTAATATTGAGGGAAAACGGTCTTTCTTCAAGGAGAGATGACAGAAGGGCGTCTGGGTGGAGTGGTCAGTTGAGCATCTGACTCTTGGTTTCAGCTCAGGTCGTGGTCTCAGGGTCGTGGGATCGAGCCCCGTGTAGGGCTCTGCGCTCAGCACAGAGTCTGCTTGAGATTCTCTCTCCTCCCTCTGCCCCTCCTGCCTGCCTGAGTGCACACATGCTCCTTCTCTCTCTCTCAGAATGAATAAATAAATCTTTTAAAAAATGCAAAAAATTAAAAAAAAAGAGAGAGAGAAAGAAAGAAAGCCATTGAAATACCTCCTGGAAAGTTCATACATTTCTTTTAATACCCTGTTGGGCCGAATGCGCATTTTTGTCCTTCATACCTCACCGATGACTCACAGTGAATTAGTGAAAAGAAAACAATCCTTGGCACATATACTGATGCTAAGGTAATTCTGTTCTTTTGGTATAGATGCCTACAGACATCTGGGTGTTGATACTTGCAGAGATGTACGTTTTTATAAGAGGAACGGACCCAAGAGTGACTGTTGAATTGGAGACAAGGATCTTCTATCATAATGGGTGTCAGACAAAAGCACAGATGTGCATTTTTACAAATGACAGATATACAGAGTCTGGAAACCATGATGAGAATAGTAAATGAGAGAGAGCTAATGTTACACATTTATACATTGCTGTGGGCCAATTCTTAGAAAAGCCAGAATATAAATGCGAAGAGTAATCAAAGGCCAGTCATTCAAGCGTCTGCAGAATTTACATGTCGAAACCTCATTTCTGAAACCTTTTGACGTTGGTGCTAGAGAGCCCCTTCCTTTCCTCGTGGGCTGAAACCACAGTGCCTCCCGTGAAGGGCCTGGACCCCTTGCTAACATCGTCAGCCCCCGGTTCCATCACGATGCCATTGTCACCTAAATACCGTTCTGAGCACACACAATACAATGGTAATAACAGCCCAATTACGGAGATTGTCCATTGAAATAATGTGGTTTTTATAAGGAAGACGTCAAAGGCTATAAATGATTTTTCTAGTTTGACCAAAAAAGGATAAACTGGGATCCAGAAAATCAGGGCTGTCGGTCTCACTCTGCTGTGTACGGCCCTAGCTAAGTGGATAGAGCTTCCCTGTGCCTCGGTTTCCTTCCCCGTGTTACCCTCCCCAGCAGCCCCTGCAGCCGCCCTGTCTCTAAGTTGAGCCCTGTCCCAGGACAGGCATGTTGGCACGATGCCGATCTGGGAGATGGGTTGTGTTCCTCCTCTCTCTTCGGGGGTCTCGGGAAACTCGGGGCTCATGGGGAGGAAGAGGGCCGTCTTCTCAGTGCCTTCTCTTAGTGCTCTTTCATTGTTGAGAAAGTAGGCACACATGAGCCTTACTTTCAGTGTCTGCCTCCCGCACTTTTTGCAAAATACAAACAAAATCTCAGTAGCCGTGTAGAGAGATGTTACTTTGGTTCTGCGGTATGTTTCCTCCTGCAGAGTTGCTTCTAGGGAACGTAGTGATAGGAAATTGCAGTGTGAAAATTAGCAGCTCAGGCAGCATGGGTAAACATAAGAGCTGCCCGCCCCGGGGGTTCCTGGTGAGCACCTGCCTGCCCTCTGTCTGCCTGCTTCAAGGTCAGGGGGCTGCCCGCCAGCACGGCGCTGGGCACCGCGTGTGTGTCATCGGCCCCGGGTCCTTCCCCGGGTCTCCCTCCCCACCTGCTCCCTCCTTGGTGCTGCCTCCTGGGAGTGGACTGAGTCCCACTGGGGACCGGGAGTTCTGCAGGGGCGAGGGGAGGGGGCTGCCTGTCCATGCCCATCTGCAGGCGCCGCATGGTGGGGGTGGGGGGCACTGTTGAAAGGAGATGCCAAATCCCTACAAAACCCCGATGAGACATCATTGTCCTGTGGAGCCCAGATTTCTATCACTCAGATCAGAACAAAATCAGAATGTTGTTGATGCAGGTGTGACGGTGATGCGCCACCGTCTTGCCAAAGCCGGTGGTAAGTCCCCAGCGGGGCTCGAGTCTCTGAAAGCAGGTTGAAGGGTTTTCCTGCTTATCGGATGGCTTCCTTCTTAAGCACTGTGCTGTATGGCCCTGTCTTTCTCCGTATCTTACTTTTCAAAGAGCATTTCTCACTTTCACGATGGACGTGGGCACAGCCGTGAAGATTTAGCATGATGGTGGCCTTTTAAACAGGGGCCCAGGACCCTTCTGTTGCCTCGAGCCCTGAGCTGGAGGGCTGCCTTCCAGGGCCATTGGGACTCCCTGCCGGGCCCGGGAGACAGCCTTAGAGCATGCGTGCTTCTTCCAAAGATTATATTTCAATATTTTCTGTGTGTAGAATATGTAAATCAGAGGACTCTTGGAAGGCAGTGCTAGAGGAACAGCTGTGGCCCCCTCTGAGTTGTGGATGCGCGGAGGCCCCGGGAAGGGAGGGGCGGCCGCTGTACTTTGTGCTTCTCAGACCCAGGGTGGGCCGAGCCCGGAGGCTTATGTTTCAGGAGCAAAAGGACGGAAAGATAGGGTAGGATGGCCGACATGCTCCTCTGCTGGGGTCTGTTGTGTGCCATGTACCTGCTCTTCCCCCTGCCGCCCCGGTCAGATTCTCTTTTGTCTGTGTTCGCGTGTTTTTGGCACTGCTGTGCGCCGTGCGGAGGGAGGGTTCTCCTGCCCTAGTGCGGGGAGGTGACCTGAAGACACGCACGGGCCCGGGACCCTGGATGCGTGGGTCCCGCCCGTGTCCTACCCGTGTCACCTACTCAGGACATTTGCCACAGCTCTGTGCTCCTGTTTCGGCTTCTGGAAGACACGGGCGCGTCCAAGTTGGAACTCTTCATGGGGCTCTGTTTTCCCCAGTCCCCGAATGCTGCAAAGCTGACTTACGAAGATATTCACGCACATGGTGCTGGCGTCGGGAGTCGTCATCCGATTACCGAGTGAGAAAATGTATCACGGAAATGTCTGGAACAGGGGTCTGACGCATGGGGGACCGCAGGAGCCGTCATTCCCGTCACCTGTGGGAGGAGCCGGATGCAGTCCCACCTGCTAGATTACAGCCACGGGAGGATAGCACAAATCCGGGACCTATGGGAAAGTGAAGGGCAATAAATTCATCGCAGAGGAGCGAGGAGACAGAAAGCCAATATCAGAGTGCTGTTCTTAATCTTTCAGCAAGGACCCCATGGTCGAAAGTAAGAAAAGGTGTTTATGCAACCTGATCAAAATAAGAAACTGATCACGGTCATTGAACATTCTAACATTCTGTAATTGCACTCTACAGAAACGTTTGCAGCTTTTTGCTGCAGAAGGAGCAGGGCAGGGACATTTGACTTGCAGCCTCCCCTCTCCCCACCGTCTCCCTCACACCATACAGATATGTTCCCTGGAAAATGAGATGTGTATGTGGAAGGGAGGTCCGTGGCGTGGTGGTCGGGAAATGGGGGTGGCACCTGCAGCTGAAGCCTGCAACCCCAGCCGGATGTGGGAGGCTTTCTTGGTATCTGCACTTGAGATTTGGCTTCTTTAGATGGGTGAGCTCTCACTGATGTGATGGAGTTGCTTTGTAAGAATTTACAAGTGCCTGACGTCCTGCACCATGGACAGCACGTGACCACAGGTGGATCTTCATCTACGTTGGGATGCCGGCCCCTGGTCTCTGCTCACAAGCGTGTAAGGGCTCAGGACCCGAGGACCGCCTTTCCCTTCCCTTTACGGCTCTTTGGGCTTCCGTGGGAAGGTGTTCAGAAATGGACATCATCACTGAGCAGCCGTGAGTAGGGAGGGGGCTGGACAAAGAAGCGCAGATCTTCCTCGACGTATGATGGGGTTTTGTTCCGATAAACCCATCTTAAGTTGGAAATATCGTAAATCAAAAATGCACTGAACACACCCAACCTCCTGAACATCAGAGCTTAGCCTGGCCCGCCTTCAATGTGCTCAGAACACTTCATGAGCCTACACTGGGCAAGGTCCTAGAATACAAAGCTTATTTTATAATAAGGGGTTGACTCCTGTAACTGACTGAATGCTGCACTGAAGGCGAGGAACAGAGCGGCTCTGTGGGAGCAGAGGGTTGTCAGGGCATTGGTTGTTGACCCTTGGGACCGGGCACCTGCTGGGGAGCCACCCAGCATCCCAGAGAGGATGTACCACACGTCGCCCGCCCGGGAAGAGATCCCATTCAAAATTCCAAGTACGGTTCCTACTGAACGTGTATCACTTTTGTACCATTGTAAACTCAAAAAGTCCTAAGTCAAACCGTCATAAGTGGGGAACATCTGTATAGGAAGAGGTGAAGCATGCTCACAGTTAAGGATGAGGGACCACGGTAGCAATCCTGTTTTTCCAGGGGCAACAGTGGGGCCATCAGATAATGTGAGAGTTTGGACTTTGTTGTACTTTGTTGTACGTCTTATGTCTGGGTAAAATAAATATGGGCTCCAGGTTTTCTTTCTATTTCTCTGTGGGAATTCTCTGGAGCTGATGGCGGAGGGTTGGGGGTACTGAGGAGAGGTGAGCTGAGAGGTGGGGCATGTCCCCGTGGTCCGGGGCAGGGGAGTGGTGTGCGGGACGGGGTCTGGCACGAGGGCATGGAGGTGGTGGGAAGTGGCAGACGCTGACCCCTTCTTGGGTGTGCAGGGGGCATGAAGGGGAGTGAGGCTGACGTAGGTTTGAGTCTGGTGACTGGGGGGATGATGGGGACGTGAAGGGTGCTGCCAAGCTGGGGGAGAAACGCAGGAGCAAGCTGAGCATGGGTTCTGTCTGGGATTCGACACACCTGGCAGGGGCATAAGAAACACCCGTGACAATTCAGGGAGGCCCGAGGAGACCCGGGGAGCCCCCGAGGATGCAGGGTGCAGAGAGCCCACAGCGGGACTCCCTAGATGAGGAGAAAAATCCAGCTCTGGAGGGGATCCTGTTTCACCCCAGGTGCGTGACCCGCTGTTCAGTCCTGGCGCTGCCTGGAGGGAGTGAAGACCCCGCGGGTCAGCACCCTCACTTCCGATGCCAGCCACACCCTGGGGGCCCGGGCCGCCCCCACTTCTGACCAGCTGGGTGTAGCTTTGAGGGGTTCCGTGACCTCGTGCCAGCACGGCTCACAGGACCAGGAAAGCCCTGTGCTTACAGTTAGTGGGACTGTCAGCCACCTGGTCTGGGGGAGACTCAGACTCCATGTCCTCTCTCCATGAAGCGCCAGAGCTCAGCGGGCCTGACACTCCAACCCTCTAGTCGGGTGATTGTTTTTTTGAACTTGGCTCCTTGGACCAACTTTACCCTCCCAAACACTGCAGACTGAGTCTGTCCTGTGCCGCACCACCTACCTTCAGCTCTCAGAAGACATTTGCATGTTGTCTCTTACCCCAGGGTAAGTGTGTGTGTGTGTGTGTGTGTGTGTGTGTGTGTCTGCAGGTTAAACAATTCCAAGATTCGTCTACATTCCTAAAATAATCCAATTCCCAGGCCCTCATCAGCTCCCCGCATGTCTCGGGATGTTTCCTCCTCTAGAAAGCTCTCATTGCCCTGTTCAGCCAGGAGCAGCCCACAGCACGGAACGTATACTTCACCGTTTCCAGCACCCAGCGGGGGACACGTGCTGCGTTCGGGCAGGATCCCGCGGTTTTGTAAGCACTGTCGAAAGTCTGTGAGCTTCTGCACGGCCTCGAGACAGAGCAGGCGGCCGCAGGTCACGTGCAGGGCTGCCTACAGTCAGTACCCGAGCGAGGGAGAATGCGAGCTGGTGCATGCTGGAGGGAGGGGGTGAAGGTGAAGCTCAGGGGAAGAGAGACAGATGGGAGAAAAGCAGGTGGGTATTACCGGCTCAGACAGGCAGGGTGTCAAGACCGTGCGACTCAGTTCTGGGCAAACGTGTAAACCACGTCCAGGGTCTAGGAGAGCACACGGCCGGCTTTCCGCACACGCGGCGGGAGCCCGCAGCACAACACCTGGACAGTATTAATTTGAAGTCAAAGAAATTGTTCTGGAAAACTGGATAGTGGGCTTGCTGAACTCAAAGCTTCCACTGTTCCTTCTGCTAGGAGAGAACTTGCTTTAGCGTGTGGTGGAGCCCACAATGGAAGGGGGGAGAGACTGGCCGAGCGGGAGAGAGGAGCAGGTTGTTCATGGCTGGAAAACAAGGCCCTCGGGGGCAGAGCTGTAGCGGATTTGCAGCACTCTACTCTGTTCCAGGTCCATGCCTCTTCGTGCATTTATGTTGACTTGCACCCCGCGGCGTTTCTGTAACGATTTAATACGCCCCCGTAAGAGGACGCAAAGCACAGACGGCAGGCTGCATTAAGTGAACCATAAGGTGAAGGAGAACGCGAGAGTGGCCCGTGGGATGGGGCTAGGATGCACCCCCCTCGTGGCCACACGCTTAGCTCCGCAACAGCCAATCAGAGAAGGGAGAACGGACCGGTCTGATGTTGGACAATGATCGGAAACAAGCCGTCGGGTTTGCCTGAGGTGATGGAGTTCACGGTGCAGTGTGGACCAGCATTGGCTGGGGTGGGGATGGCGCGCCGTGTGAGGTCCTGAGCCGCCTGTGTGATAAAACCGTTATAATCGATAAGTTGGTGGTGATTTCTCCGTATTGGCTGATGTCGTATGCCAATGCACAAGCCCCCGAGAGGCAAGCAAAGCAAATCCAGACAAGCAGCTCCATGCGCAAAGCTGGACCATGCAGATGGTTCACTCTTCTGTCTCAACTTGGCTTCGTCGAGGGGGGTGATTTTTGAGTTTTGCCCCGAGTTCCATCCAGTGATCTCCTGGCATATCGTTATGTCGTCTTGCTGAGTCTGTCTCCCCCCGCAAAATATGGCTAATGTAAGACTTACGCCCCAGGGATGCTTCTGAGGATCAGATCATAAAACGTCAGCCCAGCGCCTGTCACACAAGGCACGTTCAAGACATGCTGGTTCTTCCTGATGCAGCACCTGCAAAATCTCGGCACAAACGGGCCGAGAAGAATGTTGGCGTGCGCCTGTCTCGGTGCCTGCGGGCCTGGGCAGAGCAACCAGGAGCTGCCGTGTGGGCAAAGGGCTCGCGGGCTCACCTCTCCGATTTGTCTTCTGCAGGAATAACGCTGTACAGCCACCCGTACGGAGGGGTCTTGCTGAACGAGGACAAGATGTGAGTGTAAGGGTGGGTGAGGCCGGCCCTGACAACGGGACAGAGTCTTTGGGTTGCTTAGCGGGGGTTGGGATCCCTCCTGCCTTTGCCCCGAGTGATGCTGGCTTGGGCGTTTCTTTGCCAAGTGTGAAGACCATGATTATTGGAGAACGCATGTTGACCAAGTTTAAAACGGATGAGCATATCATACACTCCACTGTCTTTCTAAGTCAAAATTGTTCCAAGGGCATGATCTCCTTGAAGCGCAGTGACCCCATATCTTCCAGATGCTTTTTTGGGGTACGATATTTAAAAAAAAATTATTTTATGTATTTCAGAGAGAGAGAGAGAAAGCAGGAGTGGGGGGTGGGGAGGTGCAGCGGGAGAGAGAATCTCAAGCAGACCACACTGAGCTTGGAGCCTGACGTAGGGCTCAGTCCCAGGACCCCAAGATCCTGAACTGAGCCGAAGGGAGACACTTAACCAACTGAGCCACCCAGGTGCCCCTAGAGATTTTTTTTTTAAGTAATCTCTATACTCCACGTGGGGCTCGAGCTCACAACCCCGAGATCAAGAGTCACACACTCCATTGACAGAGGCAGCTGGGCGCTTGGGGTGCAGTCGTAAACAGGGCGCTCTCCATTTCCCACCTCCCTTCCCTGTCACACCGATGACAAAGGGTCAGACATCGATGGTAGGCAGAATTAGTGCAGCGCGCCTTTGAACAACTGGGTTGGGGTGCTGACCCTCCGTGCAGTCGAAAATCTGCATATCATTTGACTTCCCGAAAACTGAGCTATAGCATCACTTGTGTCCTTCCCAGGACCTTCCAAACTGAGTCAGAGACGCAGAGACGCAAATCCGCTTGACGGGCGTCCTCTCTCCCGGGTGTTAAGGGAGCAGGAAGCACAAGGCGGTTTCTCCTCCCGTCCCCGCGCTCATTCTCAGCTTCCCCCTTTAGCGGTCTCTGCCACTGGCCACGGTTCTGGCTGTGGGCTCGCTGAGGGAAAGAAGGTGCCGCGCCGTGGACGGTTTGTGGCGAGCTTCTTCTTTACGTGGGCCACCCGAGACACGGCGTGTGCGCTGCGCATTGCCAAGGAGGGGTCCCTTGGGAGTGCTCCGATGAAAACGTGACCAAGAAAGTGCGCAGTGTATATCATTACAATTAGGAGTGCACCTCCCTCTATTACAAAATCATTTTGACGTTTGGAGAGACGGAATTCAGAGGTGGGCCAGCCACCTGTGGAGCTACAGCTAATGTCCCCTCCCCGTCCCCGCAGGTGTCCCAGCGTGGGCAGAGGCCACAGCTCACTGAGGACCCCGCGCTGAGGACGTCTTTCACTGTAACTGGGGAGTCAGGCTCAGTGGTCAAAAGTAGACCTTGAGATGGGCAGACTCTGAAATGTCCCTGAACTCTGCTCCCTCGTTTACGTCTTCCAGAGGCTGGGAGCGAAAATCCACGCCCGAAAAGTCGTTGAGGGGATTTAGTGACAGACTCCACGCGCTTTGCCAGGGTGCCCTGCCCATCCTCAGTTCCTGATGAGTGGTCTTCTCGGCTTGTCTCCTCGTCGCTGGTTGTTACCACGGGAAAGAAGACCTGTGTCCTTTGTGTGACACCTGACGTGCTGTTCTGTTTTGCCTACAGCCTGGAGAGCATCCGTCAGTGTGGCGTCGCGCTCTGCATCATGCTGGGGTTCTCCATCCTGTCTGCGTCGATCGGCAGCTCCGTGGTGAGGGATAGGGTGAGCGGAGCCAAGAGGCTGCAGCACATCTGTGGCCTGGGCTACAGAACGTACTGGCTCACCAACTTCCTGTATGACATGGTAGGATTTGGGGACGACGTCCCATGTGCCTGCACACCGCTGATCTGTGTGTGTGTGCGTGCGTGCATGTGTGTGCATGTGCATGCGTGTGTGTGAGTGTAGGAAGGGGCCGTCTCACACTGTCCACAGAAGGGATCATTCTGCTGGTAAGAGCTAGTCAGGCTAAGTCTCCATCCATCATTTAGGACGGCTTCATGAGACGCAGGACGGACCAGCCACGCCCTGGAGCTCTGTCTGGGAGCTTAGGGACCCGTCCAGACATGCAGAGTTTCTCATCAGGAAGGTGACACGATAATCACACTAAATATGCTCTGCTCAAGGGGGTGCGAGGCGGGGAGGATAAAGGCCCTTTGAGCTGACCTGCCGGCCACACGCATAGGCTGCCTCTAGGGTGACCGTAGCCCGGCCAGTTCTGCAGAGCTGCCGATCTCCAGGGGACGCCCTGCAGGTCACTGTGTTCTGTCCTTGGAGGACAACAGCAGTGCACTCTGTTCCCTGGACTTGCAGGCATTTAACTGGATTCAAGGCCAACGGCTACTTCTCTGGCTGCTTGGGGTTGTCCTCGTTGTGGGAAAGTGATAGTGTGTCCTCATCAATAAAGCCAGAGTCCTGCACCACCACGCCTTCCGTGTGATGGCATGCAGTGACCCCAGCTATCCCTGGCAAGGGAACGAGACAGTAAGAGCCTGAAAAGTGGGGATGGGTTTCAGGACCCCGGCGGCGGGGGAGACCCAGAATCTCCCAGACCCCAGGCAGTCTTCCTCTCTAATGCAGTCCAGACTTTATGGACCCCTTTGTCCCTGCCATGCCTGTCTGGAGGTTTAAGGGCAGGGAGGATTATTTCCTTCCCGGTTGACTGTGTTTCCATCTTCATCCAATCATTTCTGGATGATCGCTCATTTAACGGATATTTTTGGGAATCTGCATGGGGGCAAGGTGTGTCCAGGGTGCGGGGAATAAAGCTGTGAGCAAAGCAGAGATGTTCTCTGCCCTCTGGAGCTGTATTCTTTTTTTTTTTTTATTTTTTTATTTTTTATTGTTATGTTAATCACCATATATTACATCATTAGTTTTTGGTGCAGTGTTCCATGATTCATTGTTTGTTCATAACACCCAGTGCTCCATGCAGAACATGCCCTCCTCAATACCCATCACCAGGCTAACCCATCCCCCCACCCCCTCCCCTCTAGAACCCTCAGTTTGTTTTTCAGAGTCCATCATCTCTCATGGTTCGTCTCCCCCTCTGACATACTCCCCTTTTCTTCCTCTCCTGTTATCTTCTTCTTTTTCTTTTTTCTTAAAATATGTTGCGTTATTTGTTTCAGAAGTACAGATCTGTGATTCAACAGTCTTGCACAATTCACAGCGCTCACCGTAGCACATACCCTCCCCAATGTCTGTCACCCAGCCACCCCATCCCTCCCACCCCCGACCACTCCAGCAACTCTCAGTTTGTTTCCTGAGATGAAGAATTCCTCATATCAGTGAGGTCATGTGATACATGTCTTTCTCTGATTGACTTATTTCACTCAGCATAACACCCTCCAGTTCCATCCACGTCGTTGCAAATGGCAAGATCTCATTCCTTTTGATGGCTGCATAATATTCCATTGTGTATATATACCACTGCTTCTTTATCCATTCATCTGTCGATGGGCATCTTGGTGGAGCTGTATTCTCACGAGAGGAAGCAGGACTTAAACCAGGAGGTCAGGGAAGGACCCCCCAAGGAGGCAGCCCTGTGCATGGTGTGAGGAAGGGCTCCGTGAGAGGCCCCAGGATGAGCCTGTCCTTGAGCCCAGGAGTGGGCAGAGGCCACGTCCCCTGGAAGGTCCGCAGGTGGGGAATGTTGGCCGTAGTGGTTTCCCGGCACAAGCCTGATGACGCTCTGCAGATGGAGTGTCCCTCCCAGTGCCTGGGGCTGGACGTCCCAGATCCAGGCGTGGCGGGGCCACTTCCTCCCGAGGCCTCTGTCCTGGGTGTGTGGATGGCGTGTCCTCCCCGTGTCCTCACGTGTGTCTGTGTCCCGATGTCCTCCTCTTACGAGGACGCTGGTCCTGTGGGATCAGGGCTGCTCTGGGGACCGCGTCTACCTCTGTGACCCCTTCAGGGGCGCGTCTTCAGCCCCAGTCATGTTCTGAGGTCTGGGGGCTTCAGCTTATGCGTCGCGGGGGTGGGGGACACAGTCCTGCCAGAGCTAGGCCTCCCTGGGACCCCCCCACTGCTGCCCGTGTGTCGTCTGCAAACTAGCAGAAGCGGAGGTGGGGCGCCATCCCCTGTTCCTTGTCTCCCCAGGTCTTCTACTTGGTTTCCGTGAGCCTGTGTGTCACCATCATCGTCGCCTTCCAGTTAACAGCATTTACTTTCCGCGAGAACTTGGCAGCCACGGCTCTCCTGCTGGCACTTTTCGGGTATGTGATGAGAAACACGACTGCAGAATTACGGTTTGTTTTCTGGAAGAGAAACACCCCCCGGGATGGCTTTGAACCTGCTGCCGGCTTCGTGATTTTCTCTCTCTGCGAGCAATTATGTTGCCTCTGCGAGGGCCGCGCCGCGGACCAGCTGGAGCAGGTGGACGAGCGCCCCGCAGAGGGGGAGGAGGAGGAGGGTGGGTGGCGGGGCAGGGACGGAGGTGGTGCGGGCTGGCACGCGAGGCCCCCCAGCTGTCTGCCGACGCGGGTGGGGCCACGTGGGCTCTCAGCTGTCCTCACGCCGACATTAATCTGGAGCTCAAGCCCGTAATCCGGTTAGCTCCAAAATTGCCTTTCAGAGGAGAGTCTGTCTTGCAGCCCCGCGTCTGGCGCATTTTCCCTCTCCTGCGACAGTGGTGGTCTGGCAAGGTGCCGTGTCGTTGCTGTTGTCACTTTTCCCGGGGGAAATACAGCAAAGGCAGGGAAGTCACTGTACATACTTCTCATTTTCAGACGTTCTGAGTACGATCATTGCCAGTGGTCCCCAAATTGTATGCAGTCGGTATCAAAAATATAGAGCTAGGTCTTCTTACACGGTGGCCGTATGTCTCTATCCAGGCTGAGCGTTGGAGAGAGACTTGCTACGAGGAGGGAAGATAAGGAACGTATTTATTATAAGAGGCGGATAATTTTTTGAAAACCCCACATTCTGCTTTACCAAAGCCACAGATGACAAGTACAGTGATTTTTGCACAGCTCACGGTGATGTCAGTGACCCAAAACATTTAACACAAACAAGCATATATTCTTATTAGATGACTGTATGGATGGATAGACTGGGGCGGGGGGAGAGACAGACGGGGCGGGGGGAGAGACAGACGGGACAGACAGATCTTTGTGGGAAGAGTGATGTGGCCACTCCCGGATTCTGTGGCCTTGGGAAGTATCACGACTTCCTCCAAACCTCACTGTCTTCTGTGTGGAGCTTTAGTTCAGTTAG
This sequence comes from Eumetopias jubatus, assembly GCF_037043125.1. Taxonomy (NCBI): domain Eukaryota; kingdom Metazoa; phylum Chordata; class Mammalia; order Carnivora; family Otariidae; genus Eumetopias; species Eumetopias jubatus. The sequence goes on from NW_028274820.1 coordinate 2,823,995, forward strand.
ATAGTTCATACAAACCTAACAGACAGTGAGTGGTGAAAGGTCCCATTTAATTCCTCTTGGCCACATCGTTACTATGTGAACATTCTGGTATTCAGAGGATATTACGTCTTAGGCTATGAAAATCCTTGTGGTTGTGCCTGTCTATCATGCTCAGTTGGAATTTAAGTTCCCGGATATAAAGGTCTGTGTACATGGATTCCTGCTTCTCAGGAAATGGTCTGGTTTCAGTGTATGGATCCAGTTGAGTGGACGGTGTTGTGGCTTCTGTGATTAAACAGACCTCGCTCTACGTTATTTGTAAAGTTTACGAAAGCAGAGGTCATTGAGTTTAACGTAAGGTAACACGTAGACAAAATCGAGTGTGGATAAAAATGCCTAAGAAACGTGTTTTGAGGAGGAGTCTGGAAGCTTGTTTGGCTTGTGAGCACCGTTGGGAGTCTGGGTGAAGCCACATGCGTGGCAACGGCATTTTCTGAAGAATTCCAGGAGATTCACAGAATCCCTTGACTGACAACCTGGGCCAGCAGGGGCGATGCAGCTCTGGGGAAGAATTCCTATGGTCGGACGGACCGAGGGGTCTGAACACAGCAGATGGTGTCAGAGGGCAGGTGGACCCCGGTGAAGAAGGGCTCCAGGGTGGCCCGCTGGAGTCACAGAGCCACATCCCAGGGGCCACGGGTTTGTTCTCATTTACACTGTGGTTCTTCTCTCGCGGGGCCCTGGCTCGCACCCGATGCTGCATGGACATTGCTGTCTCCCTGTGCCCATCTGCTCACCCCTCCATCCCCAAGGAGGGAGGCGAGGAGACCCAGAGGACAGTCTCAGGAAGGCTGGGCCCCCAGAGTGCCCTGCAACCTGAGGATGTCTCAGGCATGAAAAGTGGCTTGCAGTTACAAAGGATTCAGAATCCAAAGAAATTAGGGATCAGACAAGGGCATAGAATCTCAAAGAGACAACAGAAAAAAATGCCCGGTGACAGTTGTCTTTTTTTTTTTTTTCCTTAATATTCCTGCTCTCTCTAACCAGGAAAACTTGATATTTTAGTGGAGAGTGAGGAGCCTCAGCATCAAAAAGAGGAAAGGAATGTCAGAAAGAAAAGAGAATCTAGCTTCTATAAAACGTTGCAACCATAGGAACGTATTTGGTGGTTATTTGGTGCTTAAGTCTTGTGAACATGAGACCTGCAGAGTCCTGATCCAGGTCCTAGAAAATTCACTCACTAGGGGAGGGGCCATCTTTCAAAGGAAGGAAAACCCCACAAATTCTGGAAGGATTGTGAACAGTATGCCACTAGCCAGTAAGTGCTAGTCATCAAAATATTACATTGTATTTTAACGAAAATAGAGATTGTTAGAAGCCACTGTAGATTTCACTAAAAAATAAATTATGCTCTAGGAGCCCATTTAATTTTTTTCTTTTCTTTTTTACGATTTTATTTATTTGAGAGAGAGTGAGTGAGAGCACAGGTGGGGGGAGGGGCAGGCAGAGGGAGAAGCAGGCTTCCCGCTGAGCAGGGAGCCCGATGCGGGACTTGATCCCAGGACCCTGGGACCATGACCTGAGCTGAAGGCAGATGCTTAACCTACTGAGCCAGCCAGGTGCCTCCGATTTAATTTTTTTCTGAAAAAAAAAAAAAAAGAAAGATAGGGATCCTGGAGCTGCCAATGTGTTGATTTGAACCATGAATTTGAAAGGTGACTAAGGAACATATAGGAAAAAAATAAAAAGAAGATGGCCGCACAGCTGATGGAAGACCACACCCGAAGACTGTTCAGTAATTCGGCAAGCGTGACGCTGGTGGCAGGGGTGGTCAGTCTGTGGCGTTGTTGCTGATTTCTCCTTTGTTTAAATAAATAACGCTCTGACCCACTTGTCCAACGTCTCGGGGGGAGAACCTGGGGTGGAAACTCTCCGTACTGAGTAACAAAGCACCGACCACAAACAGCGTGCAGTGGGGCAGGATCCAATGGAAAAGTATTCGTTGGTGGGTCCCTCTCGTTCCGACGAGGGGTGGGGGGTGGTGGATGGGGCTTCCGAGTGGGACAAGGAGCTGCCGCGTTCCTTGACTGCCCTCCTGACTGACGTGCTGAGCATCCCGCCGTGCTTTGTGCCAGGCTTACCACGTCAGACACCTTGTCAGGTGTCCCTACCCAAATGCCCCGAGCCCCCCATGGCGGGGTTTAACCGAGAGACTTGGCTGGACACCAAGAGAGACCTGGCCTTTTGTACTGGAGGTGTAAGAAGACCATGATGTTTATCTTCAGCTGCCACAGAGTGGCGATATGGAAAAGAAAAGCAACCTGTCACAGACTCTTCCAGAAGATAGAGTTTGCATCAGTAGTTTTAAGAGATGTTTGGTTCACTCTGAGAGGGGATTTCATAGTTACAGCTGCCCCAAGATTTGACTCAGAGATTGCTGATAATGCTTACATCACATTGTAAACAACACTTTGAATGCTGTTGTTTCAATCGCTTGCCCAGGCAGGTACGTGAGGGAGGATCGCACTTGACTTCTGTCCCAGAAGGGGCAGTAAAGGTGTGTGGAGTTTGATTCCTCTCCACAGGGCTTTTCTTCAGACGCAGGGGTTGACACTTCAAAGCACCAAGGAGTCATGACCTACCTCTTGGGTAACCAATTTTATTATTTAACAATAATTTGATTATTTGGTACAGTGGGCTATTTAAGAATAATTGCTTACAAGCTCTCACCTCCACCTTGTACATTCTAAAATAATTTCCGTTGTGCCCAAGTTACGAGGCAGATTTTTGTTGAGAGGAATTCCCAAAACAGCGTACGGTTTTTTGTATGATGGTATATGTATTGTATTTTCTGAAATATGAGGATGAAGCCTTTGACCCAGGGACTCATTCTGATGCCACGGATTCATATAGAAAAAGGAACTACAGGAGAATAATGGCCCGCCTCGAGGGGCAGGCCTGTCTCCCACCATTTGGAGTCCCATATGTTGCATTCAGGAGGCGCTGCAGGATTTCAGGTGCAGCCACTAAGTCACGCTAGGAAAGCGGTGACAGGTCTGCCTCGAGTATGCGGAGAGCTTGTGGGGACATGGGAGAAAGGCTGCGGTTTACAGTGAGTGACTTCTCCACTGATGTTTGGAACTGTGACTCCAGGACCCGTGTCCTTGAATGGGGCGCACGCTTCTGTGAGAGACGCCTCGGGAGGTGGGCCATGGATGCAGCCCAGCTCCAGGATATGGAGGAAGAAAGATGTGTGCATTTGGGGAACATGGTGGGTGTTTCTCTTAGAACCTGATGCCATCAGAAATGTGTGGGGGCTGCTTCTAAGGTCCGTCCCCTTGCTCCCCAGCTTTGCAACCACGCAGAAACGAATCCCGTGGTCAGCCTCAGCTGCTGTCAGCTGCAGAGCCCCCATTGGGGTCTCTCAACCTCGTGAACCCCTTCCCCATCCATAAATGGGTTCCCAGCACCTGCTTCCCAGGCTGTTGGAGAGGGAGGAGGGTGAGGGCGTGTCGTGGAGGCCCACAGGACAGGGCCCAACACAGAGTGGACGCTGAGAACGAAGCTCTCCAGTGTTACCTTCACGCCTTCTTTTTTCTTTTCTTTTCCTTTTTTTTTAAGATTTTTTTTTTTTTTTTTATTTGAGAGAGAGAGAGAAAGCAGGGAGGAAGGGCAGAAGGAGAGAGAATCTCAAGCAGACTCCATGCTGAGTGCAGAGCCTGACACGGGCCTTGATCCCACGACCCTGAGGTCGTGATCTCAGCCCAAATCAAGAGCTGGAGGCTTAATGACCAAACCCCGCGGGCGCCCCTTCCTGCCTTCTTTTTAGGCAGGGCTCTGCTACTTTCCATTCTTGACAGCTTTTGATTCTCACTTCCACACGTCGGAACTGTTTGTGCTTTACTGACGAGAAGCGGAGCGAAGAATCAAGAGCTAGGCTTGCCCCTCGAGGGAGGGGTGGTGGGGACGTCCTTGGGCTTCTTCCAGCTCAGGGAGCTCCCGGGGCAGGTGCCCACGTGGCCTAGCTGTTGACCCTCCCCTGCCCCTTATCCTCAGTGCTCCCTGGAGCCCCCTCCCCCCCCGAATGTGCTCTGTGTTCAGGAAACACCCTAGGATTTGTTGCAAAGTGGGTTTCCGTTCACTAAGGGAGGGAAAATGACCCGGCCAACAAAACTCATCTACACTTCCGTCCTTATACCAGTTCACGTTACAGGAAGACAAACATGATTCTTCCCTTCGTTCTGTAGCTACGCAACTCTCCCGTGGATGTATCTGATGTCCAGAATCTTCTCGAGTTCGGACGTGGCTTTCCTCTCCTATGTGTCCTTGAACTTCATCTTCGGGCTCTGCACCATGCTGATGACCATCATGCCCCGGCTGCTTGCCGCCATCTCCAAAGCTCAGGTCAGTGGGCTCCCACCACGCCTCTCGGGGCAGCAGGGCATGCCGGCTCATGCCCCGTGTGCTGTTTCTCCAGCTGGAAGTAAAGGAAAATGTGCAACTCTCCACTGTCTTTAGTGGTCTCTGGATAGAGACCCCGCCCCCGAGGAACGCAAACACCAGTGCCATTATGAGAGCTGAGCTCGGGCATCCCTGTTCGTTGATGAATTCCTGATCGGTGGTTGGAAGGGTAGCTGAGTGTCCGGGTGTCTCAGGAGTAGGGGTCAGAGACCTCTCTCTGGGATCACGTGCCATGGCTGAGCATGCTCTCCGACCCCAGGAGCGCTGGATGATCCGGCCCATTCCGCCCTCCTTCCTTGTGATCCCTGGAACATACCTCGTTCTGCTACCTTCAGGGTCTCGGAGCAGAGGGCTGCCCTGAGAAGGAAGAGGGTGAGGGAATCCTGCTCCAAGAACCCTCTCTCCGACAGGTGTTCACAGTAGCGAGTCACTTTTGCGGTGTGGGATCCCCAGCAGGCGTCTCGGTCAAGCTGGATCCAGTTCTGTCCCTGCCATGCTCCGCCCCCCATGAAGTCCGCCTGGGTCTTAATCTGCTTTAAGCCCTCCTCTGCGCTACCCGTGGGGACAACCGTCGGAGTTTTGCATTGTCCTCTGTCCGCTTATTTCTGTCCTTTTCATCTCTCCTCTCGGCTCTCAGCTCCGACCACTGTCCCTTCTGACTCCACGCTGTCTACCTGGACCCCAATTCCTCAGTCATTCTGGTGTTTGATTGACTCGTGGGTGGAGAAGGTAGCCTGAGAAAGGCCCAGCCCTCCCAGTTCTGGAGGCTGTGCTGCTGGCCTGTCTCAGGTGGGTCGGGGATGGGTGGATGCCCATTGCTTTGCTCAGCCCTGGGCTTGCAGAGATGGTCCACTTTCCAGGGTGGCTCGTACTGTTTTTGGGTGTTATGCCCTATGTTGGTGTGGAAGCACTAAGTACGGAAACATTCATTCAGAGAAGGAAACAATCTGTTTTGGTGATTTTTGCAGATCTAGTGTCGACACTAATCTGTATTAATGTATCTAGCCTCTAAGTAGGAAACCCCGATACAGTTATTGGGCTTTAGCTTGAGGAGGACGTGGAGGGTAGCAGAGGCAAGTGCACGCTTTCCCTGCCAGCCCCACGGATCTCTGCTAGGACTTGGGCCACTCCGGGTGTCCCCATGAACTAAGGTAAGAAGGAAGGCAGACTCAGGGTGGATGGACCCTCGCTCTGGTGGGCAAGGCGGAGCTCTAGGGGACAGGATCAGAGGGCAAAAGCGAAAGGAGGCAGGATCCCCTGGACCCAGAGAGGAGTTGAGCCGGGAGCCTTTGTGTTCCTGATAGTCCAGCACTGACGTCAGCATCCGGTTACAAATAGCGTTGCTTATGTGGACAGACAGCAAAGGCAATAGTTTGTTTGCAGAAAAATGGGTCAAGCTCAATTGTTCACAAATAAAAAGAGGACATTTTATCATTTTGCTAAGGTCTCCCTTTTCTTTTGCTCTTTATTTTGATATTGTTTGCTTAAGAAACCCAACATCGTAAACGGGTGATTTCAGATCTTCACTCGTAAGCTATAGGGCAATAAATATATTCTTATGGTATCAATCAGAGGTGACCAGTAAACCAGGATTAACCATTGTGTGTCCAAACTGTGATGTTAGAGCATTTTAATTTTTACCAAATCACAATTTTTAAGCTGATTTCTATAGAAAATGCGTTTTGAGTTCTAACGCGCCATCTTGAACATCTCCTGGTTGGGATGAGAGGGATGTCCGGAGGGGAATAACTCATAGTTCCAGTAATTTCTTTCCTTGCATACTTCATCAATTCGCAGTTATCCTGAATTGGACATTTATGGATTGTTACTCCCTGATTTTGTGCAATTATATCCTGTTGTATGTGCAGGTTACTTGTTACTTCGGTGTTCAGGCGTCGTGGACAGTTCTGTTCTCATTGGAACAAGGACAGTTGTCAGTTCCTTGAGGCAGATCTAGAGTCCCCGTCATTACTATGTCTGTCCCTTCGTTCCCAGTTCCTGAGTCGGAAGCTGTAATATTCTACCGCTTCTACATTATAACCAGTGAGAAAAGATGCTTTCATGTGGCACATTATTTGATTCAGGGACTGACACAGTTTTATAAAAACTGGGATTAATAAGCTCCTTTGGGACTGGTTAAAATCTATAAAGATGGTAGGTAGTCAGGACAAGAGTCAAGGGAAAAATCAGATGAAGCATTCATGTTTTTTCCGTGTCTATATGCAAAAGACAATAAGCCACAATGGAACAACTCATACTCCTTTGTTGAATTTTCTGTTGCTCCCAAATCACGTTATTTTTAAGACTGCATTTATATAAGTCAAGCTGTCCATTTGCATCATAAGGGAAAACTGGACCTTGTCTAGGATGAAATGTATCATTGATGATTTTGTAAATTTTTCCTTAGTATTTGTGATACGGCACATCCCATGTCGTGTATTATAATGTATACCTCATGATGATTTTGCTTCCTTATAAACTATTATTCTTCAGATGAATTTTTGAATGACCGTAAAACAGTGAGCCTAATTCTTTTTTTTTTTAAAGATTTTATTTATTTATTTGACACAGAGAGAGAGAGAGAGAGAGAGAGCACAAGCAGGGGGAGAGGCAGAGGGAGAGGGAGAAGCAGACTACCTGCTGAGCAGGGATCCCAACTTGGTGCTCAATCCCAGGACCCTGGGATCATGACCTGAGCCGAAGGCAGATGCTTAACTGGCTGAGCCACCCAGGCTCCCCGAGCCTAATTCTTGATGATTACTTCTATAGCCTTGTCAGGTAGCTGTAGTTAACTGTGGTCTTTCTGAACTACATGCTTAGCTACACCGTGTCTAAAAGTCAGCTCAAAGGACCACTTTGCAGTGAATTTTCTCCAAAGGCTGCATTCCTGGGTGGAGAGATTTTTTTTTTTTAATAATTTTTTATTGTTATGTTAATCACCATATCTTACATCATTAGTTTTGGATGTAGTGTTCCATGATTCATTGTTTGTGCATAACACCCAGTGCTCCATGCAGAACGTGCCCTCTTTAATACCCATCACCAGGCTAACACATCCCCCCACCCCCCTCCCCTCTAGAACCTTCAGTTTGTTTTTCAGAGTCCATCGTCTCTCATGGTTCGTCTCCCCCTCCAATTTACCCCCCTTCATTCTTCCCCTCCTGCTATCTTCTTCTTTTTTTTTTTCTTAACATATGTTGCATCATTTGTTTCAGGAATACAGATCTGTGATTCAACAGTCTTGCACAATTCACAGCGCTCACCATAGCACATACCCTCCCCAATGTCCGTCACCCAGCCACCCCATCCCTCCCACCCCCCACCACTCCAGCAACCCTCAGTTTGTTTCCTGAGATTAAGAATTCCTCATATCAGGGGGGTCATATGACACATGTCTTTCTCTGATTGACTTATTTCACTCAGCATAACACCCTCCAGTTCCATCCACGTCGTTGCAAATGGCAAGATCTCATTCCTTTTGATGGCTGCATAATATTCCATTGTGTATATATACCACCTCTTCTTTATCCATTCATCTGTCGATGGACATCTTGGCTCTTTCCACAGTTTGGCTATTGTGGACATTGCTGCTATAAACATTGGGGTGCACGTACCCCTTCGGATCCCTACATTTGTATCTTTGGGGTAAATACCCAGTAGTGCAATTGCTGGATCGTATGGTAGCTCTATTTTCAACTGTTTGAGGAACCTCCCTACTGTTTTCCAGAGTGGCTGCACCAGCTTGCATTCCCAACAGTGTAGGAGGGTTCCCCTTTCTCCGCATCCCCGCCAACATCTGTCGTTTCCTGACTTGTTAATTTTAGCCATTCTGACTGGTGTGAGGTGGTATCTCATTGAGGTTTTGATTTGGATTTCCCTGATGCCGAGCGATGTTGAGCACTTTTTCATGTGTCTGTTGGCCATTTGGATGTCTTCTTTGGAAAAATGTCTGTTCATGTCTTCTGCCCATTTCTTGATTGGATTATTTGTTCTTTGGATGTTGCGTTTGATAAGTTCTTTATAGATTTTGGATACTAGCCCTTTATCTGATATGTCATTTGCAAATATTTTCTCCCATTCTGTCGGTTGTCTTTTGGTTTTGTGGACTGTTTCTTTTGCTGTGCAGAAGCTTTTGATCTTGATGAAATCCCAATAGTTCATTTTTGCCCTGGCTTCCCTTGCCTTTGGCGATGTTTCTAGGAAGAAGTTGCTGCGGCTGAAGTCGAAGACGTTGCTGCCTGTGTTCTCCTTTAGGATGTTGATGGACTCCTGTCTCACGTTTAGGTCTTTCAACCATTTGGAGTCTATTTTTGTGTGTGGTGTAAGGAAATGGTCCAGTTTCATTCTTCTGCATGTGGCTGTCCCATATTCCCAACACCATTTGTTGAAGAGACTGTCTTTTTTCCATTGGACATTCCTTCCTGCTTTGTCAAAGATGAGTTGACTTTAGAGTTGAGGGTCCGTTTCTGGGCTCTTGATTCTGTTCCATTGATCTATGTGTCTGTTTTTGTGCCAGTACCATACTGTCTCAATGATGACAGCTTTGTAATAGAGCTGGAAGTCCGGAATTGTGATGCCGCCAGCTTTGCTTTTCTTTTTCAAGATTCCTCTGGCTATTCGGGGTCTCTTCTGGTTCCATAGATATTTTAGGATTATTTGTTCCATTTCTTTGAAAAAAGTGGATGTTATTTTGATGGGGATTGCATTGAATGTGTAGATTGCTCTAGGTAGCACTGATATCTTCACAATGTTTCTTCTTCCAATCCATGAGCATGGAACGTTTTTCCATTTCTTTGTGTCTTCTTCAACTTTTTTCCTGAGTATTTTATAGTTTTCTGAGTACAGACCCTTTGCCTCTTTGGTTAAATTTATTCCTAGGTATCTTATGGTTTTGGGTGCAATTGTAAATGGGATCGACTCCTTGATTTGTCTCTTCTGTCTTGTTGTTGGTGTAGAGGAATGCCACTGATTTCTGTGCATTGATTTTATAGCCTGCTACTTGACTGAATTCCTGTATGAGTTCTAGCAGTTTTGGGGTGGAGTCTTTTGGGTTTTCCACATACAGTATCATATCATCTGCAAAGAGTGAGAGTTTAACTTCCTCTTTGCCAATTTGGATGCCTTTGATTTCTTTTTGTTGTCTGATTGCTGTGGCTAGGACTTCTAATACTACGTTGAATAGCAGTGGTGAGAGTGGACATCCCTGCCGCGTTCCTGACCTTAGGGGAAAAGCTCTCAGCCTTTCCCCATTGAGAATGATATTCGCTGTAGGTTTTTCGTAGATGGCTTTTATGATATTGAGGTACGTACCCTCTATCCCTATACTCTGAAGAGTTTTGATCAAGAAAGGATGCTGTACTTTGTCAAATGCTTTTTCTGCATCTATTGTGAGGATCATATGATTCTTGTTCTTTCTTTTGTTAATGTATTGTATCACGTTGATTGATTTGCGGATGTTGAACCAGCCTTGCAGCCCAGGGATAAATCCCACTTGGTCGTGGTGAATAATCCTTTTAATGTACTGTTGGATCCTGTTGGCTAGTATTTTGGTGAGAATTTTTGCATCCATGTTCATCAAGGATATGGGTCTGTAATTCTCCTTTTTGATGGGGTCTTTGTCTGGTTTGGGGATCAAGGTAATGGTGGCCTCATAAAATGAGTTTGGAAGTTTTCCTTCCATGTCTCTTTTTTGGAACAGTTTCAGGAGAATAGGTATTAGTTCTTGAAATGTCTGATAGAATTCCCCTGGGAAGCCATCTGGCCCTGGGCTTTTGTGTGTTGGGAGACTTTTGATGACTGTTTCAATTTCCTTAGTGGTTATAGGTCTGTTCAGGTTTTCTATTTCTTCCTGGTTCAATTTTGGTAGTTGATACATCTCCTAGGAATGCACCCATTTCTTCCTGGTTATCTAATTTGCTGGCATAGAGTTGCTCATAATATGTTCTTATAATTGTTTGTATGCCTTTGGTGTTGGTTGTGATCTCTCCTCTTTCATTCATGATTTTGTTGATTTGGGTCATTTCTCTTTTCTTTTGGATCAGTCTGGCCAGGGGTTTATCAATCTTGTTAATTCTTTCAAAGAACCAGCTCCTAGTTTCGTTGATCTGTTCTACTGTTCTTTTGTTTCTATTTCATTGATTTCTGCCCCGATCTTTAGTATTTCTCTTCTCCTGCGGGGTTTAGGCTTTATTTGCTGTTTTTTCTCTAGCTTCTTTAGGTGTAGGATTAGGTTGTGTATTTGAGACCTTTCTTGTTTCTTGAGAAAGGCTTGTATTGCTATATACTTTCCTCTGAGGACTGCCTTTGCTGCATCCCAAAGATTTTGAACAGTTGTGTTTTCATTTTCATTGGTTTCCATGAATTTTTTTAATTCTTCTTTAATTTCCTGGTTGACCCATTCATTCTTCAGTAGGTTGCTCTTTAGCCTCCATGTATTTGAGTTGTAATTACGCTCAATGGTAACAAGTTTCATAGAGACAACTACATACACTGAACATTTACTATACGCTAATTTCGTAGTAGGCATCTTACATGTCATTTGCCTGCTCATGGCGACAACTCCCAGTATTGTCCGCTTGTTCGAACACTCATGTGGCCTGTGGCTCGGGATGTTACCTGTATGTGTTACCTGGGCTTCTGTAACACCTGCCGCAGGCTGGGGGGCATGACCAGCTGATGCTGTTGCTCACCGTTCTGGAGGCTGGGCATCTGAGATCGAGGTGCCTGCTGAACAATCAGCTCTTGGGCGGGACCTGCTTCCTGGCTTGGAGATGACCTCCTTCTTGCTGTGTCCTCGCATGGCAGAGAGAGGAAGCTCTGGTGTCTCTAGCTCTTCACACGAGGGCACTGATCCCATTGTGGGGGCTCGGTTTTCCTGACCCCATCTAGCCCAATCATCTCCCTAAGGTCCAAACTCCTAATACCATCACAATGGGAGTTAGGGCTACACCTGTGAATTTCGGGGGCACAAATATTCAGTCCATGACATTTCACCATGGGCCCCCCAAATTTATGTCCTTCTTGCAGGAAAAATACATCCAATCCATCCCAACAGCCCCCAACGTCTTGACTTATCATAGCTTCAACTCCAAAGTCTTTAGCGAGGTCTCACCTAAATCAGGTGCACACGACACTTTAGGCATGATGCGTCGTGACACAGAATTCCTCTCCACGTGTGAGCCTGGGAAGCACACCAGTTATGTGCTTCCAACGTACAGCCACGGGACTGGCTTAGGACAGACATGCCCGTTCCAAAAGTGGAACTCGGGAGGAAGAAGTGGGTGGGGACTCCCAAGCACATCCACCACCCAGCAAGGCAAAACCACCAGACCTGAGGCTTGAGACTAATCCTCTCCGGTTCGAGGCCCATCTGCGCCTGTCACTGAGTGGCTGGGGTAGGGGGGGACCTGGACACAGGACCAACAAGGGCAGACGGAGGGTGTGAACAGCTTTCGATGTGATTTATTTTCCCTTTCTCTCACTGTACAGAATTTACAGAACATCTACGATGTCCTCAAGTGGATCTTCACCATTTTCCCTCAGTTCTGCCTGGGTCAGGGACTGATAGAACTCTGTTACAATCAGATCAAATATGACCTGACCCACAACTTTGGCATCGATTCCTACGTGAGCCCCTTTGAGATGAACTTCCTGGGCTGGATCTTTGTGCAGTTGGCCTCACAGGGCACGGTGCTTCTCCTCTTGAGGATTTGGCTTCACTGGGACCTCCTGCAGCGGCCACGGTATGTCCTGTATGGCTCAGCCGGGAAGGGCACCACCTGTTCAACAAAGAGGGAGAGGAAGCTCCATCCTGGAGATTGCAAGACAAACAATGTGTCCGATCCACGTGATACATGGTGCTAATGAGTGAAGATTTTATGTTGCTTTTTCTTCTCTTTCCGTCTCTGTTTCTTTTCTTTTTTGATTGATGTGAGTCACCAACACAGGGAAGGAGAACGTCAAAAGATATAGTGCCAGCCTGCAAGATCGTTCTAATTATTTAGTTGTGCCCTTTGAAATTGCTCAATTTCCCTCTTACTCTGATTGTAGCGTCTAGGGCGAATTTAGTTGATACCATAACAAAATTAATTAATAAATTGATTTTTTAAAGATTTTGTTTATTTATTTGAGAGAGAAAGAACACGAGCAGAGTGAGGGGCAGAGGGAGAAGCTCACTCCCCGCTGAGCAGGGAGCCCGATGCAGGACTCGATCCCAGGACCCTGAGATCATGACCTGAGCCGAAGGCAGACACTTAATGACTGAGCCACCCAGGCGCCCCTCACATAATTTATTTTTGTAGCTAAATGACTTTAACTCCCAACAGCAGGAATGGATAGAAGGTCAGCACTGATAACCACTTGCCCTTTGCCAGATCCTGCCTGTTGCCATTGATGCTGTGTTCTTCTCTTTGTTAGGTGACGATGAACCTCAGGTAGCACAAGAAATATATATATGTGTAATATTTTTTAATTCTAACATTTACATATATCCCACATATAAATACATAATTGTATATAGTTTGTATATTTTATTTATATTTACGTTGATGTGTATATATTTGTAGATATAGAACGTGGCCCATCTACACACACACACACACACACACACACACACACGTGTCTATTATTCTAAGTGGGATTTAAGGTGGCTTTGCACAGGTGTCTAGAGTATTGTCAGATAACACATATGCTTTGCTGTGTCGGCCTCACAGTGTGTGTGTCTCCTTGTGACCCATGTGGCCCCCATCCATTGCCTTGGTCTCTCTAAGAGCTGCACGTGTCTCTCTGAGGATCCGGGATGGATCCTTCATGGAGAAATTACTAATTAGGATCGTGTCCCTGGAGAACCTGTTAAGGATCGTGGACACCTTATGAATATTTTGTGATGGTGCCTTTATAGAATTGTTCCCGTTAGTCATTTCAAGACATGCTTCCTTTAGAATTCCTTTCAATCTGCTAGAGCCGCGAGCCGCATTGAATATAAATCCCAAATCTCTCTCGAATTGGCCACAATCCCTCTGGAGTCTGTAGATTTCCAGTATCTGACTGAATTTGGAAGAGAATTCTGAGTGCCTTTCAAACATAAGTGGTTCCTTGATCGGCCCTCACGAGGTTAATCTGTTTTAAATAAAATCTAGACCGTAGAATCCCCTTGGGTGGATTTCAGGGTGCCCCATTCTCTCTGGGAGAGCATCAGAAGACTTCTTTTTAAAAGAGAAAACTCCAACAAACCGAGGGTTCTAGAGGGGAGGGGGGTGGGGGGATGGGTTAGCCCGGTGATGGGTATTAAGGAGGGCACGTTCTGCGTGGAGCGCTGGGTGTTATATGCAGACAATGAATCGTGGACCGCTGCATCAGAAACTAATGATGTAATGTATGGTGATTAACATAACAATAAAAAATTAAAAAAGACACACACAAAAAAAGAGAAGACTCCCTGTCTCACTTGGCGGAGCATTCGTTCCACTGTATTTTAGAATAAGGCCTTTGCTATCCACAGTGGATCATCAGTATTTATTGTTCTTTGTCAGTGTGGGGGCCACAGGACACTGAAATGTAATCTGATTGAGACACTAGTTGCCTGCTACCTCTTTATGGATGACTACTACAGTGGGGTCTCGCTAAATTAATTTGTTTTTTAAATCCACTTCTGGGAGCCTCTGGGTGGCTCAGTCGGTGAAGCATCTGCCTTCGGCTCAGGTCGTGATCTCAGGGTCCTGGGACAGAGCCCTGCATCGGGCTCCCTGCTCAGTGGGGCGTTCGCTTCTCTCTCTCCCACTCCCCCTGCTTGTGCTCTCTCTCTGTCAAATAAATAAAATATTAAAAAAAAAAATAAATCCATGTCTGGCCAGGTCACTAATCATTGACAAAAGAAGAAAATCCTATGTTCTTAGCCAGGCCCCCTCAAGTCGGGCACCTCATGCCCCGTGAAGCTCTCCACGATACCCCCTTCGGCCCCCATGGGTGACATTTGCCTCTGGTCATCTGCTCGGTCGGGGCCCCTGGCGGGACTGGCCTCCCCCGCCTCCAGCACCCACCTCGTGCTGCTCCCCACCTCCCAGGGCTGGCCCGATGCCTTCCCAGCCTTCCTGTTGCAGCCCATCTCTCTCTGCTGGGCCCAGAGTGTCGTTTTATAGTGTTTACTGTCACTCTGCTCTGCTTGACCTTTGTGCAGGGCATGCCGTGCACTGGTGTTGAATCATGCACGTAAATAGGAAGATGCTCCCCTTCCCCGCACCTGGGAGGAATAGTGCCTGTCCCCCCGCACCCCCCAGCCAGCAGCGTGTCCATGAGCAAGTGCAGACACCTCCTTGCTGTCTGCCCCGGCCGGCCGTGGCCCTGAACCGTGTCTGCTGAGGGTCTTTGGTTGTCGGCTGAGAATCCAAGTCTCCATGAGAACCTGAGCCCGGGCCGAACACCAGGCAGGCTGGGGGCGTTTGGTGGCGTTCTCGCCTACTCTCTCCGGCCTGGAGCTGATCTGGCCCTGTGTGCCCGAGGTGCTGGCTGGGTGCGAGCAGGCATGTGGCCCGGGAAGCATTTCTCTGCAGCTGTTGGGCATTTCGACTCTCAGGTGCCCGGGCGTCTCCTTCCTCTGTAATACAGACCTTGGTGTTGTGTTTGTGCTTGTCAGCTGGAAGGGTCAGCGTCTCCATGACCCGTGTCATTAACCACTCTGGACATAACCACTGTTCTTGGGTGTTTTTTTTTTACACATTAAAAACCATTATTTTTTATTCATTAAAATACATTAAGTTCAGGGGCGCCTGGGTGGCATGGTTGAACATCTGACTGTTGGTTTCAGCTCAGGTCATGATCTGAGGGTGGTGGGATCGAGTCCCGGTTGGGCTCCATGCTCACCGGGGAGCCTGCTTGAGATTCTCTCTCCCTCTCCCTTTCCTGTAGCCCCCCGTAAAATCATTCAATCAATCTTTTTATAAAATACCTTAAGTTCACACTTAGCCTAAAGCTAAGCATTTCAAATCCCTTTGAAATTGGGACCCTTGTTCCCAATACAGACTATAAGAATTGCAGAGCATTCCTGTGCTGATATAATGATCCTGGAGTACTGATTTCTGTAATTTTCCACCGATCTTGGTTTTTTCTCCAGTGACTTGCTTCTCGTGCTTTTGAATGTTATATGAATGGTGTCATGCAATAGATACTTCTGAGTACCTAGGTATATTCGCTCGTCTTCTAGGTTGCATGTTGAATAGATTCTGTTTTTGTTCAAGGGTGATTTTAGGCACAGAAAAAATAATGCAGGGAAAGGACCTAAGGCACTGGGAGCTTTTATTTTAAATATTTTATTTTATTTTAAATGCCTTTTTATCTCATAAAAGTTGAAGACTCAGAAGAAATTGCAGAATTTTTACAGAGTCCCTGTGCACCCTTTACTCAGCTTCTCCCAATGATACCATGATTAATTTGGTCGTATATTACATGACAGTATCACATTTGGCAAAACCAGGAAGTTGATTTTGGTACAACCTTAACTCGGGGGTTTGTACCCATTTAATGATTAAAATGTTGGCATGTTAACAGTTTACAGGAGAAATTGAAATTTACTTTAAAGTTAAAATGTGCCGGGTTGAAAATCATAAGGAAGATTGAAAAAGGAGCAGCTCAGATTTAGAGCAAATAAATTTGAATTGAATATTAAATTTGTATTCACCTGATAAATACTTATTAAATCTATTATGCATGGTGTTGTGTGAAGCACTTGCTGTACAATCCCTTTACACAATCCAGAGTGTTCTATGTAACTCTAATGTTTGGGTTTTTTTATGTACAATGCACTTTAAAGATTTTTATTTATTTATTTGTCAGAGAGAGAGAGCACAAGTAGGGTGAGCAGCAGTGGGAGAGGGAGAAGCAGGCTCCTCACTGAGCAAGGAGCCCGATGTGGGACTCGATCCCAGGACCCTGGGATCATGACCTGAGCCGAAGGCAGACGCTTAACGACTGAGCCACCCAGCTGTCCCTGTACAATGCACTTTACTTAAGTGACCTATTTGCTAAAAATGCTTAGACAAGATGACTCCTTGTAATAATTTTGTGATACATTCTTTTTCCACCCTGCACAGGAGCCTGGCCTTATTTTATTATTCCTAAAATTGAAAGGCAGCTCTAGTTGAGCCTCTGTCCACTTCGCTGTCTTTTAGGAACATGAATGTTTCCTTCACATTAGGGGATGAATGTGGACTCTTGCTTGTTGTTTTTTCTTTTTCTTTTTCTTTTTGATTAAGATTTTATTTATTTTTTTGACAGAGAGATAGAGAGAGAACACAAGTAGGCAGAGAGGCAGGCAGAGGGAGAGGGAGAAGCAGGCTCCCTGCTGAGCAGGGAGCCGGACGTGGGGCTCGATCCCAGAACCCTAGGATCATGACCTGAGCCGAAGGCAGATGCTTCACCGACTGAGCCCCCCAGGTGCCCTGGACTCTTGCTCGTTATTAATCACAATGGCAGAAGTACGGTGTGTGGACCGGAGCTGACAGTGCAGGCTCAAGACCGCATCTTCTGTTTCGACAGGTCTCTGACCTTTCTGTCTCTCTTGACTGTTCCATTTCCAGTTCTCATGTGTGAATTAACTCTTACTTCATCTTCCCAGGGGTCAGTCTGCCATCCAAGCCACAGTCACATCTTCCAAGGACCTAGATGTTGAAAAAGAGCAAACAAGAGTGTTGAAAGGAAGAACCAGTGAAGACCTTCTTGTGTTATACAACCTTAGTAAAAGCTACAGAAGCTTCTTTAAGAGGACCACTGCTGTGCAAGATATTAGTGTGGGCATACGAAGAGGAGAGGTGAGGACCTTCTATTTGTACCCCTTTCTGTTACAAACCCATGTATCTCTGTGCATTGGATTGTGTTAGGCTCAGGATATCTGCGATCGGAGCCAAGAGCCTTCGAATTTCTGGAATTTCTGCAAAAATCAGTAGACACAGAATCTGAGTAGAGAGTCTATTGGCTCTTTCCCCAGCGAAAACTTTGCTGACTGATGGATGGGGTTTATTCTGTTTCGTAATGTTAAAAACTTCATGTGATTAAAGAGTTTTAATCATTGTTTATGCTATGGGATGACATTTTATTGAGTACAAATACTTTATCAGTTCAATTAATTCAGGGAACCTCTTCTAACTCTAACTTGGACTGCCATTCTTTTTAACTGGCCAATTAAGCCCATCTAGTAAAATGTTCCTTGGCAAAGGGAAAGAACACTCACACCAAAGCAATAGCTCAGAATTTTTTTGCCATGGATATGGCATTAATTCTCGTAGAAATGTTTAATCAGAACTGATAGAAGCCATGCAAATTGTTCCTGATTTGTGCTTAATTGCATAAAAAGAAATCAACTCTGAAAGTGATTACCTTTAATTAACTGTTAAAAATAAGAGGTACCTTGCATTCATATTGTTCCCAGCTCCTGAGAGACTCGAGGCAGGTTACATGGTTACGTGATTGGCGGCCATGCTGCACTGTGAGCAGAGAGCAGGTGTTTCAGAGAGGACTATTCAGAGGGAAAAAGAAGCCTGGGGACCAATCTAAGTTGATCCAGGAGTAGCCTTACGTGCTGCACTGTGGTTTGTGGCTGAAGAGGACTGTATGCTAAGGAAGGAGTTTTTTTGGCCACTCAACCCAAAGACTAACTCTGCAACCTTTGGCATCATATTGACTATTTGTTTTACCTCTACTTCAAAAATCATTTTTAGTTTTGCCATTACTTGTCGGGGTAGTTTTAAGGTGAAGGGTAAGAGAAAAACTTGGAAGACTTCATAAGGGAGATGCTCCAGAGATCTGAGATGATCCGAGGTGCCACTTACATTTGAGTTCTGGTTGCTGGACTTTTTGTGGACATGGTTTAAATGCTTAGATGTGAAATGCTTTGTAAGAGCCAGTGGAAGAGACAGAGAAGACTGAGCTATGTCCCCGTCCCTCTAGGAATGAATAACTGGGTAGGAACCAGAAGACCATGATCACGTAGCATGTTAGGTAACGGCAAGGCGAGGTTAGAAGCGCGTGAGTGGTACTGCCTTAGAGCTGTCAGTCCAGAAATGGCAGCTGGGTCCATGGGTTGGATGGTGGGAGAGATCCAGTCGAGATGGGGGAACATGGCTATGAAAGCAGGTGGTAATTCAGGGAAGCACCTGTCATCCAGAGGTACCACATAGGGTCCTGTGGTAATTAGGTAGGGCCAGCGCCAGGAAAGCCAGAACAGGCACTTTCCCAGGATTCAAGGAGCAGGGAAGTCAGCTGTGGTCAATAGACAGAAAGCCAGCTGATGAACCGCACAGACTCAGTCTCCACCACAGAATCTCTAGCTAAGAACATACTGACAGATAAAGACGAGGCGTGGAAAAGACAGCAAGAAGGCCATTTTTCACCTGGAATATAAGACAACATTGAACCAAACACTCCTCCCCGCCACCCCCCCAATTGTTGATGCTGAGTGTCAGAGTTTAGAACTAACCGTTCTCTTCTTGACTCATGTCAGGATCAGCTTAGAGTCTGAGTTGGGGGTGGGCAGAAGGGGAGGGAGAGTGGGGAGAATATTTTAAGAATGTACTTTATATTTTGGAGATTTTATTTATATGCGAGAGAACACGCACATGCGAGTGCAGGAGGGGCAGAGGGAGAGAGAGAGAGAGAATCTTGAGCAGACTCCGCACTGAGCAGGGAGCCTGATGTGGGGCTCGATCGTATAACCTGAGATCATAACCTGAGCCAAAACCAAGATTCAGAAGCTTAACCAACTGAGCCACCCAGGCACCCTGAGAACGTCCTTTAAGCGGTGTCCAGAGGATAATGATTACAATGATGTGAGTCTCAAAAACTGCCACCCTCCACAAAGGGACACAGTTAGGACCTTGTTGGGACTGCCCCCCAGAGGACGGGGGATCTCAGCGCGATCCTGGTAGTTGGCAATCACTTCTCACCCTCTGGAGTGTTCCTTACACAGATTCACTCATCGCAGGTGATTGTCGATATGGTCACACCACTCAGACACCACGGTCTTCTCCAGAGTGCTTTGTACAATCGTGTGGTTTTAAAGATCTGGGAGTATCAGAAACCAAAAATGTCTGCTCTGAGCTGGCTGCTGCTTCTCTCCTTTCAGTGCTTTGGGCTCCTGGGGCCCAACGGGGCCGGGAAGAGCACCACATTCAAGATGCTGAGCGGGGATGCCCCTCCGACCTCAGGACATGCTGTCGCCAGGACTCCCACAGGGTAAATCCGGATGCGGTCATTCTTGCTGCCTGACACACAGCCCGTGTTCCCTCAGTCCTATGCCTGGAGTCTGAGATGCACTTCCCTCCAGATTCACCCTCCAGTTAGCTGCCAGGTGCCTCTTCTCAGACAGGGAAGAACTCCAGGGCCAATGAGATAAGGTCCCTACATCTGGCCACAGGGTCAAGGACATGTCTGCAGAAAGCACGCAGGGCTGCCCTCTTTTGTGGCCCCCGATGGGCTCTGGGTGTCTGGCTGCTGACACAGGTGAGTGGGAAATGGCCAGGGGCTGGCTCTTCTTTCTTCACCAACAGATCCAGCTTCAAACACCCCCACCCATGGGACAGTGGCCCCAGGGGGCTATGTGGTTTCCCTCTTTCACCACCCAGACCCCCTCTTTCAGGGGGTTGACAGCTTTGGACCGGGGAGAGTAAACGTATGAAAATCCAGATGGTGGCATCTGGGGAAGCAGGGAAGACATCTATCCCCCCTTGCTGCAAATACTGTGGAAGATTGTGGGTGTTCTGCATGCCGCAGACTGTCCGAGGCCACCGGGTCCCGTGGGGGCTCTATGGGTAACCCCACAGAGTTTTATCTCCATGTGTCACTCCTAATGCAGCCAGTTAGGGTGCATATCACCTCATTCTCTGATTCCTTCCGGGCTGCACTGCTGACTTGGGGACATGTACCCAGGGGTGTGGGTGCCATCAGAAGTGTGGTCATCGAGTCAGATGAGGTGCTGACTTCTCTGTCCCTGCTCTGGTCAGGGCCATTAGAGGTTCTTGTCTCTCCAAAGAAGGAGAATCCTGGTTCCAAACCTCTCTGGAGGCTGGATTGGCTGCTTGCTTCTTGCTGTAAGTTTGCCCAAGGAGCTGACTTGCCCCAGTTGCACTAACTAAAATCTCCCGCTTGCAAGTTTAGGGCTCTTTCCGGGCGGGCCCTCTGCATGCCGTCATGTGAGTCCCAAAACGGATGTTTCCATGGCTCCCTCTATATGCACACTTCTTCCTTTCCATACCGGATTATAAGGTCCCTGGCATATATCTTTTTTTTCTACTGCAGCAAATTCACTGCAACTTGACAACGTTGATAATAGATTTCAGACATCCGTTGCTCAACTTACATAAGGAAAACCATGTCCTCCGAAGGTCCTTCTATAAATAGCTCCCGTCTGAGTACCATAGTTGATTTCATAGCCTGTCTGTTGGGGTCACCGAGTCACTTTTAAGTATGCCTGGAAATAATGCACTTGAGTGCATAATGTATACATTATACAAATAATGTATATATGGGTTCAAATAGAGTAATTGAAAAAAAGTTGTTCAAAAATATTAAAATCACCCATGAATTGGCTAATTCTTTGCATCGACAAATACTTACTGTCCTTCTATGATGTGCCAGGCAGTGGGAGATTTTCTTGGACTCTTAAAATGCAGTGTTAATATTTACGTGTCTCCTGCTGGTGTAATTTATAGACATACATTCATATTTGTGTGTATGTATCTAATTTTTAAAAAAGCTTTTATTTATTTGAGAGAGAGAGAGAGAGAGAGGGCGAGAGAGCAAATGAGCAGGTAGAGGGGCGGAGGGTGAGGCAGAAGCAGACGCCCTGCTGAGCAGGGAGCCCAATGTGGGGCTCAATCCCAGGATCCTGAGATCATGACCTGAGCCGAAAGCGGACACTTCATCAACAGAGCCACCCAAGCACCCCTATATCTAATTTTATCTATTATCTGTGTGTGAAGTATGGGTGATTAAATGTGTTTGTGTGGAGAGATGCATATTTTAAAATCAGACAAGAATACAAAGATCATTTATTTGGTATACTTCATTTACATTATTCCACGAGCATCTCCCAATCCCCTTCCATAATAGTTATTGTTTTAATTTTTTACAAATCTGGTGGGCATGAAATCTCACTGTTAAATTAATTCGCACTTCTTTGATTATTCATGAACTTGCGTGCTTTTCCCAAACATTTATTTGTTTGGTAGGTTTCCTTCCTGCCAATTTCCTGTCATGCCCTTTGTTCTTTTCTCTGTAAGGTTGTCTGTCTTTTGGTTACTCATTAATGTAAGAGTTTTTCATACATTCCACTGGAAAGTAATCTTTTTTTTAATTTTAATTTTATTATTTTTAAAATTTTTATTTTTAAAATTTTACTTAAATTCAAGTGTAATATTGGTTTCAGGAGTAGAATTTAGTGATTTGTCACTTACATATAACACCCTGTGCTCATCCCAACGCATGCCCTCCTTAATTCCCATCACCCAGTTAACCCCCTCCCCTCCAGCAACCCTCAGTTTGTTCTCTATAGTTAAGAGTCTCTTATGGTTTGCCTCCCTCTGTTTTCATCTTATTTTAGTTTTCCTTCCCTTCTTCTACGTTCATCCGTTTTGTTTCTTAAATTCCACATCTGAGTGAAATCATGTATTTGACTCGGTCTGACTTATTTCGCTCAGCATAACACCCTCTAGTTCAATCCTCCTCATTGCAAATGGCAAGATTTCATTCTTTTTGATGGCTGAGTAGTATTTCAGCCAATGAAAAGTACATTGTATATAAAAATATATACAGTGTATATATACACCACATATGTACATTGTGTGTGTCCATATATATATGTACATCTTTTTTAAATTTTTTTTTTAAGATTTTATTTATTTGACAGAGAGAGACACAGCGAGAGAGGAAACACAAGCAGGGGGAGTGGGAGAGGGAGAAGCAGGCTTCCCGTGGATCAGGGAGCCCGATGCGGGGCTTGATCCCAGGACCCCGGGATCATGACTTCAAGCGAAGGCAGACGTCTAACGACTGAGCCACCCAGGTGCCCTTTATCCATTCATCGGTCGATGAATGGGCTCTGTCCATAGTTTGGTTATGGTTGATAATGCTGCTATAAACATTAGGGTGCATGTGCCCCTTCAAATCAATATTTTTGTATCCTTTGGGCAAACACCTAGTGGTACAGTTACTGGATCGTAGGGTAGCTCTATTTTTAACTTTTTGAGGAACTTCCTTACTATATTCCAGAATGACTGTACCAGTTGGCATTCCCACCAAATAGAAACTAATCTTTTGTATGTATTATGTGTTTTAAGAATTATCTTTCAGTGGTACCTTGAATTTTAACTTTGTTTTATAAGTTTGTGTGTGTAGATGTTTGCAGTTTTGATGAAGCCAATTTATCATTTTTTCCTTTGTTATTTCTTATTCTTTGAATCTTAAGAAATTCTTCTCTTTCTAAGGTCATAAAGCTTAACATTCTTGTATTTAATTTATATTTAGAGTTTATATTTAGAACCACTGTGTGGTAGAAACATAATTTGATGTTTTTCCTTTTTTTCAAATATATGTATTTATTTTTTATTTTTAGAGAGAGTGAGAGAGAGCAGGGGGAGAGGGGCAGAGGGAGAGAGAGAATCCCAAGCAGACTCCAGGCTCGGCTCAGCACAGAGCCCCACGCAGAGCTCGATCCCATGACCCTGAGATCATGACCTGAGCCGGAATCAAGAGTCTGAGGCTCAACTGACCAAACCACCCAGGCGCCCCTTGATTTTTTTTTCTATCCTGAGTTCCAGTTTGGTTAATGCCATTTTTTCACCACGGTGTCTTCTTGTCCATCAGTCGGAAGCACTTCTCTATATACCGTGTCCTCAATATGCTGGGGCCCTTGGTCTTGATTTCTCTTGCTTCGTGATGCATCCCACATAGCTTCCCTGCCTGTCTGTCTTCTGAGTTCTTGATTTTCAGAATTGTTTGAACTCCTTTGGGACCTTTTTATTATTTTTAGGATCATTTTACCACTCACTATAAAAAATGTCACATTATTTACATTTTGATTGGAATTGCATCGCATTTATACTATAATTTGAGGAAGTTGAGATCTTGATGAAATTCTGTTTGCCTTTTCCATGACTGTAGTATATATAGACATTTATTTAGGTTGTTTAAAAAATAACATTTATTTATTTATAAAAGATTTTATTTATTTATTTGAATTTATTAGAGAGAGAGGGCAGGAGCACGAGCAGGTGGAGGGGCAGAGGGAGAGGGAGAAGCAGACTCCCCACGGAGCAGAGAGCCCAACTCGGGACTCGATCCCAGGACCCTGAGATCATGACCTGAGCCGAAGGCAGACGCTTAACCTGCTGGCCCATCCAGGCGCCCCTAAAAAATACATTTAATTATACTTTTACAGAGTGCATGCATATCTTTTTCAGATTTATTCATCCAGATGAATTTGTCTCTATCAGGAAGTATTTAATCTCTTAATGGTTGGTTCTTTTGAATTTCTTCTCGTTAGATTTTCTCATAGCTTGGGACTCCGCTAGCTGGCCTCCCAAGTGAGTGTGTTCGTGTGTTTTGCGTTTGCTCTCCTTTCCTATGTGTCACCTTCTGTCAGTTGGGTGCTTCCTTCCCCCCTTGATTCTCCAGCTATCCCATGCAGAACCAGGTCTTGTGTTGAAGGATTTGGGGTCCCAGCCTGCAGCTATAGGGGAGACTGTCCCATTCCCAGTCACGGCACAGCTTCGTCTGGGCGCTGTGCTGCTGACCAGCCTGGAGGATTAGCAGCTTTCTTGTACCCCAGGTCCCCAGCCCGCTTCTCTCAGCCTCGTTCAGGAGAGGTGGGGCTGTGCTGTAGACCCAGCTATCACACCGGACCTGGTTCTGGTCCCTCTTCGTCAAACAGGAGTGCGTTTGGTCCCCATTACCTTGCAGGGGCCAGACTCCTAGCTGCTTTATGTAACTCAGATCGGAAACCCAGCAGGCAGTGGCTCGAGATCCTGCTCTAGGGTTCTTCTTGTTTCTAATGCCTGGAGATATTTGAGTGTGTGTTTCTTTTCTAGACACTAATTACATAGCCATGAAGGAAGCAAATAAAATCTATTCACCATTTTTTGCGTGTACAGGAAGACATGTAAAGCATTGTGTCCACAGTTTCCATTGAGATTTTAATTGCTTTTATGTTGCATTTATAGATTAATTTGGCAAGGACTGAAATTTTTATTCTGTGTCTTCTCTTCTGCAAACCTTGCACTATCCAAGAACTCTCAAAATAATATGAAATGGCAGTACATCTACTGCTCACTAGGGTGGAAGTATTTGTTTTACTAAATGTGATGGTTTGGAAACCATGTACATATTATTTGTCTTGTTAATATTATTTTGTAATTTTATTTAAAGTTCTTTAAGGCAAATCTTAAATTTATCATTTTAGCATTCATACAAATGAACATTTTGTAGTTCTTTTTCTTTTGACATCGTGATGTCATTAATGGAAGATTTTTGATTACTGAGCTCTTCTTACCCTCCCGCAGTAAACTTAATTTTGTTATGGATGTACATTTCCTTTTATTTACTAAATTTTGTGTAGAATTTTAAATTTATGATTCATAAGAAAAAGTAGTTTGCTGTTGAAAACTTTCATTTGCTAACCTTCCTGTTGAATTATTCCTATTTTTAATTTCTGTTGTAATTTTGACTATACTTTCTTAAAGACCTATTTACTTAATTTAAACATTTTAACTACTGCAGGGCGCCTGGGTGGCTCAGTCGGTGAAGCGTCTGCCTTTGGCTCAGGTCACGATCCCAGGGTCCTGGGCTTGAGCCCTGCATGGGGCTCCCTGCTCAGCGGGGAGCCTGCTTGGAATTCTCTCTCCCTCTGCCCCCCGCCCCTCCACTCTCTCTTTCTCAAGAGAGAAAGATGCTGAGCGGGGACTTGCCAAAAAAATAAAATTTTTTTTTAAAGATTTTATTTATTTGTTTGAGAGAGAGAGAATGAGAGACAGAGAGCACGAGAGGGAAGAGGTCAGAGGGAGAAGCAGACTCCCCGCTGAGCGGGGAGCCCGATGCGGGACTCGATCCCGGGACTCCAGGGTCATGAGCTGAGCCGAAGGCAGTCGCCCAACCAACTGAGCCACCCAGGTGCCCCCAAAATGAAAAATTTTTAACTACTTCTAACTTCTAACTAATTCTAACTTCTTGATTTGAGTGATTTTTAAAGTCTTCCTTCTCTAAATAAATTATCAAAACATTAAGTCTATAGATACTCTTCTTTGTCCAGCTCTACCTTGGCCCTGAAAATGTAAAAAGTGGTATTATTGCTCTTACTGTCCTTTAAATGACATATATAATTTTGAGTTAATCTTTCAGCAAGTTTCATAGAAGAACATTTCTGATACTCAAAACCTTGTGTTTCTTTGTTTAATTTTTTAAAAAATTTCCTTTTACGAAACTTTCCAATGAAGTATAAGTTACAAATAGAAAAGAAGTTCTCAGTGAATTTTTACAAAGCAAATACACTTTTATAATATGTACCTAGCTCAGAAAGGACCAGATTGATACCCCTTAGACCCTTCAGATCCTAGAGTAACTCCTAGCCTGATTTTTTTTTTTTTTAGGGAGGGAGGGAAAGGGGGAGAGGTGTGGAAGGAGAGAGAGAATCTCAAGCGGACTCCCCGCTAAGTGCAGAGCCCCATTCAGAGCTCAATCTCACGACTCTCCTGAGATCATGACCTGAGCCAAAATCAAAGAGTTGGATGCTTAACCGACTGAGCACCCCGGTGCCCCCTGATTTTTTTAATGTAGCTGAGTGTATTATTATAAGATCAACACTTCTCTAACCAAGACTCAGGCTAATTAGAATTTTGACTGCTAACCCAGAACCACTCTGTGTGCCCGTACCAATTACTACCTCATTCTTCTAGAAGATTCTCTGCAGCTTTATCACCCAAGGTTGTCCCTAGACGCCATTTGTAAATACTCAATACAACCTTCACGTCTCTCAGTCTGCAGGTCTCTCTCCATCTCTTTCTTTTCCTTGTAATCCTCCTGTTCATCCCGCGCCATTGAACTAGGAGAGAGAGCAGTCTGTAGGCTTTGCTGGTTGAGTACAAACGGTGAAGTTTCACGTGCTTCTCTGTCCTCTCTTGCAAGGTGCAGCTGGATCCAGAGGCTTAATCAGGCTCAGGTTCCTATTTAAACATGTTGACCGCTTTATTATGTCGTTAAAGTACATGACTTAGGCATGAGTCAGTAGGAGGTAGTGTTGTTTACTTTCCTCAGGGGCACATCCTGTCTGGTTCTCGCTCTGTACTTACTTATTTATTACTGAAATATAATTGACGTGTAATATTGTGTTGGTTTCAGATGTACAATGTACAGATGTCAACGGTTTTGATGCCTCATGCCGAGGTTAATGCATTCTTTCCACGGGGACTACAAGACAGGGATATTCCAACTCTTATCTTTAGTTTCCATTGACCAGCCGGGATAATTTTATACGGAGTTGCTCTCACCACATTTTATTTGATTACTCAGAGTATATAGTTAATATTAAAAACGACAGAAGGATGCTTGTTATTTACCATTTTTCTTTACCTATTTTTCCAGATAATCAGTTTCCAGCCATCCTCAGAGGTGGAAAAATTAGGGTTGGTTTGTTGTTGATAATGCCATCCCAGTTTCATTCTGACAGATGTAGAATACATCTGAAAAATCACAGAGTTTTCTTCGTGCCTGTTTTCCCCTTTTGCTTCTTAGGATCTCTGTTTTCCTGCCTCTCCCATTTCCCGCTTGTCTGGTTTCCTCCCCTGTGTACTAGGAAGGATAACTCACAGGTTTGAATGGAATGTGCTGAGATCTTCTGTAAAAGCCACCTTGTCCAATAACAGGCATGGACTCTGATTTAAGAAATTTTTGCTTCCCTAACTTAAATGAAGACGCTGGAGACTTGAGAACCTGCCCCACTCCAAATGCTGTCTGAGTTGACTTTCTTTTTTTAAGGATTTTATTTATTTATTTGAGAGAGAGAGAGAGAGAGAGAGAGAGAGACAGCAGTAGCAAGAGGGACAGAAGGAGAGGCAAAAGGAGAGAGAATCCCAACCAGACTCCAAGCTGAGCATGGAGCCTGATGCAGGGCTCGATCTCATAACCCTGAGATCATGACCTGAGCTGAAACCAAGAGTTGGGACGCTTACCCGACTGAACCAGCCAGGCATCCCTGTCTGTGTTGGCTCTTTACTGTCGTAATTGCTGTGTCTATGGGCAGAGAATACAATTATTCTTTGGTTGGTCTGTGTCAGTTGATTAAATGTCAGTGTTTGGAACTATCGTGTTCAATAGCAGGAAATAGAACTGATCGGTTGGGTGAGTGTTTAAGGTATGTGTGATCCTGGTGAAGACTCTGAAAGGGAATCCCATGTATGGAATAGAAGCTGTCAAGTTACTATGCTATTGATTTTCCCTGCAATTGTAGAAGGAAGAAGGTGTTGTTTTGTTTCTTGGGTGGTGTGCATGGGTGTGTGCGTGCGTGCATGTGTGCGTGTGTGTGTTTCCCTAACTTCTCTATTTACCAGTACGTATGGACAAAAGAATCCAAATTTCCAAAGCAAACAAAAAATATATGGTCTGTTTTCCTCATCCCTGGAAGCCTGACTCTTGTTCATAATGCCACCCCATCATTTGTAAACTAATTGGAAAATGAAATTCAAATAGCTGTTCTTGAAAGAAAGAATACATTTACATCTCCTTAATGGCCTGCAAGTCCCTTATTATACTACATATCTGTGTAATTAGTTTAATTATAACTAAATCACACTTGCATTAATTATATTTTTAACCTTGATTATTTGTAATGTTAATTACACATTGGTATTCAAGGAATTAAATGGGTAATTAGAACACATTGGAATGTTTAACTCTATAGAGAGCTGGTATACATCTTCCTGCCCATGAAACTTATAACTTACTGCTACCTAATTGGAATACATTGATACAGTCATTCATTATTTTCAGGCCCGCTTTGTGTCTTTTTTGAGGTTATATTATCAGGAACAGGGCTCTTTTCATTTCTTGTTTAATTTATTAACATCTATGAATGTGTGTCCTCCAATTTGAGATGTCTACAGAGTTTCATAACTGACCATTATAATTTGGTTTAAATTATCTTGAGCTTCTGGTACAATGCCAGTGGTCACAGATGGGAAGACTGCACGCCAATGATCACATGCGTTTTTATTTGGCCAGTACAGCGTATGCATTTTGGGATTGGACTGCACTTGGTCAGAATGTAGACTTCCTAGTTTTCCACAGTCCCCACCCCTCCACATTGCCTCGCTTCTGACACCATCAGATGTGTAGGTGGACCGTTTGTGGCCCCTAGACAGAATAAATGCTAATCACGGTAGTTATAATGTACTGTGACCCTAGGGTTCACCAAGCGTTACGCTACATGAAGGGCTTGGCGTTTCTGATCTCATCTGACAGTTGTAACAGCCTGGGGGAGAGGACCTCATCCTGACTGAACTGATCAGGAATCTCAGGTGCAGGGCATTACGTGGTGTGCCAGAAGTCAGACTTCTGAAAAGGGGCGGAGGATCTGAATCTGAGCTTTCAACGTAGAACTTACCAGATCTCTGACTGTTGGAATTCGCAAGGACTAAGGTGCTGCATCAGAGCCAGCCGATGCCGGCCTGGCCCTTCCTGGAATCAGACTCTGGAAGTTTCCAGAGGGATAAGTTGTGCAGCCTTACCACGAGGCCGTCACCCCTTGGTCCTGGCTGCGAGGGAGGGGCAGTCTCTGAGAGGCTCGGGTATGGTTTTGTTAGTCCTGGGGCCTCCCAGCCCTCGTACTCTGCATGTCGCGTGAGTTTATAAACGTCAGGTTGCTAGGAGCATTGTGTTTGCAGGCTGTGTCAGCTTTGTGCTGGTCCTGCTGATTTATGATTATCCACAGATAAATATTTACATGGTGAAAAGGAAACCAAACAAAGCCCAAGCCTTATTTGCGTATTCCCTTTCAATTTACCTCTCTTACCTTTTCTTGATCTGGTTTTTTTTTTCTTAAGATTTATTTGTTTATCTTAGAGAGAGAGCACAAGTGGGGGGGGAAGGGGCAAAGGGAGAGGGAGAGAAGCAGACTCCCTGCTGAGCAGGGAGCCTAATGTGGGGTTCGATCCCAGGACCCTGGGATGAGCTGAAACCAAGATGCTCAACTGAGTGAGCCACCCAGGTGCCCCTACCTGTTCTTGATCTTGAGCTTTACTTCTAGTAATTGGTAAGACTTTCACTCTGATCCCAATAATAACTATATATATGTATATACATATATAAAATATTTCTTTCAAAAGAGCTTATATATAGCAAAACTTTTACCTTTTCAGACATAGATACACTCAGATTATGGTACTTATCTGAGTATGTATTGGCCATATATATGTGTGTGTATGTACATGTGTATGTGTGTGTGTATAATATAATAACATATAATATAATGTATGTAATTATATGTGTAATTTTTGTGGTAAAACACAGACACTTTTAAAAAAAATTTTTATTGTTATGTTAATCACCATACATTACATCATTAGTTCTTCATGTAGTGTTCCACGATTCATTCTTTGTGCATAACACCCAGTGCTCCACACAGAACGTGCCCTCTTTAATACCCATCACCAGGCTAACCCATCCCCCTACCCCCCTCCCCTCTAGAACCCTCAGTTTGTTTCTCAGAGTCCATCGTCTCTCATGGTTCGTCTCCCCCTCCGACTTACTCCCCTTCATTCTTCCCCTCCTGCTATCTTCTTCTTTTTTTTTTAACATATATTGCATTATTTGTTTCAGAGGTACAGATCTGTGATTCAACAGTCTTGCACAATTCACAGTGCTCACCGTAGCACATACCCTCCCCAATGTCTGTCACCCAGCCACCCCATCCCTCCCACCCCCCACCACTCCAGCAACACTCAGTCTGTTTCCTGAGATTAAGAATTCCTCATATCAGTGAGGTCATATGATACATGTCTTTCTCTGATTGACTTATTTCACTCAGCATAACACCCTCCAGTTCCATCCACATCATTGCAAATGGCAAGATCTCATTCCTTTTGATGGCTGCATAATATTCCATTGTGTATATATACCACCTCTTCTTTATCCATTCATCTGTCGATGGACATCTTGGCTCTTTCCACAGTTTGGCTATTGTGGACATTGCTGCTATAAACATTGGGGTGCACGTACCCCTTCGGATCCCTACATTTGTATCTTTGGGGTAAATACCCAGTAGTGCAATTGCTGGATTGGATGGTAGCTCTATTTCCAACTGTTTGAGGAACCTCCATACTGTTTTCCAGAGGGGTTGCACCAGCTTGCATTCCCACCAACAGTGTAGGAGGGTTCCCCTTTCTCCGCATCCCCGCCAACATCTGTCGTTCCCTGACTTGTTCATTTTAGCCATTCTGAGGGGTGTGAGGTGGTATCTCATGGAGGTTTTGATTTGGATTTCCCTGATGCCAAGCGATGGTGAGCACTTTTTCATGTGCCTGTTGGCCATTTGGATGTCTTCTTTGGAAAAATGTCTGTTCATGTCTTCTGCCCATTTCTTGATTGGATTATTTGTTCCTTCGTGTTGAGTTTGGTAATTCCTTTATAGATTTTGGATACTAGCCCTTTATCTGATATGTCATTTGCAAATATTTTCTCCCATTCTGTCGGTTGTCTTTTGGTTTTGTGGACTGTTTCTTTTGCTGTGCAAAAGCTTTTGATCTTGATGAAATCCCAATAGTTCATTTTTGCCCTTGCTTCCCTTGCCTTTGGCGATGTTTCTAGGAAGAAGTTGCTGCGGCTGAGGTCGAAGAGGTTGCTGCCAAAACACAGACACTTTTATTTACACTTTAGAAAGCAAACAGACTGCCCACAAGGAATGGTCAGGAACCTTGAAGTGTAGCTCCTCGATTCATCTGTGTAAATCGTTTTTCTGGCCACAGTAGGTAACTTTTAACTTCCCTTTCAGAAACTTCACAACTTCGTGTGTTTCAGGATACTTCTAACTTGGTAATAATGTTACCAAATTCCCCTGAGGCCATTACTTAATATTTCTCATAGGAAACCATGATGCTTCTCAAGCATACAATTAAGAAGATACTCATACCTGGACATTTTGTAGGGAAACTGCGGAATCCAAATATACAGACAAGATCTTAAGGAAAGAAGAGAGAAAAAGACCATAAAGGAGTAAAATTAGGCTTGTGCCTGTTCAAAATGGCAGCTACCAACCACTTGTGGCTTTGAAGCTTCATAAAATTTTTTTCTTTTTTTTAATTTATTCGGTGGGGGAGGGGCAAGGGAGAGAGAATCCCAAGCCGACTCCGTGCTGAGCCTGGAACCTGACGCCAGGCTCGGTCTCACGATCCTGAGATCATGACCTGAGCTGAAATCAAGAGCCAGATGCTGAACCGACTGAGCCACCCAGGCGCCCCTAAGCTTCCATTTAAATACATTCACTTAGAAATCTAAGTCAGCGGGATATATGAGTTTAACAGTGTCTGTTTCAGACAGATACAGAACATTTTCATGGTTGCAGGAAGTTCCCTTGGACTTGTGCTGAATTAAATGAATGGCCACCTTCTCAGCAGCGAGACTATAAACCGG
The DNA here is from genome assembly GCF_037043125.1 of Eumetopias jubatus. Lineage (NCBI taxonomy): Eukaryota > Metazoa > Chordata > Mammalia > Carnivora > Otariidae > Eumetopias > Eumetopias jubatus. Next base: position 2,856,089 of record NW_028274820.1, read on the forward strand.
AAGAACAGAATAGCAGCTTCCCGGAAGGAGCCGGAAGGAAGCTTTGACAGGTTAACGGTAGATGTATCCGGGTAGGGATTATGGATAGTTTTTACTCGTTCCTTGTTCCCTCCTTTCCTTTCCAAATCTTGTGTTATGATCCTGTGTTAAATTGTCAGGTAATTAAATGATAAGCAATAGAAAAACTCTTTTAAGACACAGGCATTCTTGGGGCGCCTGGGTGGCTCAGTCGTTAGGCGTCTGCCCTCGGCTCAGGTCATGATCTCAGGGTCCTGGGATGGAGCCCCGCATCGGGCTCCCTGCTCAGAGGGAAGTCTGCTTCTCTCTCCCTCTGCCCCTCCCCCTGCTCATTCTCTCTCTCTCTCAAATAAATAAAATCTTAAAAAAAATAAAAGACAGGCATTCTCGTCACGTGTCAGACCAACATTTTGGAGTCTGTTCCATTTTAATGCGTGCAGCTGGGACAGACCTTTCCTCTCCTCCTTCCCCCCTTGGCTTCCTCCTGTCTTAAGTGATCACTATCTGAGAATTCATGTGAGCAATAACTGTTAGGCACTGTAATGCCATCACATTGCTAAGTATTCTGGGTGTCACACTTAGGAACTTATATACAGATTACTCTGCTTCATTTAAACCACTGTAATACCAATTTTGCAAAAAAGGCATAGGACTCATTTATTGCTTCTAAAAGCCTTATTTTTCTTTAGACTAACATGAATCACAGATTAGAGTAATTTAAATCATAAGCTCACCAACTAGGAATTACTTGAAAATTTGTTTCTCTCCCATTTTAAATTAAATGGCAATTTGCAATACTAATACTGACTTAGGGAAACAACGAAGGGAAATCGTCTATAATCTTACATGAAGGCGATTATTGTTCTTGTAGTCCCGGTTTTGAAAAACCAATTCTGCCATCTCTCCGTATCTATGTGTCATCTCCCTTTCATCTCTCGTGTGTGGGCATTATATATGTATCTGTCAGTAATTTCTATGTACCCATCTATCGTGCATGTATTATGCCCGTGTGTATCTACTACATCTATTTATCACGTCTCTCTCATCTATTACTTACCTGTCTGTCCTGTAAACAGACATAGACACACATAAACACACATCGTTGCCACAATCATATTAACTGTTCATTCGTTTCGTCCAGGTTTCCAGTTTTCATATCATATCAGGAGTGTTTATCATTCGTGATGCGCAGATTACATACTGATCCTCCCTTCTATTCCACTGGATTTCTGTGTCTACACGTACTGAGCCATTTCTCTATCATACAATTATATTCTTCTTTTTTTTAATCTTACCTCATTTTTTTAAAGATTTATTTATTTATTTGAGAGAGGGAGAGAGAGCAGGGGGGAGGGGCAGAGGGACGAGGGAGAGGGAGAATCTTAAGCAGGCTCCACACCCAGCTTGGAGCCCAATGTGGGGCTCGATCTCATGACCCTGAGATCACGACCTGAGCTGAAATAGAGTCAGACACTTAACTGACTGCACCACCCAGGCGCCCCTCACACGATTATATTCTTACGTGAATTTTCCTTTCTTGAAGCAAAGTGTCTCTTGGATCCAACCCTCTTACTCTGTAAGAGACGGTGGTGTCTGCTGTGTGGAGGTGTTAGACATGGCAGAGGGCACAGATCAGCCACCAACCCTGACGTCAGGGGGGCAGGCCAGATCGTCACTGTACACTGACGGTTTCCAGGAGATGCACAGTGCCTTCTGCCTCAAGCTTTCCGGCAGAGGGGGTACCCCGAGTTCAGAGTCTAGAAGTTTGGTTCTGTGCACATCTTTTTGCTTCACGTCTGCTAACATATTACCTTAGATGGGGTTTGCTTCCCGTCCATGTTTGCTTCATGTCTGCTAACATATTACCTTAGATGGGGTCTCTGCCATTCGGAGTGTCTTTCTGACTCATGACCAACAGAGCTGTTGCACCACTAGGGCTGAGAATGTCATTTCATTCATTCATTCATTCATTCATTCATTCATTTTTGAGAGAGGGAGCGTGAGCAGGGAAGGAGCGGCAGAGGGAAAGGAGAGAGAGAATCCTAAACAGGCTCTACACTCAGCTCAGCACAGAGCCCCATGCAGGGCTCGATCCCGCAACCCTGGGATCATGACCCGAGCCTAACCCAAGAGTTGGACACTTAATTGACTGAGCCACCCAGGCGCCCCTGTCATTTCTTGTGTTAATGGAAAATTCTTTCAGTATGTGAAGAACTGCTGACCTTTCACACATAGTGTGCGGTGTAATTTATTATTTCGCACTGGGACTGTATCCTACACCAACACACATCTTTCTCTGGTCCTATACTGACCTACCAGTGTAATTAAATCATCTTGGGTTATCTGTTTGTTTCATCACAAAGTGATATTAGAAAAACTCTGAAAATCCCTGGGTGGAGATATGTCCCTCAGCATTCTGTTAATTAAAAGAGAATGTTCTCTGAAGACGAATATTGGAGGCAATTGCTTCCTTTCCTAGACATTTAAACACGAAAGCTAGGTTGAGGTTGTCGTCAATTTACAATCGTTTTTCCGTGAGGTTATTCTAACAGAACCCTGTTTTCTTTAATGAATAAAATAGGCTGCTGGGGGTAGGGGTTGGTAGGAACACCAACTTGGTACATTTGATTTCCTTTGTCCAAAGATTGTCAGAAGCAATCTCAAACTTAGAGGTTATCTGTTGAGCTGTGTCAAAGTTCTCAGATGAGCTTTTAGTGTTAAAATCAGTTCATATATTGTCTAAACTCATTAGCTCTCCGTAAAAGTTCCCTGTGGACACCCTTACTTCTACTGCGGGTGCCCTCACCACATGGTCACCAAGCCGTCCCCAGCATCACATAGAATCTCTGATGCCTGTGATGTTCTCTGTGTTCCCTCTTTGACCCCATTTCTATATTCCCCATCTGCCCCTTTCACCTGGGGAGCTCCAGCATGAACATTAGGGTCAAGCGTGAACAAGTCTACAGGCACCCATTGGGAAGATAGAGTTATTCTCAGCTCTGTCCCAAGTGACACTTGACCATATCACCATTAACATATCCTGTCACATTGTGTTTCATTTTTCATCAGTAATTTGTTGGATCATGAACTCTCTGAAGACGTACCTAGTAGTTCCTCAATAAATGACTCAACCCCTTCATCTTACGGGTGAAGAGCCAGAGGCCAAGCAAGTGAAGGACTTGCCTCAGTCGCATAGTGTGAAGTGAGCGGTGACTGTCTTCTCAGTGCCAGCACTCATTCCCTGCCTCCTTCTCTTTAACACCTGTGGATGGAAGTAAAAGGAACATGCCAGATACAGTGGGGCTGATGGTCAGCTTCACTCAGTTATGGCTTTGACAGGAGGAAGCTAAGACTGGTTGAGAGGGTGGTCGTTGACCTGGTGTACCTCTGGCTGAACAACCCTAACCTATGTAGAGGTCAGTATCTATCGCTTACGCTGGCTTGAAAGACTTAGTTTCTCACATGAATGATAAGCTTCCTATCTTCACTTGTGTTTTATATAACATTAATTTAAAAAATACTCTAACCAAAGCACATGATTAAATATGACTTGGTGGGGGGAAAGCAAAAAGTTTTTATTGACTTAAAAGTAAAAATAGTCATTATTTTTCAAATTTCGAATTGATCGTAGAATCTGTATGGATGCAACCATGCGAACGGACACAGCTCATGTGACTTTTGGATTAATTTATGATCTAACTAGTTATGTTGGTGAAGGAAAATTGTGACCTTTGAGATTTATCCAAATAATAACGAAAGCTCTCCTGCAGTGCCTTAATTGTCCAAAGACTTGCCATTCTGTCTTTCCTGTGCAAAACAGACATTTATTCTCTTTGTTATTGTATACTGCACGCAGAAGTCTTGGTCTCCACCTTTGAGGATCATTCATGGGCAAGAGATGGAGGGCATAGTGTGAAGTTTAAGTCTGAGGTCGGGAGGGAGACTCTCTTGGTGTAAGTCTTGATCTTGCCACTGGCCGGCGATGTCAACTTGGGGAAATTGTTTGTCTTAGTGGAACGGTAGTTTGCTAGGTTTTAAAATGAGACAGTGATAGACGGAGATAATCTACCTCGAGGTCAGGTAGGGTATGTGAGGACTAAGTGAGATCACCCATGTCTGGCATGTAGTGAGTGGTCAGTGGACTTACTATTGCTGCCACATTGAAGTTTCGACCTTGAGGTGTCTAGGAAACAAGGAGAACACTGTGACTCGGTGGGATCTGCAACTTCCCGGTTCCTGGACACTTTAATTCTCTGTCCTCTGCCTCCCAGTCGCGCACGTATATGGAACACAGCTGAGATGTCTGGACCATGCTTGCCTACTGCAGAATGTGTACTGGATGCTGACATGCGGCTTTTCCTGTCCTTTTAAAAATACCAGAAGCTTTTTAGATTTTCTTTTCCTTTTATCTTTGAGCAACAAATCCCTTAGAATAGTTGTGGGGTTTTCTTGTTTGTTTGTTTGTTTGTTTGTTTGTTTTTGTGGTGGTTTTCCTTTTTGCAGAGGATGACACCTGGGTGAATAACTGTGTGTGTGCACGCGTGAGATAGAAGGTTTGCCGGGGTTGCCATCATAAATTACCACAGATGGAGTGGCTTAAGATAGAACTTCACAAATAGAACTTACCAAGTAGAAATCTGTTTTCTCAGCTCTGGAGACGAGAAGTCCAGGGTCAAGGTGTGGGCAGGGCTGGTTTCCCCCGGGGCCTCTTTCCTTGCCTGGCAGACGGCTACCTTCTCGCTGTGTCCTCATCACGCGGCTCTCTCTCAGTGCGCACGCAGCCCAGGTGTCCCCCTCCCTTATAAGGGCACTGGTCCTACGGGATCGGGACCCACTCATGACCTCATTTAACCTCAGTTACCTCTTTAAAGGCCCCGTCTGCACAGAACTTATAGACCTGTTCCAGTATTTCGTATTCCCTACCTTGGGACAAGTCATGGACGCTGTGTGACCTCCCTGATCAGGGGTCAGCGCCCGGCATCCTATGGTCACGTCATAGTCATGTCCTAATGGAGGCTGTCCACTGGAGAAGAGCGTCCTTCTTTCTCTTCTCCCCTTTGTTCCACATTCCTCTCTTTCTCCCGCCCCTGTTCTGAAAAAGTGAAGAAGGTCAGACACAGCGCCAGAGAAATCCGTGTGCGCTGGGACGTGAAGAGGCATCGCCCTCCCCTCTCTATGCCTCAATATCCTCACGCCATATTTCACAGTGTCACTTCCTTGCGGGTGACGCGCTCATGGGGTGCAGCCTTCTTCTGCACCAGACCTGGCGGAGTGAACTCGCAAACTCATAAACCTCTTGCAGGGCAGCAGCAAGGGGTGTAGACGGGGTCTGTCGGTCGATAACCGAGCTAGGAGAGAGCTCACGGACATATCGCTGTTCACACCTATCCTCTGCATCCTCTGAACTAGGACCGGGGGGCAGGGGGGCAGGCTTTCTGTGAGAACACAGAGAATGCAATTCTAGACACTTCCAAAGACCTGCAAAAACGAGCAAACCAGACGTAAGCCACTGTTATGGTTAACATCTGCATGGGAGCAATGAACATGATCAACAATCTCAATTTCTTCCCAGATATCCCTCCCTTATGGTTGGGGATGAGATGACTTCAGAGAGTTTTTCATCTCTCACGATTCAGATGTTTTCATCTCTGCCTGGTGCGACTGCATAATGGGTAGGACGAACCTTCCTCACCCAAGTAGGGATATTCACCCAGCATAAAAATTCTAGCTCCTTGTTGGTTTGTTTGTTTATAGCTAAGTCCTTATAGATCTGTATCTTATTCAGGGATAGGGAGTAAGAGAGGATTTAAATTTGAATTAAGATAAAAGCTTATCCCAAAACCATGTACTGAAAGTCTATCTTTCCTTTATTGATTTGCAATGACTCACTTATTGTTTCATAAATTATTAAGTATGTGCATATATACCTGATATGTGTGTGTGCTTAGAATTTCGAATTTGGAGGCACCTGGGTGGCTCAGTTGGTTAAGTGTCTGACTCTCAGTTTCAGCTCAGGTCATGATCTCTGCGTCCTGAGATCGAGTGCTGCACCCAGCTCCACGTTCAGTGCAGAGTCTGCTTGTCCCTCTTCCTTCTCACGTGCTCTCTCTTGCTTTCACATAAATAAATAAATAAAATCTTAAAAAAAAGAATTTTGAATTTGTTTGCATCTTCTGGCAAAATTCTACCCTATCTTTTTAAACTAGTTTTATAGTATGTCACTATCAAAGCAAGTCCCTTTATCATCAGTTACCAGAGGTTTCCTGTTGTGAGACATACATAGGATAAGAAGAATTGTAAACACAGTGAAAATATTTATAATGTTGGGCCTCCTCAAACAGGACTTTAGCCTCATTGCCCGCTTATTGCCCATTTCTATAATAATCTTCATTAACTTGTAATGTGTTTTCCATATTTCTTGTTAGGGATACGCCTTTGGATTTTATGGGATTTGATGGTGCTGTGAATGGAATTTTCCTTCTCGCATTGGTAGTTGGTTAATGTTGATAACTCAAGGAAGCTCTTTAATAGTGCTTTTTAAAGTTGTGACCAACCATTCTGTTGAATTCTTTTATTTGATCTAATATTTTCTTGGTTAAGTATCTTCACTTTTCTTGGTAAACAAAAATATTACTCTCTAATTTCTAATATACCTGTTTTCATTATTTTATATGAATTTACTTGAACTTCTAGAATTATGCTTAAAGTTCCAGTGATGAAAGTATCTTTGGTTAACCACTCCTTTTTGGCATTGTTTGAATAGGAATGATTGCTGATTTTATCTGATATTTCTAAATCATGGATGTCAGTGATCTTCTTTTTTTCATCCTTTGAATTATCTTATTTTTCACGTATTTTTAAAAGGAATACATACACACACTGGTTAACTCATTATTCAGAATTTACAGTATTATGGTTATAGTTGAGCCCTGAAATATGACATTTCCTTTCTGGTGCAAATTTTTCTCAGTTGTCTGTGTTCATTTGCTTTATTTTCTATGAATTATCTGTCCTTTACAATCCATTCAGGCATATCAATTAGTCTGTCACTTACATCCTCTTAAAGATAGCATGTCTTTCTGGAGCCTTCTACCCCAGCCTGTATTGGCCCCTCTTCAGGCATGCTGTTGAGCTGTCATCTTGTGTCTTGTGTCACTTTTCACTGTTACTCAAGAATTCCTTTGTCCTCTCTCTTGTTGGATCCTCTGTTTCCTGTTTCCGTGGCTTCTCCTTTCTCGGCTTACACCCTTTTTTTTTTTTCATCCTCCGGAAACTTCCTTTATTCCATCTTCACTTTTGTTTGATAGTTTGGCTAGGTATAGAACCCAGGTTAGGGGCGCCTGGTGGCTCAGTCGGTTGGGTGTCTGCCTTTGGCTCAGGTCATGATCCTCAGGTCCTGGGATTGAGCCCCTCATCAGGCCCTCTGCTCATCGGGGAGCCTGCTTCTCCCTCTCCTCCCCGCTCATGCTCTCTTTTGCTATCTCTGTCTCTCTCTCTCTCAAATAAACAGGTAAAACCTTAAAAAAAAAATCCTATTCCCTCCAAATTTTGAATACATTTCTTCACCATATCTTCTAAGATTTAGGGCTCATTTTGAGAAATCCAGTGCCATTATAACTTGATTTTTGGAGTGGTACTCTCTCCGCCCCCCGCCCCTCCACCCTGGAATCTTTAGGATCTTTTCTCTGTTCCTATGTTTGGAAATTTCATGAGGATATGCTAGGGCATGGGTTTTCTTTCTTTTTTAATTTATTATTATGCTTTTTAAAATTTATTGTGCTTTTAAATTTATTATTAAGCTTAAAAGTGGATCCTTTTAATCTGTAAGCTTACTTCTTTTTGTGCTAAGAAATTTTCTTGATTTTTTTTCTTTTATAAAATTTTCTCACCTGTGTTTTCTGTTGTCTGTTTCTTGCTTACCTGTTATTAAGTTGTTGTGTCTCAGAACACAATACTTTCTCTTCTGTTTTCAATCTCTTTATCTTCTCGTTCATCTTTCTGGGAGATTTTTTTTCAACTTCACCTTCGAATTATTTATTATTTTATTTCAGTTGTATTTTTTACATTTTCAAGAGCTGTTTTTTCTTTCTAGTTATCTTACATGGGAATTATATACATTCTATGGTAACTGGGCTTCATGTGGGGTGTGATATCATTTCAGTGTAATTTGGGAAGGTGGTAAAGGCAAAATGTGTATTCAATTAATTAGATGTCTAGATTTACTAACTACAGACCACCTTTGTGTTGCCACTTGCAATCCCATTTGACCATTTGTAGTGCCTTGAACCTCTCAAAAGCCAGAATTAGCAGAAGCAGTAGTGACACATTTTTTTGAATTCCAATCACTTAGGTCTAAGGATCTCCAGAGCTGTCCTTTTCTTTTTTTTTTTAAGAATTTATTTTAATTTTGATTTTTATTGGAGGAAGCACATAAAGTATTTATTTCTGAGTAATACCATTATTGGTAACTTTGGTTTTATTCTTAAAGATTTCTGTGATTTGCACAATACAAATATATTAGTTTTATAATCAGAAAAAAGATTCATGTGTAAATAATACAAGTGGTTATCAGAAATGAAAATCAAGGGGAGCCTGAGTGGCTCAGTCATTAAACATCTGCCTTTGGCTCAGGTCATGATCCCAGGGTCCTGGGATCGAGCCCCGCGTTGGGCTCCCTGCTCAGCGGAGAGTCTGCTTCTCCCTCTGCCTGCCACTCCCACTGCTTGTGTGCGCTCTCTCTCTATCAAATAAATAAATAAAATCTTTAAAAAAAAAGAAATGAAAATCAAATCGAAATGCCATAGTGGTAGTGAAAAAAAAATCTTCAGGCTTGAGGAAAAAATGATCTAAATAGGAAAGAGATTTTTTTTTTTAACACCCAGTAACTTGTTCCTAATATATATATATTCCTGATGTATATGTTATTGCAGTATAATTAACAAAAACTGTTATATTATTTTTAAATCTGTCTTTTTCCTCTTCAGTCTTGATAATATGTTCTGGGGGTTTAGATTCAGCTTTGTTGCTAAATTTTTGCATTATTCTCTTTTTAAAGTCAGAAATACATGTGTGGTACATGCATCATTCATTTAGCTGTATGTCTGTTTTAATGTGTTTCAATACTGACCGCTAACTTTTCATTCATTTTAATAATGCCCAATTCTCATTTTATTAAAAATTCATCTTACACAGAGTTTTGTTCTGTTCTTTAAATGAAAGATAATGGGGACGCCTGGGTGGCTCAGTTGGTTGGGCATTCCACTCTTGATTTTGGCTCAGGTCATGATCTCAGGCTCGAGCGATTGAGCCCCACGTCGGGCTCCCTGCTCGGCAGGGCATCTGCTTCTCCCTCTTTCTCTCCCTACTGCTTGCACTCTCTCTCTCTCTCAAATGAATAAATAAAATCTTAAAAAAAAAAGATTCTCTTTTCCCTCTCCCTCTTCCCCTCCATCCCTCTGCTTTCTCTCTTTCTAAAAAACAAAAATTAAAAGCAAATAAATGAAAGATAATAGATGGGGAGTAAATGTTCTGATCCCTTGAATATCAGAGAGTTACTTCCAGTGGCTTCCCTTGTGAAAGACAGCTTGGATGTACAAACGTTCGGTCACACATTTTTCTTGAAAGCTTCTGGAAATTGCTTCATCATTGCCTTCTGGCAGTCAGCCTCACTTTGCTTTTTGTTCAGATATTTATAGGTTTCATTTTCTTTCTGCTGAAGTTAACCAAAACAAGCCAGAAAATAAAACCCATTAACTGTAGTCAGGACTTACCAAGCTTTCAGAGTTTTTTCCTTTTCTTTCTTTCTTAGTATTTTTAGCCTTCATTCATACACGTTAAAAAAATTTTTTTTCAAGAAAATAATTTTGGTTTCTTTGCAGTCCTTCCTTATTTTAACCAGTTCCCTCTGACCCTCATCCTAGGAGGCTTGTTATTTCATTTTGTTGCTCCTTTACCTCAACCCTTTCTCTCTGGACTTGGCATTCATAATTGAGCATGCTTTGTCCTGCATTCCACTGGGCGTGCCTCCATGGTTCCTGAATTTTTCAGGCATGCTCACTTTCCTGGATATTGTTCCCTGTGTGCTCTTACTGTTCATTTTAGGAGGTGGTGTTTTCCCAGTCTCAGAAAAGGTGAACTCTTACTCGACAGCCGTGGAGAGCAGGATTCTCCCTCACGCCAGTGCTGGCTGTGGATTGGATTCACAAGTACAGCCAGAGTTTTAGTGGAGGACAGCCCGCCCACCTCAGTCTTGATTTCCGGCCGGCTTGTACCTTCCCTACAGCCCCTGTGTGGAGGTGGCGTCCTTCTCGCCTTCACTGCCTTTCTGCAGTGCTCCGAACCAGCCAGAGCATGAAGCAGGCTCTGACTCAGAGCAGCACCAACGGTCCAGCAGCCCTGTCATGAGCTTGGACACTTTCTACTTCTCTGAGCCGGGATCCGGGTGCTGTCTACCTGTGGGGGCGGGGCGGGGGAGGAAAAGGGGAGGGGTGTAAGGTGTACCCACTTGTTTTTTTTTTTTTTTACATATTCTCTTCTACGATTTGAACATTTGCTAGGATGGGAACTAAAGTGTTTTTCTTTCTTTCTTTTTTTTTTTGGTGACAGTTTTCCCTCCAAATTTTATTGTATTTTCTAACTTTCTGTTTCTTAGCTATTAAGATGCCCTCAGAGATTATTTTTTTTAAAGATTTTATTTATTTATTAGAGAGAGAGAATGAGAGATAGAGAGCATGAGAGGGAAGAGAGTCAGAGGGAGAAGCAGACTCCCTGCTGAGCAGGGAGCCCGATGTGGGACTCGATCCCGGGACTCCAGGATCATGACCTGAGCCGAAGGCGGTCGCTTAACCAACTGAGCCACCCAGGCGCCCTCGCCCTCAGAGATTATTGCATTACTTTTCCATGGGGTGACGTTGTGTTTCATTCTGTGGGCATTTTCAGGAAATGTTAAGAGATGTGATTTTGAGCTGGAAGTTAGAGTTGTGGTCTGGGTTAATCACGGACAACAAGGTAACGTGTGGAGTAGCATGGGCAGAGCGAACTTTCCTTCGGTGGTTCGGTTCTCAGAGGTGGAGGTGAGCTTTGATGGGGACTGAAGCAGGAGCAAAGAACTGAGGAGAAAGGAAACACACCGCACATTTTGAACAAGGTCCTTGAAAGAAGTGGAGTCACCTATGGTTTGAGCCTGAGAAGTTTGAGGTTGAGTCAGGACTTTCTGAGGAATGAAGTGTCAATCCAAGTTGAGAACCATGGTGGGAGAAGATGCTGTCTTTCCTCTCCTCTCCTCTCCTTTCCATTCCATTTTTTTGGTCTCCTATTCAATCTTATCTCCCCTGAAATACGTACTTTCCTTTCAAAGGGACTAATACACTATAATTCATGCTCTTTTTCTTCATCTTTCTAGATACAATTGTAAAAGATAAATGGGCATCCTACATGGACAGGGATAAAGTGGAGATTTTGATATCATTTGTTACCTTTGAATATGGTAGATGATTACCAGAGTAGTTGAGCGTAAATAGTATACATTTGGTATCCCCTCTGTAATGACGCTAATGTGTTGTGATTTGCACGGGGATGATGATGCTCCTTATCTTTGAGCTAGCACACATGTCATGCAGGAGTATATTTTTTTTTTTTAAAGATTTTATTTATTTATTCATGAGAGACAGAGAGAGAGAGAGGCAGAGGGAGAAGCAGGCTCCCAAGGAGCAGGGAGCCCGATGCGGGACTCGATCCCAGGACCCTGGGATCATGACCTGAGCCGAAGGCAGACGCTTAACCATCTGAGCCACCCAGGCGCCCATGCAGGAGTATATTTTAAAGGTTGTGAGCTTTGTAGGAATACTCCATTGCTCTAAAATATCAGTTTCCTTTTAAAATTCTTTTTATCAGGTTACACATTATTTTTTGGATGCTGTTTTGGCATTTGGCATTATCATTTTAAATATTTTTGATGATGCCGTGCATGCACACAGTGAAGATATTCAGAGGCTATAGAAGGGTATGACCATTTTCCAGGGGTCCATTTTTCCTTTCCAGAGTTTTCCTGTTTAGCTTTGTGTGCCTTCCGTGCACAGATCTGTGTGGCTGGGAGAGAGGAGTGAGCAGGAACCGCTTTTCAACATTTTCTTTTCAATTTTGAAGGTGGTAGTTGGTCTCTGTTGAGGTGTCCAGGCTGTTGGTCGGGCCAGGCCGTGGACGTTTCCCCGAAGACCACTTCATCAAGTGCGTGGATTTGGGAGAAGTGGTGTCTTCCTATTGTTTTAATTTCCTGGGTATTTACAGTGTCCTCATTTTTATTTTGCATTTCTGACTTTGTGATCTTTTACCTTTCTTTTTCTAGAGGGAGCGATCATTCGTCTGTTCTTTTTCATGGATTCCGCCATTTATTTAATTGTTCCATAAAATCTTGTCTTCTCATTATTTAATTTCTACTTTAACTGTTCTTTCCTCTGCAATCCCTAGACGTCCTTTTGTTCTTTTCCTAGATTTTTCGTGTGATAATTAAGTCCAATTATTTCTTCTCGCTTACCGAAAAAATTTAAATCCACGAATTTTCCTTTGACCATTGTTTTAGATAACACTCAACCTACAACTTCATTTTTTTATTTTCTTCTAGATAGTTCACAGCATCATTTAATTTTTCTTTTTGGAAAGAGCTTCTATTCTGAAGCTCCAAAAGGGTATGAGGTTTTTTTCCCTCTTGTTTGTGTTTCGGTGGACCAGGAAATCTACGTGGGTCATATTTCTTCCCCGTGTGGATTTTTTTCATGCTCATGGTGTATCTGAGAATAATATTGTGAGCACTTCTTTTTGTTTCCTTGCTCCCTTGTCTCTGTCTCCGCACTCAGGATGTGCCTCTCTTAGCATTGACTGGTGCGTTTGCTTGTGGTTCACTCTAAGCATCTTTTGCTTTATTTTATTTATTCATATTTATTTATTTAATTATTTAATTATTTATTTTTAAGAGCCTTTTGCTTTAATCATTGACCTTATCCGTTTATGTTTATTTTGTTGCTAGAGAAGTTATTTGGTGCTCAGGCTGTCCTTTTGTTTTATACCGAGCTTTGTAACGTAACGCCAATATTCTCTTTGTTGAATTACCTCACTGTATGGTCTAGTCCTTTTGTTGTTTTTGTTGATGACTCGTTTCTGTTGTCCACATGGACCCACATTTCTCCTGATAATTTGGAGGATGTTTAGCCCGTGGCTAGCTTCTCTGGTTTCTTCTACAGATAAACTCTCTATAACACATATTCTTTTGCCGCTTTTTAGGAATCCTACTAACGCCTTGGTATAAATGATACAAATTTGTATATTCCCGATTCCACATACCACCCCCTCTCTTCTTTTTTAATGGATCTTTCCATTGCATTGTTTTACCCCTAGCATGGTGGGGGAGAGCAACATGACATTGGTCTAGAGGTCAGGGCTGGACGCGGCCAGAGATCGGGGGTGACATGTCTCTCCCATCCTCACCAGCATCTCCACATGGGGCAGTGTCACGCTCTTACATGGACTTTCAGTCCATTTGTGAAAGGAAGACAACCTGCAATTCTCCATGGTGTTGTATTTCTTTTTTTTTTGAGGAAAAATATAATTTCTGAAAGACTAAAAACTTTAAATATTATCAAACTGAAGAATTATGTTACGGTTTATCAACAGCTTATTTTTTTTTAAGACTTTATTTATTTGGGGGGGAGAGAGAGAGAGAGCACATGCACGTGAGCAGTGGGAGGAGCTGAGGGAGAGGGAGAAGCAAGCTCCCTGTGGAGCAGGGAGCCTGAAGTGGGGCTCGATCCCAGGACAGAGATCACGACCTGAGCCGAGGGCAGACGCTTAACCAGTTGAGCCACCCAGGCGTCCCATATTAACAGCTTATTAGCAATAAAACATGAAGCTGTCTTGCTGATAGCTTCATTTGCAATGTATTTTTATTTTTTTTTCTTTGCAAGTTTTTGTTTAAATTCTCGTTAGTTCACACAGTGCACTATTGGTTTCAGGAGTGGAATTCAGTGATTCATCCCTTACATACTCTGATTTATTTTTTATGATAGTGATTCTTAGTAGATTTTGAGACATGACATAGTAAAATAACTTATACTTCTAACATAGGAATTTTTAAAAAACTGCTTTGAGAAAATTAGGACGCTCGTGAGTTGGCCTGCCCCTGCTTAAATATTCGAAGTCTCAGGTAGGTAGAAAATAGTTGTACCAACATTCACACTTTGTCAGTTTCTTGTAAATGGCATAGGTTTTAGTATTTCTTTATACGAAGATTCTTTATGTAATTTAAATAATTAGAGATACCCAATATTGGAGTAATTTGAACTGTTTAAAGTGAAAAAAAAATTCTTCCTGGCAATACCATGGAAGTGATCAGGCACTTAAAAGAATTTGAATTTACTTTCATACGAATATGTGCAAGCTGTCTTACAGATAATTACCCTGTGAATCCGTGACACTCTTATTGATCATCCTGAGTCTGTGAACTTATGGAAAACTTTGCTTACATTTTAACACTGGCCTGAGGCAGAAGAGAGCCTGGTAAAGGGGTGCAGACAATCTGGAGCTGTGCTCATGGTTTCTGGATAGTTCCTAAACATGTGGATGGGTACGTGTCGCCATGATGACGCCTCAAATGAAAGAAGCATCAGACGAAGAGTCTGAGTGAGAGTGGAGTAGGTGAAAAGCAGACGGCACCATTTATTCTTTATAAACAAGTCTCTGTTGTCTTAACTAATCTCTTCCTTGCATAAATTACTAAGACTGACCCATGCTACACCCAGAGAATAGATGAAATGAGCCATTTTGTTGCCAGAAATCCGTAACATTTTCTTGTGGGGAAGAAGGCAAAATCTTGGCAGTATGAAAATATAATTAGCTATAATTTTACTGTTTTGAAAGGACATTACTTAATCAGGTTTGTGGCTTCTCCTTTAGTCAGGTGCAGAGGGGAGATAAAAGTGAATAAAAATCACAGCTTAAGTACCTCCTATGTGAATGATTGCACTCTCTCTTGTCATGAGTGTACTTCTGTTTGAATCCCAACCCAATGTTCTTGAGAAAACTCCACTGGAGTTAGGTGGTAGGATACGTGGTTGCTAAGTTAGTTGGATCACAAGCTCTCTGAAGAGCTACAAAGTAGTTCCTCAATAAATGACTCAACCCCTTCCTCTTACGGGTGAAGAGCCAGAGGCCAGGCAGGTGAAGGACTTGCCTCAGTCGCATAGTGTGAAGTGAGCGGTGACTGTCTTCTCAGTGCCAGCACTCATTCCCTGCCTCCTTCTCTTTAACACCTGTGGATGGAAGTAAAAGGAACGTGCCAGATACAGTGGGGCTGATGGTTAGCCTTGCTCAGTTATGGCTTTGACAGGAAGATGCTAGGATTGGTTGAGAGGGTGGTCACTGACCTGGTGTACCTGTGGCTGAACAACCCTAACGTATGTAGAGGTCAGTATCTATCTCTTACACTGGTTTGAAAGACTTAGTTTCTCACATGAATGATACTTCTAAATATGCTTGGTACCTGCACTTGTATTTCACATGTCATTTATAAGAATACAGATGGTAAAATCTGTGGGGCGTGTGTGTGTTTAGGTTTAAATCCAGGGAATGGACTTATTCTAGCCTTCAGAAAACAAGGTAAAAACATCTTACTGATCCACGTTTAAGAAACAAAACAACATGGCGGCATGATACCCTTTCTGAAACCATGTGCAGCCATTATGGAGGGTGCAGATCCAGTTATTGGCTTTACTCAGGGGCACAGAAGCTTCTCCTGGCACACGGCTCACATCCAAGAGCCAAGGGGAGAAGCTCATGGACAGTCTGGTTACTTAGGTACCAGTTGTGAAAACAGCCCTGCCCTCACCTGACCAAGAAGGCTCTGGGGTTCATTAGTGGGTAAACCCTGGGTTGATGTTTGGACAGTGGCAATAAAGCCTCAAGCAGTTTGAAGGCAGACACATTTAAAAATCTGACTAGGAAGCAAAGCAACCCAGGGCCACTGAACGGTTCTTTGTTGGCTCTTTTTAACTCACTTTGGCAGCTTGCAGACTGCTGATATTATATAAAAGGAATTAAATACGTGAAGTGAGAGGTAGAACCCAGACGAAATCTTACCGAATATTGAAACATTGGCTTGGCAGAGACCTCTCAGAAGGCTCAAAACATTTTATTTAATTTTCAGAATTCCTCATTATGTTAGTTACATCATTAAATAAAGAAAGGGGGAAAAAAGCTGGCCAGCATGCATCATGATAAAAGCCGCTTGGAGCTCATTTTTATGTTAGATCCTTGCCTGAAAAATGTCTTGCCTTTCCAAGAGGTGCTGAAGCATAAAGCATACAGAATGGTATGACCTCCTTTATCAGGTTCAGATAACTGACATGCAGGGGTGTGCAAACCACAAGATAGATGAGAGCATTTTCTAATAACGTATAAACGTGATTGACAGTAGGCTTGATGTAGAAAAAGGTTCATTAGCATCACGAACCTTCGCATAGGTTGAGATTTTAGCCATGGGCTCATCTTCTTCTAGGTCAGGTGGGATGAACTCTGGCTTAGACGCTAAATTCTGGCCTCATCCCAGAGCGTCATTATCATATGACCTTTTATTTATTTATTTGTTTGTTTGTTTGTTTGTTTTGTTTTCTTAGGTTAGTCACCGTACATTACATCATTAGTTTTTGATGTAGTGTTCCATGATTCATTGTTTGCTATATAACATATGACATTTTATATGCAAATTTCCGCAAGGCTGTGCCCACTTGGTGTCCATATGGATTATAACAAAGCACCATTGAAATGGGTCCTCTGCACCTAAAGTCAGAGGTATCGATTGATCTCTCTAGACAATTCTTTTCTCCTATATTTTGATAAAGAATTTTAGCTACTCACGGAGCAGCAGGCATTTGAGCTAACAAAACAGAGATAGAGAGGCCACAGCATGCTTTTAATGTGTCTTTAATGCGATTTGGAGACCTAGCCCCACTTTGGTTGAGGAGCCCCGGGCTCCTTTCTGCAGATATTCTACCAAACCACCTGCAGTGGTGGATACCAAGTCATAACAAATGCCAGAGAACTGATAGATCTCTTGTGTGCAAGATTTGAGTGGGGTAATTTCCACGAACTCAGAGCAAATGAAAGCGTTTTACTTGCACGGCCAACAGAAGATGTTCTGCTCTGAAAGTAGACGAAAGGGCTCTTCATTCCACTCCAGTGTGAAATCTTGTCCTTAATTTAAGAATGTCACTCCCCTGTCACTCGAAATTAGGCAGCCATTAGCGTGATGAGTAGTTCTGAAGACAGAAAGACAGTCATACTCTCTCCGTTGTTCAATTCCTACATCC
Organism: Eumetopias jubatus; assembly: GCF_037043125.1. Taxonomy (NCBI): domain Eukaryota; kingdom Metazoa; phylum Chordata; class Mammalia; order Carnivora; family Otariidae; genus Eumetopias; species Eumetopias jubatus. The sequence goes on from NW_028274820.1 coordinate 2,873,461, forward strand.
CTGGCTGCCATTAGTAACGTGTTCTGAAGCTCAGAGATCCCAACTGGGAAGGAATAAACATGGGTGCGAGCACTGCGGAGGCAGGAGGGGCCTTGCGGCCACTGAATGGTGAGAAAGATAATTTGAATAGCTCTCCCATATCTTTAAATGGCTTGTACTGTTTAAATGTAAGTTTCAGGGCGCCTGGGTGGCTCAGTCGGTTAAGCGTCTGTCTTTGGCTCAGGTCATGAACCCGGGATCCTGGGATCAAGCCCCACATCAGGATCCTTGCTCAGCAGGGAGTCTGCTTCTCCCTCTGCCTCTCCTCCCTCTTCCCCCTCGGCCCCACTAGTGTGCTCTCTCTCTCTCTCTCTTCCTCTCTCTCTCAAATAAATAAAATCTTTAAAAGTAAATAAATAAATATAAGTTTCATACACTTAAATTGTCATAGAGCTAGCTGATTTGGGCAAGGCTTTTAGGAGACCAGGAAAACTCATTCCAGCAGAACCTAGATAAACATATTTAAATGCTAAAACTGGTGCAAGGAGTTTTATAAATTAGCGCGTGCAGATGAGCCATTTTTAAAATGTTAACTTTAAATTGAGATGTAGAATAGCTAAAAATCCTAAGTATGAGGCTTGATGAATTTTTGAGCCCCGAGTCAGGCTCCCTGCTCAGCAGGGAGTTTGCTTCTCCCTCTGCCCCTCCCCCCACTCACACGCGCACGAGTTGCAAAAAACAAATAAATAAAATCTTAAAAAAAATGAAACCATACAGTGTATACTCCTTGGTGAGTGGCTTCTCTCTGGCCGTATCACGTTTGTGAGATACCGCCGCACTGTTCTTGCTGTAATAGTTTGTTCATTTGGGTTACTATTGGCAGCTACGTGCTACGGATGTTCTAGAACATTTGTTGGTGAACCCAAGAAGACCTTTATGTTGTGTACATATTAAGGAATGAAATTGCTTCTGGACGGCATGTGCCTTTTAGCCTTTGCGTATGCTGACAAACTGTTCTGACTGAGGTAGAATTCATGCGCCATAATACTCACACGAAGTGCAGCAATTTGGTGGTTCTCAGTGTAGTCCCAAAACTGTGCAACTATTTCCAGTGTGTAATTCTTGCTTTGAGAAGAGATCTCGTCCCACGAGCAGTCATTCCTTACTTCTCCGTCCCCCAGCCTTCACCAGCAGTTAAGTTCCATTTTGTCTCTCAGGTTTTACCTTTCTTGGACATTTCATAAAAATGGAATCGTACAACACATGGTCTTCTGTGTTTCTCTTCTTTCGCTTCGTATATGTTTTCAAAGTCCATCTGTGTCGTAGCATGTATTTATACTTTGTTTTCATGACTGAACAACACTCCATTGAATGAATGTGCCAAATTTTGTCCATCCACTCCTCAGTCGATGGACATTAGGTTGTTTCTGCTTTTTCACTACTCTGGGTCATGCTCTCACAAACATTGAATGTGCGCGTTTTCTCATGGATGTATGTTTTCAGATCTTTTGAGCGGCTAGCTAGGAGTCATCCTGGGTCATACAGCAGATAATGCTCAGTGGAGTAGCTGAGACTCTGCAAGCTGTTTTTTAAAGCAGTTGCACTACTTTTTTTTTTTTTTAAAGATTTTTATTTATTTATTTGACAGAGAGAGACACAGTGAGAGAGGAAACACAAGCAGGGGCAGAGGGAGAGGGAGAAGCAGGCTTCCCGTGGAGCAGGGAGTCTAATGCGGGGCTCGATCCCAGGACCCTGGGACCATGACTTGAGGTGAAGGCAGATGCTTAACGACTGAGCCACCCAGGTGCCCTGCAACTGCACTATTTTATATCCCTAACAGTAATGCATTAAGATTAGAATATTTCCACATCCTCCCCAGCAAGCATTATGTCTTTTGATTGTAGCTACTCTAGGGGGTATGAAGTGGTACTTCACTGTGGTTTTGATTTGCATTTCCCTAATGACTAATGGCACCAGCCAAATTTTTTTCTATGCTTATTGGCTATTTGTGCATCTTTGGAGAAATTTATATTGAGATACTTTGCCCACTTAAAAAGTTGGGTTACTTGCAATTTTATTATTGAGTTGTAGGCATTGTTTATATATTCCAGAACAAGTACATTATTAGATGTATGATTTACCAAAGAATTCCACCATTTGTATAGGCTGCCTTTTTATATTTTTGATGGTTTTTAATTTTTTTAATTAAAAATTATTATTATTTTTTGTAGTTTCAAGTTTTCATTTAAATTCCAGCTAGTTCACGTACGGTCTAATATTAGTTTCAGGAGTAGAAGTCAGTGATTCATTACTTACATACCACGCCCAGCGCTCATCACAACAAGTGCCCTCCTTAATGCCCATCCCCCACCCCCTCCCCCCCAGCAACCCTCAGTTTGGTCTCTATCATGAAGGGTCTATTTCCTGTTTTCTCTCTTGTTTTTTTCTCCTCATTTTCATCTGTTTCGTTTCTTAAATTCCACATATGAGTGAAATCATCTGGTATTTGTCTTTCTCTGACTTATTTCACTTAGCATAATACCCTCTAGTTCCACCCAAGTCCTTGTAAATGGCAAGATTTCATTCTTTTTGTTGGCTTAGTAATACTCCATTGTACGAATATACCACGTCTTCTTTATCCATTAATCAGTCCATGGGCATTTGGGCTCTGTCCATAGTTTGGTTATGGTTGATAATGCTGCTATAAACATCAGGTGCATGTGCCCGTTCAAATCAGTATTTTTATATCCTTTGGGTAAATACCTAGCAGTGCGATTGCTGCGTGGTAGGGTAGTTCTATTTTTAACTTCTGGAGGAACCTCCATGCTGTTCCCCAGAGTGGCTGCACCAGCTTGCATTCCCACCAACAGTGCAGGAGGGGTCCCCTTTCTCCGCATCCTCGCCAATATCTGTTATGTCTTGTGGTGTTGATTTTAGCCATCCTGACAGGTGTGAGGTGATATCTCATTGTGGTTTGGATTCGCATTTCCCTGATGATGAGTGATGTTGAGCATCTCTTCATGTGTCTGCTGGCCCTCTGAGTGTCTTATTTGAAAAAATGGCTATTCAGGTCCTCTGCCAATTTTTAATTGGATTATTTGGGTTTTTTTGGTATTGAGTTATAGAAATTCTTTATATATTTTGGATACTAACCCTTTATTGGTTATGTCATTTGCAAGTATCTTTTCCCACTAGGTTGCTCTTTGTTTGTTCATGATTTCCTTTGCTGTGCAAAAGCTTTTTATTTTGGTGTAGTCCCAGTAGTTTATTTTTGGTTATGTTTTCCTTGCCATGTGTGTCAGGGTTTCTTTACTTCTCAAGGATGAATACTATTCTGTGTGTATAGGTGTACCTATCATGTTTTGTTTATCAATTAATTCATCAGTGGACACTTCGGCTATTCACCTTTTGGCTATTGTGAATAATGCTTCTACGAGCACTGATGCATGAATTGACGTATGAATGTATTTCTGTTATTGCTTCCAATTCTTTTGACTGTATATCCAGAAGTAGAATCACTGAATCATATGGTAATCCTATTTTTATTTACTTTTCCTATGGAAATGCCATACTGTTTTTCATAGCACCAACACTATTTGAAAACAAAAGTGTGCAAGGGTTTCAGGTTTTCCACATCCTACCAACACTTATTACTTTTTGTGGGTGTTTTTTATAGCCAGTTCTTCCCTTGTGCAAGAACGAGTAAACAACAAAACACGTACAACATAAGTATTATTGTACAAAAACCTATTGGAACAGAGAAGAAGGAGTAGAACTGTAAAAATAATATACTGACTTACGAAATTTTAAGAAAATTTTAAGAAATTTAAGAAAATACTAAAACATATGATCTGGTATCCTTAGGATTTGAAAAAGGGAAAGTTTTATAACATGAAGGGAAAAAGCTTCATGACAAAGGCCCTCACTGAACTTTAAAGAGAAAAGGACATGGATGTGATATGGACTGTATAAAGGAATAAAAGTACATAGTGGGGCTCCTGGGTGGCACAGTTTGTTAAGTGTCTGACTCGGTTTCTGCTCAGCTCATGATCCCAGGGTGGTGAAACCAAGCCCCATGTCAGCCTCCGTGCTCGGCGTGGAGCGTGCTTGTGAGTGAGGGGAGGGGCAGACGGAGAGGGAGATTAGCAGGTGCCCTGCTGAGTGGGGAGTCCGACATGGGGCTTCATCCCAGGACCTGGAGACCCATGACCTGAGTTGAAATCAAGAGTCAGAGGCTTAACCAACTGAGCCACTCAGGCACCCCATACCTAAATTTCTTTTTATCTAATAAATAATGTCCAACCTTCCACCAAAAAATTGCGAGGCACTCTGAAAGACAAAAAACACATTCCCTAGACA